>NC_056725.1:342342310-342479810 GCF_019279795.1 Protopterus annectens
TGTGTATCTTTTCAGTGTTTTCTGTCTAAGTCTCCATCATTTGTACAATATGACCTTGTGATTACAACAGTCATATACAGACATTCCTACACATTCTATTTATGTAGCACAGTGTGGGTAACAGTGCTTAATACAACAGTACTATTAAGAGAATGCAACACTACATTACCATATGATACCAGAGTAAACACAAGCAGTCCAGGAATTAGACCTTTATTGCCAGGCTGTTACCCTTTTATTTACATACAACCTATATGAGACTCTTCTGGCATATTGTCTGGTTTATTCAGTACATCCCATACACAATACAAGTTTTATACTGGCAATTAACTTTCTACTACTTTTAGATTTATTTCTTACGGCAGTACATGCAAGATTGTTACTAATCTGCCTCGCGACACAGCCTTTTCAGCCTACATGCATCATCGCATGGGCTTCCTGATTCACAGCCCAATCCACTGCAGTTGTTAGAGACATAGAGGAATATTTAGCCATACCTATCCATAATATACATGAGCTAGGCAATTATTAAACAGTTAGTAGAATGAGTACTTACACACTGCTGGAACATCACCCTGCCTAGCTTCTTGGATCCACTGATTCAAGGGCTCCCTCTTCCTTCATTTCAGGTTGGCATAGTGATGCCTGACCTGCTCACCAGTTCAAGGGATGCCAGTGGCACTGGTGAGGTCATGGGCGAGACAGTCCCAGGCTTCCACTTTATATTGGGAACCCTGGTACTGGCCCTGCAGCAGTCTCTCTTCATGGTCTTTTACCAGGAGTCCTGCCATGACCTTAGACTCCTGGGTGGCCCAGTGCTGCACTTGGAAGCGCGATCCTTCCCCAACACTGGCCATTGTGCCTACAGGAGAAAGCTGCATCCAGTTATGAGATGTATTCCCACCTGTGGGGTTTAAATAGGGCCAATTTCCCTCACTTTGCCATGATTGGACAGTTTTGAAAATGCTAAGTTATGGGCAAACCTGCTTACCTAAGGTTGTCATTGCTTAAAGGGGCATACCAATGGGCAAATCTATGTAGCTGGGCTATGCATTGTTTACACCTGGTAAGCAGAGATGTGCAATGCTTAGCATTTCTTATTTTTAAATTTGCACACTATTTGCTGTTTGGCATTGATTTATCATTCATTACATGTTATAAATTTGTTTAGTATCTGTGATTTATGTGTACGTACACTGTATGGGGTACTTGTGTTTACTGGGGGATTCCACCACTTTATTACAATGGCACCTCACATCTGGACTTAATGTAGTATTCCAGTTCACAAATATATGTTATTTAGTAGGTTATACAATAAAAACATTGTTTATAACATCCTTTCACATGTAAAATGTGATTTTGCTGCAGTGAGAATCTGTTTGAGTATACCTCAATTTTATGTAGAGCTGATATGTCCTAGTGGTAAATCACTGTGGCTATGGTGTGCAGGTTTCCAGGTTTGAGACTCGCAAAGGCTGATTATTTTGTTGCTGGGCAGAACAAGGACTTTTGGATACAGAGTGATTAAGGCACTTTTAAGCAGTTGTAAGTGGGTTTGTGCGACAGTAAGCAATGCTAACTTCCAGTTAAATATGCTTACAGTCAGTTAGCCTCTAAATTGCTTATCCTGTGTAGGCATTCCTTATTCCCATGCAAACAGGATTAAACCGCTTACTACTGCTTGAAAGTGCTTACTCTTGCTTACGCCCGCACTAATTTAGAAAGAAGAGAAACATGGGTCATGGCAAAGTGGTAGATTTGGACACTTTATACATTTTTTATACTGTTTGCTGTATGGCATTGATTTATCATTCATTACATATTATGACTTTGTTTAGTATCCCTGATTCATGTGTACGTATACTGTATGGGGCACTTCTGTTTATCTGTGGCTTTTACCACATTATTACAATGAAACCTCACATCTGCACTTAACGCAGTACTCCAGTTCACAAATATATGTTATTTAGTAGGTTATACAACAAAAAAAATGTTCATGAATTGCTTTCACATGGAAAATGGAATTTACTACAGTGAGGATTGAACCAGGAGTGACTGCTCACAGTGTGAGCACTCTAACCGCTACACTATTGCAGTACTGTTTCTAGTGGATGTATCTTGCTATTTACCTTCTTGTGCCATTTAAGCTAGAGTATGTGTCGCTAAGCAATGGGCAAACCCACGCAGCTATGGTTAAATTTAATCAGTTTGATAAAAATATATTTCTAGTATTATTTTCTCTAATAAGGGACAGGTTTCATTTATTGCTGTGAATTTCTGTGTGCATCTGCACATTTGACAGAAATCCTGGCATGTTTCTGTTGCTATGAGTGTAGGGGTTTCCTGGAAAGTGGGGCTTTGACCTTTGCAATAGCTGTGGGTGTGTTTTGTCCTGCAACATGTCATGTTTGTACACTAACAGTCCCACTTTGGGCATTTGAAAAGGTGGCAACCACCCATATGAGCGCTCTCACTCATTGTAATTGCCTGATGGTAATTCTTGAGTGCAGGGGTATGTATATTGTGAGAGCTCTACTCTCAGACACACCCCTGCACTGGTCCGTGCTCCATGTCCATTTAGGAGCAGAGGCAGCGCGTCTTCATAACAATGCATGGCGCGCTGCTGTGCTGCTCCTAAATGGTCGTTTCCATGCAGGAATAAGCTATTCCTGCACAGAAGTTTACTGAATCCCGGGATCAGTATTTTGTTTGTTTATGTAGTTAATATTTTGAGCCAAGAACAATGACAGCTATTTGTAGCAAGTGCATATTCAAATATGCTCACAGCCAAATGTTAGATATTCCATCCCATCTCAAATCTAAGTTTAGCAAACATAACATCCTTAATTAGATTAGTCCTAATAAGTCTTCTATACTTTTCACCTGTTTATTCATGTACACTCCTTTCTTTTCTATGCTACCTGAAATGCTCACATTGCTACTTATATTTCATAACTTTAGCAAAAGCTTTAAATATTGTGTTATTCTGTAATTTAAGTGGACTCATTTCATACACAGTTTAATGCTCTTCTTCGTTCTTCTGGACTTTTCTCTATTGCTCATATAGTGGTTAGGTACCACATCACGCCCTGGCTTGCACCTTAGACTAACACTCTATTTAGATAATGTAATATAGTTTGTGATGCATTTGTAAAGAACAGTACACAAAAAGAATGAGATCTTCACTGCCATATCATAAAGAAATGTAAATGACTCTCTAGTAAAGCCAAAGTCATGTTTCCTAAAGAAACATAATGCTCTAAAACAATCTCAAGGAAAATAACCAATCCATAGGAAGATCTAAGTTATCTTATCTATTTCATTTCAAAATTAATGAGTCTAGTAAATCTAATTATACTGTTGCAGCAAATGCATTATACAAATCCCAACCCAGTTTGTATTAACTGTCTAGTACTTCTGAAATAACCTTCCATCTGACTCCACTCTTAACTACTTTTTTAGTATAGTCACTCCAACCTATTAATATTTAAAATGAATAAACTACTTAAACAGATTTCTATATAATCCTTCCATTTCTGCTGGACATTGTAAATCTAGGATCGGGATGCTCGCACAACAAATGCAGCAATAATTAACTGGCACAACCTTACTTTTGAGTTAGTTTTTTAAATGTTGTGAGTAGATGTTTTTTTTGCAGGTAAGGGCATATGAGTAAAATTAGTGAATGAGTACTCATCGAAGGCCTGGTGCCGAAGCGCGAAGTTCGTATTAAATCTTGGTGAAACTGTTTTGTGGTCCGTGTCTTTATACAGTGTGGTATTTTTTGCTATTTTACTGCTTTGCTGCTGTATTTTTTTTTTGAATATGAGTAAAATTAACTGGTCCTTTCATATTTTTGCCATTCTGCAAAACTCCATTTGCATGGGGGTCCTGGATGAAGAAGGCCTTATGCATGCATAGTATTGCAGTTTTATTTTAAAGGGCTTCACAACACAATTTCAAGGAGAAATTGTCTCGCATCAGTAGCCTGCAGAAAAAAAAAAAAGATGAACAACATAAGGTCAAACACTTTTCTCCATAGAAAATAATTACTGGAGCAATTTCTAAGTATGTGCCAGTAACAATTCACTTTTTGGGGAGATTACTCCCTTCTTCAAGTTAGTGTCACAATGGATTTGGTATATATAAGTTCAAGGGATGTGGGGGGCTTGCCCTCCTATTGAGGTAGTGCAAGCGGGCTTGCCCCTTCAAAACAAAAAAAAACAAGAAAAAAAGGAGTTTTCACCCTCCTGGTTTTTGTCATTTTTTTCATTTTTTTAAGCACTGACTTTTAGGAAGTTTGAATTTCATAGTAGAACCGTCTTACAGTAATCATCTATCTAACCTCAATTACAAGAACAGTTTGACAGTAAGACAAGATAATTTACTTCATGTGTTTAATAAATTAGATCATTCAGTTTTTGTTTCCTTTTTGGTATAAAAGTGAAGAGAGGGGCTCATTTGTTAAGGATACTACTGTGCAGTTTTGTTTTGTTTTGATTTTTTGTTATAGTCCTGTTAGGTATGAAAGAGGAGCTTGCTGGTACTATTGTAAGAACTTAAATTTACCCAGAATGCCATGTAGTTGTTACATTACCACCGTAATTGCACTGTAAGAGCATGTTATATGTACTGCAGCAATGCTTGGTAAATCTTCACTATTATAGACATCACTCATTATAAATGCCTTATTCTTATCTTAATATTATTTTTTAATTTTAAATCAGAAATGGTGTAAATTATAGTCATTCTTCAAACAATAGACTATCGTGATACATTTCAAAATAACAAAACATGTATATAAGCATTAGTTAAACAATGGATTAAAGAGTTAAATAATTCAATTTGACACTAAGGTATTCATAACTATATCACCAGTACACATTTTATTTAGACGTATCACCATTTAACACTGTGGTGTAGAATATAGTGCATAGTTTCAAGAAATGTCTCCTTAACTTCTGTATCATCTGTAAAGAAGTATATTGTATAATCTCCATTCCTGTACAGTAAAACAGCTTTAAAATTCATAATAAAGTAGTATACATGTAATTGGTTTCTGCTTTCTTTCATCCATTCTGGTGTATGAGACATTACAAAGTGTCAGAAGTCATTGAAAACAAGATGCTTCATCTTTCATTTGAGGACTAGTTCTACTCTAGCTACTTGGTAACTTTTATCTTCAGGGTAATTTCTTTGTTTTTTTCTCAGAAATGAATGAATGCAGATTCTGAAATTTGTTTTGTTCTTAACTGTGAGTAAACTCCCTGAGAAGTCTAGAAAGCCACAATATTTTTTTCTGCATGTTGCAGGAGAAGAAGTCAGAAAGCATGCAATATATGTGAGTTTCAAGAGGGAGAAACAATATTGCTGTGAAGAGCAACAGTTTCAGGGTTAGTATAAGCCAAGAAATAATTTATCATTTGTTTTTCATAAGGCAACAAGGTCCCAGGTAGTTTCTTGATGCTTATATTACTAAATTAAAGATTTAATTCAAAGCCTTCAAGTTTTTTTTCTTTTTTTTAAGCTGCATGATTCATTAGTACAAGACATAATCATGTCTACAATTAAAAATGATTATTCAAACAAATGATTACACAAACACTATGATTTAAATGTTATGTAAAGTGACTGTGTGCAAAGCAAGAGAAAGTGCCTTGTTACAAACAGAAGATCTCACAGAAGAATTTGATATATATAGAATGGCTTCCAGAATAAAAAATGAAAATGAGTAAAAAGACAAGCAAAATAAAAGCCTCAGACAAGTTTGAGAAGATGGTAAATAATAGTGCAGAGAAAGCTGCATGCAGTAATGTGGTTATAAGCATATTAAGAAGAAATGTTCTCTATTTATCACATATACAGAAACTGTGGCAACATCAGCCATATTGCTAAAGTATGTAGAATGAAAGAAACATTTTACAATCAAAGATTTGTGAAATTTAATTATTTATAGACTTGATTTAAATACATACATACAAATATTTCAAGCACGGGCATTAACACCATTCTAGCTTGTCAATATACCAAAACACTTGTTCCCATAAGTGTCCAAGCTGTTCTTAAAAATATCTGAACTAGTGCTTGCTTTAATGTAATTTGGTAGTCTGTTCCATGCATCAGCTAGTTTGTCAGAGAACCAATTAGCACCCTTCTTATTCCTTTAGAATCTTCAATATAGGTTCTCTGATGAGTCTCTTGTACTTTTTGATAACCCCAAACATTCCCAGAGGCAGTTGTCTCTAAATGCCCTATATACTTGAATAAGATCTCCTTTTAGATATCTGTAAGAAATACTGTACAAGTTCAGATATTTTAGTCTTTCATCATAACTTAAATTTTCACATCCATGGATGCCCTTCGTATATTTCCATTTTACTCTTTCCAGTTTACTCATACTTTTTTTGATAGGGTTTCCATATTGTTATTCCATACTCAAGTTTGGGTCTAACGTAACTAACAAATAATGACTTCATCATTTTTGATTTCCTAGACTTTATAAATCGTTATATACAACTTATAGTTGTATAACTATCATCAATCAATTGGTTGATATGATTAGAAAAACTCATAGCTGAATCTACCCATGTACCTGGGTCCTTAAAAGAGTCTACAGTTTCAATGACTGTGTGCTATATTAAATATTCATGTTTCAATTTATGTCTCCCAAATCTCATATGCTTAGTTTTTTATGTATTTATCAGCATATTATTCTCCTGTGCCCAAATAGTCAGTATAGTCAAGTTATTTTGCAGACATGCCTTATCTGTGACACATGTAATCAGTTTACCCAATTTCAGGTTGTCTGCATATAGAACGTAGAACACTTCAGATGAAAAAGTTAGGTATGAAAGATACAATCTAAACAAGTAAGAGCCTAGGAATGAGCCCTGTGGGACACCCTGACTATAACCAAGGATTTCTCCTGTCCAGTTGCTATATGATACTTGCCATGTCCTATTTGTAAGCCATGCAGCTATCCATCTTTTCAAGAGTACATCAATACCTAGTTGCACTAATTTATTGATCAGTGTTTTGTCTATGATCCTGTCAAATGCTGAAATTAAATCTGTATAAATTGTACCACAACAGAATTTTTCATTCATAGCTGTTATTATATTGTTAGAGAACATCATGTTACAGGTGGAAATATATCTGCTTTCAACATATGCATGTTGATATATGGTTACAAGTCTGAACCTATCCAGTTCTGAAAATAACTTATCCGACATTATCTTCTCCATTAGTTTTGCAAAACATGAAAGTAGACTTAAGGGTCTATATGACTCTGTGTTGGTCCTACTCCACTTTCCCTTTAAGACAGGTTTAATAAATGCATGTCTCCAATCATGATGAATCTCCCCATATTTATAAGACCTAGTAAATAATGGATATAATGGTACCATAAGTTATTGCTGAAGTGTTCTCAGGTCATTGTTACTAATTCTGTCTGTACTTTGTTTGGATCCAGTTTGCTCAGTTCTTTTTCAATATAATTTAATTTGATTCCAGTATCTGGGGTTATCTGGATGTCACTAGGGCAACTTATCATCCCTTTTGTGCAGCCAAACTGTCTTGCATAAGATTTTGTAAATATGTATATAATGTGTTGTGTCTGAGAATAAATTTTAGAATCTGCACACAGTTTCTCAATTTGTCTGTCTTACTCCTTCAACATCTTATATCTATAAAAAGGTTTCCTATTATGCTCAATATCTTTATATACATTTTCTTCACATTTTTCTTGATCATGTCTCACACTATGCTTAATCTGTTCAAAGTTGTAGTTTGACCTCTCTTCCATTTCTTATATTTTTTGTCTCTCACCTTAATCAGATATCTTGTTCTTATGGAAATATATTTGCCTAATGTTGTATGCCTAGATCCTGATGTTAAACATTTTTTTGTTATTTTTTTTGCACTCAATTTCTCTTCAAAACTTTCCACATTCCATCTGCAGTTTTTCCACTGAACACCTCACTCCAGATAGTTTTATATAGTGACTGTTTTGCTTCCATATAATTGTAATTAACATTCTGTGCATTGGTTTAGATTTCAGTTTGTCAGAATTATCTAGCAACAAATTAATCTTTATATCCCCATCATCACTGCACATCAATGGTGGTAAAACTTGACTTGAAGTTCTTTAGGAAAACAAACAATGTCTAGTATGTTCTGTACCCTGGTAGTTTTTTTTACAATCTAAAGCAGTTGTTGCTCCTGAATATACGTTGTGAATAATTTCCTTACTAACGTTGTTGAATCAATATTATTCCAGTCTGTTTCTGGTAAATTTAAGTCCCTAGCTAAAATTATTCTTCCCTCCTGTGTTTCATGCAAGAAATGTATGAATTTCTCTAGGTCATCTGCACTTCTCTTTAGTGGTCTATACACTTCAGCAATCGTTACATGTTCCAGGGTTGTCTTTATTTTCACAGTTACACAGTCTATAGTATTGGTGTTATCACTGAACAAGTAATAATCACAGGTCTCATAATTATCTTTAATCCCTATCATAATACCTCCACCTGATTTTTTGTTAGAATGTCTGTTACAGTAAAAACATTTATACCCTGACAGAACTGGTTTCCAGTCATTGTTCTTTAACGATGTTTCACAAACAATAACAACCATTAATGTTGTGTGAATGTAGAAAATTTTCCAATAAAAAAAACCTTTATTATTAACGCTCCTAGCATTAACAACCACCAGAGATGCATCAAATGTTGCTATCTGTGAACTGTTAAATTTTCTACCTGGCAAAAATCCTGCCTAGTGTTAGTCAAATATTGCAAAATATCTGTTGCAAAAATGATCTTCCCTGATCTTGACAAATACACACCATCCTGTCTGAACATGTGTGCCCAAAACAAGGCTTGGATGCTCTACACTTTTCCATTTTTTTAAAACAGGACATTTTTTCCATGTACGTATTTACCCAAAAAATCTTTTCATTCTTCTATAGGTGATTTGTGAAAATTATGTCCTAACACCAGTACAAGCTATACTATCTAAGAGGGCTTTCAGTTCTCTACTAACAGTCAGAGAATCCTTGCGAATGACATCATTTGTACCAACATGAATAAAAATGGATCCATACTTCTTTACATTAAGGTATTCCATGACTTGTCTCATATCTTCTATTTTTGCTCCTGACAAGCATAACAGTATTCAATGCTTAGTATCTTCTCTGCAAATATAAGTATCAGTTCCTCTAATAATTGAATCTCCATTTACAAGAATATGTTTACTGGCCTGCTCTGAAGAACCTTCAGCTTCTTATACAGTAATATCTGCTCTCTCAATTATTACAAAGGATTGATATTCATCACCATTAGTCTTATGAATCCTACTGTTTTCATTGTGTATTAAATTCTCATCCAGCTGGTATTGTAAATCAACAGCTTGAGCCATGCAATCAACATCCGTCTTTCTCTTTTTTCTTACAGTAATGTTCTTCAATCCTTCCATGTTCAATTTTGATTTCTTCCTTTTCACCTGCTTCTTGCGTCTTTTTTTCGACTTTCTGTGTTGGAAAAATTATGCCTTTTTCTGTAGACTGAATGTTTTCTGATAGAAAAGTATCATTATTCCCTGTCACCTGTGTGTTATATAACAAAGCAGTGTCCTTTTTACTCCGTATTCTCTTTCTTTTATAGTCATTAATCAATTTCTTTTTCTTCCTTGTTATTTGTTGTGAACTTCTTCCTTTATTTCTTTTTTTCCTTCTAAACAAGCTGGATCCTCAGATTGCTGAATACTTGTATCCAGAATTCCAAAGTTGTCAGGGACATCATCTTGTTTCATAGAGGTTGAATGATCTTTGCAGACAATAGATGCATCATTTCCTAAGTCTGTTCTGTTTGTTCTATGCCTAACATATTTATTTCATCAGCCCAGTCATTAATATATGAAACAACAGTTCTCCAAGCCATGCCAATTGCACAAGTGCAATCATCATCATTAAGTCTAGATTTACTTCTAACAATGGTAAGCAAATTATCCATCTTTTGACACAATGAACACAGATCACAAGTGTTATCAGCTGTTACCTTTAAATATGCATAACATTTATTACACTGTACAACATATTTGTGCATTAGCAAACTGTTCATTGCATACATTGATTTGCGCTGTGATTGCACACAGTGAAAGTTATGTCAAAGACAATAGTTCAGAAAAGTGATTACCAGAAAATAAGTAAAAAATCAAGGAGGAAAAAACAAAGAATTAATAACTGATGTATGAAGTTTATATTTGACACTGTAGCAGAGTGTAATGAGATGTTTGAAAATTCAAAACACTGGGCTGGATTCTAAATGTTGCGCACAACGTAATGTACTGAAGGAATATATCGGCAGGCTAGTAGTGGATGTGATTCCAAGGAGTAGGAAGAGTAAAGTACAAATAATTTATTCTGCATAGGATAACTGTGGACTCTGCATATGCATTCCAAAACATAATGGATGCCCCACCAACTATAAAATATAACAGAGTCATATCCTAGCAATTTTATGAAAACATTCAGTGAAGGCCATGGGTGTTAAAGTGAGTTCAGATTAATTATACTATACAAACCACAGACTCTGCAAAGAATTATAAATACAAGTGCAAGCTGCTGTAAATGCACTACAGCAGGTCTAGGGTTTACAGGCAATATTAGAGGATGATCTGCCAGGGAATCCTAGAATACAGCCAACATGGTGCTGAGCCAAGCTCAAGTTAAGCCAGCTCTCTGACCAGGAAATCATTGATAAGATACAGATTACACAGAGAGCAGGTGCAGGTTGTATGCAGAGTATGTCTACCCCAAAAAGGCTGTAGAATTAGAGGTAGAAGAACTAATAACCAGTGTAAACCTCTGAATAGATTACAACCTGAAGATAACCTCAACAAATGGATGAAAGAATAGCCATGCTTCATAAATAAAATAACTTTTATTTAATATTAAGGTTAAGCGCTTCCATCTCCCTTAGAGACTTCATCAGAACTACTTAAATGAAACACAGTGCACTATTTAAATGCAATGCTCAAATATGATTGGTAGTACAAAAACACAATCCTAAAATATAATTTCCTTTTAAACATTAAAACACATAATAAAGTTATTTAGTCAAAAAATAAAAAATCTCATTAAACACCAAGAACTTTTAAAAAATTCAGCATACTCAGTACAATACTAATTTAAAAATATGGACATGTGCAATGATATATGTGTGTTAATAAATATTTGTGCTCAAAATGGGATGGGGAGATTTTCACATTTACTAAATAAGTATATTAAATACTACAAGTGTGGTGTAAAATATTTATAACATAAAAATATGAAAAAATATGAAAATCCATTATAATTTGGCTGCTCTGACTTTTAAAACTAGGGCCACTGACATTTGATAATTTAACTCTGGGGAAAGTCCTTCCCTAGGGTTTAGGTCCACTTGTTCAATTACCCAGAATAAAAATAATTTTGTTTTACCTCTCAAGTAATGTTTATAAAGAGCATTTTAAATTAGCCTATTCCTGATGTCATAATAATGTTCATTAATCCTAGTTTTCAATGCCCTTTTAGTTTTCCTTGTATAAAAATGTAAAACAAACTGAGCAATAGGCAAAATAAACAGCCTGCATAGAACAACAATTAAAATCCTTGTATCTTTTAAGTGTCTTTCTCAAGCTAGGGATATTTAATTCTTCTCTTTCTGCAATATGTGGGCTTTGCTTATACATGCCACACTTAAAAGTTCCTTTTAATCTAAAGTCACTATTCATCTGATTCTTGTTTAACTTGCTCCCTTTCTCCAAAATGTGTTTTACATTCTGAGCTCTTTTGTAAGTAAACACCAAGGGTTTAGAAAATAGATGTAAACTATTAGGCCATTTAGCAAAAATATTCCAATATTTTGTATGCCTTTAGCATACTGAATATATTTAATAACAAAAGATCTTCTTCAATCAGTCACATTGCATTCATTAACACCCCCCACAGATATAACAATATATTTTATCCCTAGTAAAGGAATACATTTTGTACCCATCTGCCTAAAACCTCAGTAGCAATCTCATTCACTAAGGAGGCTGGATAATCATGTTGGAGAAAAAATTATTTTAATTTTGACAATCCCATCTGCAAAATCTGCATATTGTGAAGTCATCCTGGCTGCTCTAACTAGATGTCCCTTAATTATGTTTCTTTTTTGGTGTAGAGGGTGTTCACTCAAATAATGTAAATAGGAATTAGAAATCTGTTCCTTCCTATGTATCCTTGAAACAAATTTCCTTTGTTTAATATCCTTTTGAATGTTTACATCACAATTTATAGTATCTAACCATAGATGCAAGTGAATCATAAAAAATCATTACTGTTGTTAATAAATTCCATAAATTCATCCAATTTGTTAATGGTCCCATCCCAAATTTAAAAAAATTGTCCAAAAATCTAAGTAGAGGGCGATATACCTTTTGTAATTAGATGCAAAAATAGTTTGCTGTTCCCAATAAAACAAAATAATGTTAGCAAATATTGAGGCACAAACTGCACCCATCACTACCCCTTTAATCTGTTTATAAAATTCCCCTTCAAAGAATATATAGTTATTGGTTACTACCAATTCTTAACATTCAGCCAACACCCTAATATCACCTGCATTTAAAAATCACTTTCAACAAAAACTTTCTTGAGCCACAGTATTACAGAGGACTGTGAAATAACTGACAACAGATCAACTACATCAATGGTAACAAAAAAGAAGATGAATTATAAAGATTATCAGTAAGTCTGATTAAAGAAGCCCATGAGTTAAGAAAACTATGAGGGTGCTTTTTCAAAAATGGTTCTAGTTTTCTATCCACCAGTACTGCTAGAGGGCAATTTTTGAACCTCCAACATCTACAATAGACCTTAAAGGGGGTCCATAAAATTTTTATGTACTTTAGGTATGCCAAAAATAAAAGGAATAATCTGCCTAGGTACCTGAAGAAATTCAAATAGAGTTTTATCAAACATACCTTGCACAAAATTGTCTTCTGAAATTAAATCCATTTCCCTGTAGGAAACATTGACTTAATTTTAAGAAAAATGAATGTACCTTGAATCACTGTGCAATAATTCCAACATCTTGGCTGAATAATACCAGTGATCCATAATAACAGCCTCTCTGCCCTTCTTGGGATTCATAACCTTAATAGTTTTGTTTTACTTATCTCATGGAGTAATTCATACTCATCCCTGCTAAGGCTGAAGCTCCTTTTCTTATTATTTTTCATATATATTCTCTTATTTCACTCTCAACCAGAGACTCACAATTCTGTAACACAATGTGTAATGGGGGGTTGTAAGCACTTTTCTGTCATAAATTAGCCCCTGGTACACATTTATCATTGTTACCATATAAAACTTCCAAATTCAATTTCCATAAAAACAATTTTAAATCAATGAGTGTTTCACTCATGTCAATGTTCCTCATAGGAACAGAAAAATAAACTTTAGTAATCTCCAAAGCACTATAATTAAATATGTGAAACTTATTAAGCAAATATACTGTCCTTTGAATCAAAACACATCCACCTTTTTGTGTGTTAATATCCTTCCTCTGTAGATCCAGTGGGTAGGGGTTTTCATTTTCTCCCTTCCCCAACCAGAACTGTGACCTATTACATCCTTTGAGTTTCCTGATGGCATTCATATGTTCTTCTGCTGATTTTTAACCAGCTTGAGCATCTCAATAGGGGGAATCTAAAGGGTCAATAATCTTATAACCTTTAGTCTCAGTATTATCTACAGGAGTGATGTCATTTTGACTAGCAGAAACTTCCCAATAACCATCAGTTGCCTTATAATGATGCAGCCCATTGGTGGTTTTTATCATTAAATCTTTTCTTTCTCATAATCCCTCCTATCCCTGTCTAATTTCCCAATTTTACATTTTTTAATCCTTTCACAACTGATATCCATATCTTTAAAACAGCATACTATTTCACGCCTTAAACTCATTAACTGTGAATAACAAATTTTCACAAATGTTTTTATTTAAAACATTAATCTCATTTTGGAAAATCTATAGTTGCCTTTCATTGCTCCTAATAATGTCTTATAACATCAAGTCCACAATTATTGAACAACTCCACCAAGCCTTTGTAAAACTGGAAGCCTACTTCAACATTATTAGGATATCTGTACATCCTCAGCCCCAATGGTACCTGTTTCCTTAGGATCCTTTCACTAAAAAACAAATTGTCCAACATAATTGCTTTGCATCTGAAGACCTTTTGCTTTGTTTAACATACCTTGAAAAGAAGTCCCAGTGTCCTTCCTGACGTCAGTAAAATTAAAATTGTTATTAAGCCAGTCATTAAAATCCAGATTTGAATATTTAGAAACCAGTTCCTTGGTTGAGACAGTCGCTAACCACTCCTAAACATCATGCAGGTTATCAGCAGCCAATTCAGCATTTGTATGGAAAAATGTCAGAGTTTGACCAGTAATTGCAGTTCCCTGGGAAACAGTGAGACCCTCCTTAGTACTCTGCAAACATTGATGACAAGGAATGGAATATCAGGACTTACCACTGGGTCCTCCAAATGTAGCATTGGTCTGAGTAAATAAATTAATTAACTTAGTAATCTCCCCAATTGATTCAAAATCTCTCAGTTGTAAAGGAGCATTACAACAAGCTAAATCTCAGGTTGCCATCACACTGTATAGATTAAAAACACTAATAGCTACAAAAAGTTGTAGAATCTGTGGTAGAAGAACTAATAACCAATGTAAACCTCTGAATAGTTTGTAAATCAAAGATCACCTCAACAAATTGATAGAAGAATAATCACACTTCTTAAATAAAAAAAACCTTTTATTTAATATTAAGGTTAAATACTTTCATTTCCCTTAGAGACTTCATCAGAACTATTTGACTGAAACACAGTGCACTATTTAAATGCAATGCTCAAATATGATTGGTAGTACAAAAACACAAGCCTAACATGTCATTTCCTTGTCAAACCCTAAAACACATAATAAAGTCATTTAGTCAAAAAATCAAATTAAACACCAATAACTTTTAAATAATTCAGCATACTCAATGCAATATTAATTTAAAAATGTGGACATATGCAATAATATAAAAATATATATGTTTAATAAATATTTATACTCAAAATGGAATGGGGTGATTTTCACATTTACTACATAAGTGCATTCAATAGTACAAGTGCGGCATAAAAAATAATTACATAAAAATATGAAAATATGAAATTCCATTGCAATTTGGCTGCCCTGAATTTTAAAACTGGGGCCACTGACACTTGATCATTTAACCCTGGATACACAGAGGCATCTTGCCTTAGCTGTCAAAGCAGCTAATGATATTCCAACAATGTTTCCCATTGTCATCTTCTAAGGTTTAGGTCCATCTGCTCAATTACCCAGAATAAAAATAAGTTTGTTTTTCATCCCAAGGAATGTTTACAAAGGTGTTTTTCATCCCAATGAATGTTTATAAATGGTATTTGACATTGACCCTTTCTTGATCTCATAATGATATTCATTAGTTCTACTTTTCAATGCCCTTTTAATTTCTCCTAATATAAAATGCAAAACAAACAGGTAAGTAAGAAGCTGACATCATCCAGGCTCCAGTCTAGTAACACAGTTAACCCTCTCTGAGTAGGGAGACATGTACCTGAAGATTGCTGATGCATGGTGGTATGTGAAAGCCCTGTTAAAGTGAACAAAATATCATTAGATAGAATGATCCTACTAATGCCTAATTAGATGTTAATAAACATCTTATACTGTCTGAATATGATGTATATTAAAGGTTAATGAATATTATATACTAATAGTTTTACTGGGTCTGCCCTCAGCCAAATTGTTTTGCTGTACTAGTTATGGGTTGCTCCTGTGAAATACATATGAACAGAGAAGACATGTTGGAATGTACACCCATACAACTATCATGTGTTATGCTGTCATGCAGTAAAACATAATATATACCATAGATTATTGTAACACCAGCTTCTATCCTTCACCCTGAAATACAGTAGTCCTGACAGGTGTTAAAGTGTGAGAGCAGAAAAAATATGCTATCACATAGGTGACCATTCACCACCAGTTGCATGTCTTTTCCTCTTGTAATGGTGGAGTCTGTTGGCTACAAGGAGGCTATGTCTGAGCAGCACCAAGGGCATGCATCCTAGGATCTATTATGACCATCCACAGCATTTACCATGCTGGTGATATTCCGCACCTGTGCATCTACAGTGTACCACCAATCCATCCAAGAAGATTTCTGCCATGTTGTCACAAGGCCTCAAAAATAATCATATTCTCTTTGTGTGAGTTGTCCCATCTGCTTCTCTGAGACATCTGCAAAAAAAAAGAACATGTCAAGATGTATAAATGTATTACACCTATTTACAGATTCTAATCAGGAGTTTGAGATGCATTACTGTTCCACATATGTTATTCTTCAATGAAAGAAAACACATGCTGATGTAAGAAATGCATAGCAACCTCTTGCATGTATTTGTAATAAGCACAGATGACCACCTATATGTGCCACTTATGTACTTATACCAAAATATTTACAGTATGTGCCACACACATGCCAATATTCAGATGTGGATATGTCATATATCCAGAGGTATGTGAGATTGTTCACTGTCATCACTACCACTGCATTACAACTTCAGCAATGCTATACCTGCAAATGTCTCCACACATTCATTCACCTGCACAGCTCAATAGCCCTACCACTTAACCTAAATACAAAGAGCGTATAAAAAGACATAAATACAATAGGTCACATTGAGCTACAGACCTGTGTAATGTGTTGAGCACCTAAAGTAGTTATACTTTATGTGGAATGCATGACATCATCACCTTAGGAACAAATGGGCAACTAATTTTTAAATGTAATATTTGACATCATCACATTAGACGGATACAGGTTGAGACAGATGATGTCATTGAAGTCAACACAGAAAGATAAAGGAGAACCTCACCCACATACTAAAAAAATGTTTATTTCATCATGGTTTGGTGTTTCCTATATTGTAACACCACTCTGGGACCATTTACAGATGTTTAAATATTTTTATACATAATTTCTGAGTCTCAACACATGGGGTCCAGCATCTTGAAATAATTCTGATTGTTTAGTCAGTCCCATAATGCAGTGCTTGGCTCTAAATAATTATGTCATGTATGTCTATTTCTTCCTGAAGTTCCTGTCACTGCATTGATTTCAAATACATACACTGCTGTCTTTCAAGTCAGTTAGTTTTAAATAATATTTCATGCCAGTCAGTGACTAATTAAAACACAAACAGTGCAAATGCCACAGAACAGACTTTCAAAGTGCTTTTTACTGCTGCTTCTTTTAGAATAGCCAAACTGCAGTGCTTTGTGAAGCCTTAAGTGTACTACTTTAACTCATCTCCCATCCCCCTTCACACCTAACTTCCCTAGCTGTCAATGTGCTAAGGGTAATTTGAGCTGTTACCACCTGTGATTGACAGCCCACATCAGGATACTTGACTCATGTACTGTTTCCTTGTTTTAGCCTTTACTTTCTGTAAGTGTAGGGAAAGGACCAGGCAGCTGTGGCATCACAGCATTTGTGGGCTTTTAGGAGGGTTGTGGAAATATCAGTTTGGGGAAAGAACTGGCCAGAAAACTACCTGTATTCATAAGTGTTGATGACATCAATGAATTGGAGACTGCAGCAAGCTTTATCAGGGTGGGACAGAACTTTTTTGAAAGTGAAACCCCAACAGTACAGTAAGGTACTCTTCTAGTGGATAAAAACAGTTGATTTTAAATATTTTAAATGCTGTAATGTTTAGTCATAGCAAGGACTGTAAATAGGGAGAAAAAGGACAGAGAAGTTGATCATTTAATAAAAAAATCCCATTGTTGTCCTATAAGAGACCATCAAATAATATGCTGCAGTGTGACTCAGAATCTGCAAATGTTATTCATAAATACGTCCCTACAGACCATCCCTTAAGTATCTGCATAATATGGTACATCATAACATACAGAACTGCAGACCTTGTGGACATTGTCAGAATCTATAAGTATCCTAAAGAGACTGATGGGCAGGTGGCTTAATGGCTAAGGTGTTTGCCTTACAAACACAAGGTGCAGGGTTTGAATCTCACAAGGGATAATTGGCTAGGCTTAAAATGGCTCCCAAAGGCAGTTAGCTTAGTACTAAACTATGAACCTATATGTATCTTTTATACCTGCATATAGCAGGAAGCCAATCTGTGCCCTCTATTTCAAAACATATGCATTTACTGATAAAGTATTCATCTTATCTTTGTGAGTTAGGACGTATATTTATACCCACAGGACATTAAGACAGTCTGTGACCATGAATAAGTCCTGTTTGTAAATGCAGACACACAAGCAGCTTACCTTTTGCAAGTGCACAATCAGGCAAGTATAACTAAAAGTATGAGCACCTCAGTGCATACATACAGCTATTAAATACTATTTACACCATACATAATCGATGAGCAATTTTTTGGAATTGCATCCACAGCCATCAGTGTAAGGTCTTGAATCTCAGTGCATTAACCAATAGCTCGTAAGTGTGCAGTGCTCACTGCAAATGCCCAGTAGTTACCAGTGTATCATTAACCAATAGCTTGTAATCATGCAATGCTCACTGCAAATGCCCACTAGTTTCCAGTTTATGAGTACATATACAGTGTGTGCTTGACATCCATTAATGGACTGATGCCATTTTCATTGCACGAGTTTTAGAATATGATGCTGCTACATTTTCAGAGGTTCCTTTGCTATCTACAAACTGAGTGGTACTTCAGTGAGCAGTTTTTTGAAAGTATTCTACAACTTCTTAAAAACACGTTAGAAGAAGATGTCAATGGAAAGGAGTCTGCGGTGCATGCAAGTGCCCTTTTGGACTCATGATGATAAATGCAGCTGCTGATTGTGTATGCCCAACATGAAATGAGGATGGGGGCATGCTAGAAGAACTTTGCCATGATTGATGTTTGGAAACAGACTGCCAGAGAGCTTTGCAGATCAATCGGGATCTTCTGGAGTGTTGTGCAGGTCTACCACTGTTATGATAAGCTCCATCATAAGGATCGGGAGTGAATGCTGGAGTGGATCGGCATTGTCTGCAGACAACCAGTGTATCTGTAAAGTGTGTGAAATATTCTACACCTTAGCACTTGTATTCTTTACATTGCAGGTATTAAATGTTATTGTGCATTAATGATGTGTACTTATCATTTACATTCAGGTGAAGGTAATGATGTTTACGTAGGTAGACAATTGTAGAGCAAACATACTTCTGATGTTTTGACTGGATTAGTCTTATCATAGTTTTTCAGCTATAAATAACTGTGATGTACTGTACAACAAGCTTTATCAGTACATTAGAGGATGTATGAGTGTTCATCCTGCACTTATCAGTAGTTGAAGAGAATCTTAGTTTTAAGTATGTATTGCTTTACTGCATGATAATCCTCCACCTATTAATGTGTGTGTGTGTGTGTGTGTGTGTGTGTGTGTGTGTGTGTGTGTGTGTGTGTGTGTGTGTGTGTGTGTGTGTGTGTGTGTGTTACTGCTTTAATAGAGTCACATGTACTTAGAACTCTTACTAAGACCTTACAAAGCGCATTATGTAGACCAACTCAACAAGTCAAGCACCAAAGAAGTAGTGTGGGAAGCATTGACTTTGTTGGTTCAAAACCCATCTATGTTTTTCATAATCTGTTGCATGTGCAACACATTTTTAAGCACTTTACCAGCTGTAATATTGTAGGATGCACAGATGTCCATTTTTATAATATGTGGATATGTATTAGTTTCATTGTGCATAAAAACCTACTGCAGGCAGGCTGCAGATGACTGCACATTTCTATGTTGCTCACAAGACTCGGAAAGTAACCCATGTCATTCAGTGTAATTTGAAGAATACTGCCAACCTTCTACTTTACACATCATTTACACAATTAACAATATAACCACATTGTCATGCGTGCATTACTGTTTCTGGACATGCACAAACTTAGTTATGCATTACAGATATCTGTGGAGTGGTGGTGGGAAGGCAGGTAAACTGCTTGGTTAAAATAATTATACTTGTCTTATAGCACATGGTAATATGGAATTATGTAAATGCAACATAGCAGCAACACTGGCTGTATAGGTAAAGATATTCAGTTGTAATATAGATTGTTATGTGTGTGTTGGTTCTATCCCCACATATGCCCTTTTTAATTACTGTCTATTGATCTCCCTTTCTTATATCATTGTACAGGGTATGACTCCATTATGTGCAAAACACACATTTTTATATACGCTTTAATGTGTAATATACTCTCTGCTACAGTTACTATACCTTGTAGGCTGGGAATAACTAAGTATATAGTCGTCAGCAAGGCAACATTATTTATGGCTTTTTTTTCCAGAATATTTTTATTCATTTTATAACACAATAACTAAACAGTATAGTAACAAGAAAAAACAAATAAACTATATACAATGTCCATAACAACTAAAAAAGCAATATACATAGAACACTTAATATTTCTATAACAGATTAGACAAATTTGTCCAAGCAATTAAATGATGAGTTGTGTTGTTAGTCCTTGCTTTTATAGTAGCAATCAAATTCGTACGAATGTATTTCACAAGATGAATAAACTCAACTTTAAAGACAGGAGTAGATTGGGATTTCCAATTTTTAGTAAAAATTTTCCTTGCTGTGTAGAGGATAGACCATAATAAAAATGTTTGTTTTTAAGAATGACTTCAGGAACATTGAAAAGAATAAGGGAGTCAGAAATTATACAGCTGTCATTCCATAGAGCTATACAAATATATTTAAAGCCTAACCAAAATGGGGAAATTATTTTGCAATTAACAACCATATGTATCCAGTCAGCATCAGGGTGTCCACATCTTCAGCATTTCATTTCATCTTTCTTGTACATTATTGCTAGTCTGCGTGGAGTGAAAAAACATCTATGTAAAAATACCATGTGTATACACGCCAGAACAGGGAAGATGTGGACTCCTTCACTGACTGTAAACAAAGTTTTTTATCTTTTTCTAAGAATACTTGTCTATTAACTTCAGTTGAATAATTCCAAAAAGCAACATCTGTTTTGCTAAAATCATTTCTGAGAATTTTATAAATAACAGATATGTATGGTGTTCTTAGGTGAGCTATTAATAATTGTTGAGATAAAATCCAAGATTTTTAAGTTACTCTTATTGTATGCATCTAATGAGGGTACAAGCTTAGTATGTATAAAATCCTTACAAGTTTGGATGTCCAGCCAATTGCAATTTTTCAAACTATATCTACTGATCAAATAATCTGCAGAACTTATTTTATTAGCTGAGAGAAATTGATTCCAATATAATGTCAGCCTTCTTAAATTCTAACATTTTCTGAGTATCAAAAGATATCAAACATTCATTTGTGTAACTAATAGGAAACATAATTATTAATAAATTCTTAATTAATTGATTAGAAAACATACGCTTTTTAAACAACAGCAATATTCGGTTTATAACAGGTGTGAGAACAAGTTATGACCTTTCACTTTGAATGTATATTTTTAAAATCCATCTAAAGATGTTTGTATGTATTTGAGTGGGTCCTAGTCTGAATATCGAAAGTACATTTAATCAAAATGTACTTGAGCGAATTCACTTTAGCGAAAGTGCATTTTATCGAAAATGCACTTTCGCTAAAAAAAGAAAAAAAAACAACATGCAGCTGGCATGTAGATTTAGTTGTATATCAACATGTAGTGTTGATTATACACCTAAGGAAACTGTTGCTTAGATCATGGCACAGCTGGGATAATGGAATATTTACTTTTCCCCACTGTAGTGTGGTCTCGAAGTGAGAATATTAAAGTGGAGATGTGTGGGGGGCATAGACCCCCACATGGGGCATGCAGGGGGGCTTGGCCCCTTGCATAAAAATGAGTAGTGTTTTATTTGTGTAGTTTTTTGGTGTTTTTATTTTCTTTTCACGAAAGTGCATTTTCGATAAAATGCACTTTCGCAAAAGTGAGTTCACTCATGTAGGTTTCTTTCATGTTACAACATAGATCCATATTTGAGTATATGGTTCAAGCAATGTCCTATTACTATTAAGAAGTAAGGTTTCATGTACTGATTTCCAATATGATGTATAAGAAGTATTATTCCAAAGCAACACTATGTTAATAAATACAGAGTTTAAATAAAAATCAATATTTGGAAACTCTATACCTCCTTCATCCCAGTTTGTGGTGTGCCAGAGAAGAGAAATTCTTGTTTTTTTGGGATAACAAAGGAAGTTATATAAGTAATAAGTTATTAATTTTCTGTTTAATTTTGACAGGTGGGGGAATTATTAGAGCTTGGCCAACGAATAAGATTTTAGGTAGCAGTATCATTTTGATTAAAGTTATATCTTCAAATGTGAAGAAGAGTCTGTTCCAGCTGTCAGACTAGTAACTGAGTTTATAAGTTGTTGATAATTAGATGTGAGTGATTAATGGTTGTCTACTGTTGGGACTCTGTAAACATTATAGCTTTATTAACATGTATTTGTCACAACTATTACATTTATTTGTACAAATGCAATATTTATGTTTTATACACAATAATTAAATCCACACACACACACACACACACACACACATATGGATATATATCTTCATGTATGTTTGCAAGTATGCATGTACATTTTATGTACCTATGCAGTTAGTTATTTTACAGCACTGAAATCCACATAGGCAATTATGAGGGAGAAGATACTTTTGTACATTCATATATGTACATGTTTTGCACATGTTGCTGTGCACAGCTATAGGATTGGTTTATGATAGTGAGAAGGTCGGCTTTCCCATCATATATCATTACATCCTTATGTGGTTGCTGGCACGCATTCATTTTTTGAGTTACAGAACACTTATGTGGCAGTCTAGTGTGCGTTAAATGTTTATTCACATCTGTCACTTGGCTATAAAAACAGGACCTCATTCTGCAATATTTTTAAAGCATATGACATGTAGCTAGATATCTGGGGTTCTAGACTCTTGCATAAACATACAATGTTGGCATGGGTTTGATCTAGTATCTCCTAGTGAGGTGTCAGGTATCTGCATGTTCCGGATAATTCTGCACGTGTGTGTGTGTGAGTATTTTCTATTTGGTTATTGTACGCAGACTTGGCAAACTATATTATATTTAATTAATATGCGCCTTCACCTTTTGACTCTGGAGACATTTACATATTTATATACAAAACGATAATTTTATCGGCTGACGATGTCATTATGCAATCCTTGAGTAACTTCTATGTACAACTGCATAAGACACATACATTCTTATATTTCCGTACTGATTTTTTTATAACTTCCAACAGGTGCAGAGGACAGAGCCAGGAGTTGATCTATGTGCATAAAGTGTAGATCACTCACTGGGAGAGAGGTATGACTTGTGTGTGTGTGTGTGTGTGTGTGTGTGTGTGTGTGTGTGTGTGTGTGTGTGTGTGTGTGTGTGTGTGTGTGTGTGTGTGTGTGTGTGTGTGTGTGTGTGTGTGTGGTCTGCTGCTGTGGCTGAGCCTTCACTTTTACTTGTCTTTCATTGTTTCCATTTATGTATGCTTATGCAATTGCATTCAATAATTGCAAATGTTTATGCAACCTTCCCATAATACAACAAAACAACAATTACAGTATGTTTTCAAAGAGTCATTGTCGTGTGCAACTCATGTGCTGAGCTATGCATACATTTTCCATTGTGGGTTATAACTTGATTAACATTTTAGTACTGCACATTGTAATCTCAAATTTACTTTGCTAACACAAGCAACATGATTGTAGCTCTTCTTAGAGGGTTACTGAGTTTGTATTGCATATATGCCGTATGTGTTTTTTGGTTTGGTTCTCATAGTTCAGATCCATATCCATAACTGTTAGTGGTATAACTGTTTTATCAGCATAAACATTATTATATGAACAGCATGTATGTATAACAGTAGTGCACTGTTACCTTTAAGGTGTGTACTGCTCTGATTTTGTATGCGTGTTTATCTCACCTTGTCAGTGAAGGTGAGAGAGGTTTATTACTGTGCTGTGGTTGTGCCCTGCTGTTATTGTACACAGATTTAGTTGTAGCTGTAGGAGTTTAAATACACTTTTCAATATTAAATATTTATTTGCAGTTATCTGCATCAAAGTGTACTCCTACTGTGTCTCCTTGTACTGCACTCTGCCTTATTCAGTACTACATGAGCTTATGCTGTTTTGTGCTGACAGACAGATCTGTGAAATGACACCTACATGTAGGGTGACAGATATTGATATGCTGTAGTTTCACCAATATGTATTTACATATGTAATGTATATGTAGCTGCACATAGTTATGATCTATTTTTTCAGAACAATGTAGAAGGCACTGAACACTACATTTTAATCTCAATGTGATTTTAAGATTGCTTAGGGATTTGTATTGCCCATAACTCAATGTTTTACTTGCTTGCATACGCATTTATGTGACAGTATAATGTACATATGTGGAAGTTTGCTTAATAATACACATTCAGTTTGAGATTTCTATATGTTTTGCATGGCAGTGTCACAATATTCTGATATTGTACTATTAGCACAATTTTTTATGGGGAGTGTGTCATTCAAGTTCTGTAAAGTTTGCATACTTTGGTTAGCACTTCTTCTGCTTATAGATTATGCATATTTAATTAAGTTGCATATACTGATCTTGGGCATGTACTGATAAACCACAGCTTGAAATGTATTGCTGTGTGTTGGTATATACATACCATTGTAGGTGTTGTACAGACATGTTGCATGACTTATCACTGCACTGTCCTGTTACATGTATGGTATACATGGTAGTATGTGCAATATTGAACAGTTGTATAACACAGCTGTACTGTTGCTAGAATGTACATTCTCAAATGCACACACCATTGGTGTTATTCTCTCATCTAGTCTGTGAGGGCGTGTGACCTATTCATGACCCTTTATACCTGTAATATTGTTGTACTGAACATGTAATTATCACTTTAACAAATAGAACAGCACGGTGTGTATTGGATTAGGGTTGCATAAATTTAACAGAGGTACATCACAACTGCAGATGGGATATCTCTTAAAATATGTTCACAGCCCAGTATAGATAGTAATATGGTCTGGCAGTGTTATAGTGTGTTTCTACAATATGAGCAATTTATGTTACTGAGAAATATAAATCCACAAATGAATAAATGAAAGAAACTTCCTTAGTGATGCACAGAGGGCAACACAGAGCCAGAAATAATGGATAAAACTGTATTGACCAGAGTTAAGCACTTTCGTTCCTGAAATTCACTGCAGCTTCCTCAGAACTAAAATATTAGGTTAAAACAAACATTTAAATATCCCACCTCAGGGTCACATAATAAAACAAAAGAACAAATAGAATCATACACTCTCATAATGCTTGGATTTTAATACTGAATTAAGAGAAACAGTTTCATTTAGACCAGGGTAGCTAGTTGCATTTAATTTGATCTGTCATCTCAGTTTGCAAGCATCAATATGTTCATCCATTATTCTACCCTGAATGTCTTTCTTAATTTGGTCTATTACTAAAAAGCCAAAAATACAAGTGTCACATACAATTGCATGCTTGTACAATGCATTAGTAGGTTTGTTGTTTCTAATATCCAGGTTATGTTCATAAATTTGATCCCTTAACCTCCTAGAGGTTTTACCCACATAGAAGGTGGGGCATTTTAGGCATTGGGCTAAATATACCATATTTGCGGAACAACAGTTGTAATACACCTTGATTTTATGTCACTCCTCTAACTGTAAAAGTGTGGAACAATGTAGACAAAAATCACATTTTTTCATTCTAAATGCTTTATGCCACCCCCAGATTTCTTGCTCCTTCCAAATAATTTTTAAATTACTCATCTCTCCTACAAACATAAAATGGTTTCTCATCAGTTTTACTTAATACACAGGGATCTGTATAATAAATACTCAAATTTTTATTAATACATTAGTAATGGCAAAACTATCCAGTGTAGATGTAGATATAAATAACTTCCTGTTGGAACTTCCAGGCGGGTCATGTACCCTTCCCATCTTACTATTATCTTGGCCATTAATACCCAAAATAGGTAAAGAATGATCCAATGTCTCTCTTAATAATCACTTCTAGTCATATTTTATTTAAAAACTCAAGGGGGGTATCCTCTCTTCAAACACATGTCCATAAGGACATCATATTCACAAAGTATCAGGTTCAGATATCATTCTGGCCAATTTGAGTAATTGGCCATTGACCACTGATTTTTTTCTGATGTATAGGATGCCAACTGGAATAGTGGATATATGAGTTTGAAAAGGATGGCTTGAAATAGGTATTAGAGGCAAATCTTTGACTGGCCATATCTTTACCAATCTCTACATCTAAAAAATAAATTTTATATTTATCAAAACTGTGAGAAAAGGAGGAACATTATGTGGTATTATTAATGTACTTTAAGAACACTTCTAATCTTTCTGTCCATAAAATAAAAATGTCATCCAAAAACCTGGTATAGAGACACAAGCTGCCTTTAAAGTCACTGTTGAGCACATATTGATCTTCCTATTCAGCCATTACATAACTGATGCACATAGGGGGCATATGCAGCCCCCATGGCCACACCAGTGACTTGTCTAAAAAAACTGGCCCTCAAAATGAAGAAAATTGTTTTTCAATATTAATTCCATTAGGGACACCATAGCATCAACCTTCCAATTTCTCCGGTCAGCATTTTTAAAAAGCTGGTCCTCAAACTGTTACTGTTATACTACAGAGTCCAGAGCATGAGCCAGTCCACACATCCACAGATGATGAAGAACTCAACCACTGCTACCAGATACCAACTCCAAGGACAGAAGAGGATAATAGAATGAAGATGATGATGATGACAGACAAGGACCATGTGGGGTGATCATTCCAGCTCAGTGACAAAGACAACCTCTGACACCTCTTCCAGATGACCTGAGGTAACATATCCAATATGTCATCAGTAATGTCTTCTGGACCAGATGCAGAACATGATGGGCAACTTCTTCTAAGACATGGTATAGGTCATGCATGACTCATTCCAGGAGATAACACATGAGATCATACATGATGCTTGTCCTGATCAAGGTGGGGCCTTCAGACCATATGTATTATTCTACTTGTTTCATGCTGCCACCATGGTGCCTCCATATTTTAAGGTTGCTTCACTTACGTGCAATTATTTGTACAACATTCCCCATGTTGCAGTCATGCTTTTACTATGTACTTTGCGAAGCACACTTCACGTCTGCTATGTGGCCATATCAATTGTCTGCTTTACAATACATTTTCCTTCATGGTGATAAAATAGTAGCCATCCTGCTACAGAAACATACACTACTGTCTTTAATGATGTGATTGTTGCAAACATATGGCTTAGGTAGCCCTGAACTCTGCATGTGGCTTGCTTTATCTGTTTATTTTGAATGTATGCGCCTGTTGAGCTTTTTCTGTCACATTTAGTAGCACTGTAGATGATAGTCTGCCATTGACAGCAAAGCTGTCATAGTGACAGTATTCACATGACAACATTTACTGGTGATGGTATACGACATGCTTGGCCTGTTAAAAATAGTTATATTATTAACATTCACCACATGATCCACTGTGATGCTTTTGTCTTGTGATGGCATCTGCAACGAGGTAACATAATTGTCTAGTTTGCATAGTATTTGTGCTGTGTTGGCATTGTGAATGTTCTTGTAGCATTTGCCACTGTGGATGGACATCACAGTCTTAGACAACAATACATACCCCAGTCCCATGTGTCATGTGTCTGTGTGATGACTGCATATTAGGCCTTTGTGTCATATCTACCAGTCAGGACATATATCTGTTTGGAACAGAAACTTCAATATGTGCAGTTGGTGATAGCTTACTCACAGTGCAATTTTGCATTATATGGGTGCATATGTTATGCAGAGTGCCTTGTGTGTGATGTCATTACATTCTCATATGTCATAGTAGTTGCACTCTGTCACAGTCCTGCATGGTCTCATTTTTATGGCCAATTCCAATATCTTGTGCATTTTGCACATTTGTTGCACTGGGTGTACACCTTTAGTGCCACTAGCACCTAATTAGATTTATCAGCACTGCACATTCTATATAGCATGCCTGAGGTGTTTCACATGACAGAATTGTTCTGCAATCACTCTCATGGAAGTCTGTTACTTTAAGATGTATATGTGTGTGCTACTTCACACTGTGGTGGGCTACAGGTATGTATAACCAGAGTGACCTTGTTTCCAGTCGTACAAATTCACCTTTTACAATGACATCATTTTTGTCAGTGTACCACCTGTTGTCATACAGTTGCATAGCAGTACATATGTGTGTGTTATAGTAGTCATTGAGTTTTGTGTGTACCTATACTGCTTGCAAGTTTTCTGTTGCACATGACTCTGTTGTTTGCATAATTTAAACACACAGACCTTATCCTGTCATCTATGTACATTGTACACATCTAAGACCTCTTCACCTTGTTGCATGCACCTTGCAGCTACCTTTATGCAGCACTTGCACTTTCTGTTATTTTAGGGACTCATACATGTTTGCCATTTTTTCTTCAGGTATGTCTGTCTTGTATATGTATGAGACAGCTTTTTCAAAAAAGTTGTTTATTTTCACTTGGGTCATAAAATGACCACAATATTTTACTCTGATAGCATTTGACTATTTGATACACATCTGCATGTCATATGCGTAGTCATTCACATGCACCCTTTTGTACAGTAGCATCATTGTCCTGTGAGGTTACTGTGTTGGTAAGACATTACAGCCACCCTAACAGGATGTCACCTGTTTGCAACTCACAGCTGAGTTTTGTTGGAAAAATGTAAGGCTTCCATCTATGTACTATCTGGACTAGAGTGACATGTGTTCTTGTCATGCAATTGTCATTATTCATACTTATCTGTTATTGAACATCCTTGATGTTTTTCATCTGCCATGGTTCATTACTTTTGTCCATTGTATCCACATCACCATGACAATGATGCATGGTAACATAGCATTGTATGTCATTGTTTGACCTGTGCTTGCAGTGCACTTTGGATGCTCCAGTTGTACTCTGTAAATGCATGACATATGCCCTCGTCACATACCTGACCATCATCATTGTTGTCCTTGGCATGTGACACCCCCGACAACAATGATTTCACAGGTCTCCTGTCCATCTGTGTATTTAATATTCTTATTAGGCTATTACACAGCCACTTGTATTTACTGCAGTGCTGCAGTACAGCTGTTTGGCTTTTTTGCTAGATGTGTGCTTCTTGATTGCAGGGTTGGGGGGGTTCTAATCTGATCTTTGCTTGAGTGATCTTACATGTGAATTTGTGGATCCAATCTGCCCTGCTACCAAATGGCTACATTTATACTGCCAACAGCCTAACAATTGGCTATGTGTGTTGTTTACAGTGTACCACATTGTCCACTTTTCCCACTTAGTGTTCTCTGTCATATGTCTGCCATCAGTCCTATTCCTCTTTGTATGACTGTCACACTGTTGATGACATCTCAGCACTGCTTTGTGCATTGGCAGATTATGTATTATTATGGTAAACCATGGCTGGGTTGCATCCCTACCCTGTTCGTTCACTTACCTTGACACATGTTGTGCAGTCCACATGTGTGTTGTTTGTATACAATACCTGCCTTTTTGTATATTACAATTTATGTATGTTCTGGTGTAATATTTGTTCTGTTTCTTACTGATCATTTTCTCCTCCGTTTACCAAGATTTTTCAAATCCTTCTTTTCTCCAAAAATGAGAAAAGAGGACCATTCCACCAAAACAAATTACCCATGTTCCTCTGACTCTTTCTTGATGATGTTGCAGTTCATTCATCCCTCATGTGTGCCACTCTTCATTACTCTCAATCACCATCTGCTTTTCTATTACCCTATTTCCTGGGGTGTGTGCATTAATTGTGTTCCTCACATACATCCAGCACCTTTCTTTTGCTAGCTACAGTTAATGTTGGTGGTGTGGCAGTGTATGTCTTTTCATTAAAATGAGATTTTTTAGATATGTTTTGAAGATTGTGATGGAGTCTGTAAACATATATGTATAAATATTTTTTCTATTTTTATTATGTTTTATGATGCACTCTGCAATATATTGCAGATGTGTTTAGTATACTGTACATACTATGGATGTACTTTTATGTTCTGTCAGTCCTTTCCTGCATATCAGCTGACAAATATGGGTAGTATTGACATTGCATGTTAGGCATGCAGCTTCAGGTCAAGCATACCATTGCATCAACATAACTGACCACTTGTTCTAGTTACATTACAGGGAGGTGGTATTCTAGTACTAAGACTCATTTGCATATCACCTGTTTTCCCACAATACATGCTGTGAACTTTGTGCACACTTCCATCTTCTGCAAATCTTTTGGAACCTGGCCCACTGCCTCAGACAGAGGGCTACATAATGCTGCTGATGGGTAAATTATATACTTCCTCTAGGTATTGTAGCATATCAAACTAAAGGATCAGAAAGTGCTTCTCTGTGAGTACAAGAACAAGAAATTTAAAATTCTATAATAGATGACTGATATTGAGAATCCTCATTCTAGACTGAGCTATCTGACACATCAGAAGCTTGCCATAGTGAAAATAATTGGCAGCATGAATGCAGAGTTAAATATGGATCAGAAAATGTTTAGTTTGATGTTTACCTAAACAATTTAAAGATTTATTTATTCAGATGGGCTGTGTAATAGAAGTTCCCATAGTCAAATAGATACTAAGTGGTAGTCTGTAGTGCAGTTTCTAAGAAAAGTTCCAGTAACTTTGCAGGTTAAAACTGAAAAAGAGTTAAATTACATGGAGGTAATATGTGTGAAACAGCCTAGCACTATTATAAATCTAGACAAAATCTGTATTTGTGTTAATCCTCAAGACATGAGTAAAAGTGAACATCGTCTGCTTTGTACAGCTGAAGAAATGGTTTGTCATGCCAGAAGCAGTGCTTTTAAGTGTTTTTGTGCTTGATGTAAATCAAACATTTTGCCAAATAAAGCTTAATAAGGAAAATCCCAAGTTACGCACTTTTAATTTGCTTTCCCTTTGATATTTCTTCAGTATGGGTATTTCAGAGACATGGTGCATGGAGAACTGCAGGGCTTGGCGGTTTTGTTAATATAGGTGATGATATGCTCTTAGGGGGCTAAACTAAGGAGCAACATGAAGTGAGACCGAATGAGTTAATGTAAAGGATCAGAGATAGTAACCATACTAAAGCAGAGCAAGAATAATCATGAAATCAGAAATACTGAGCTGAAGCCTTGTATTCTTCTGAAGAGGCTTGAAAATATATACTCACAATGTAACAGCCGTGATACAGCTGCATTAATCTAAGAACAAACTTCCATCAGATTTTCTGAAATGACACACTATCTTTTAAGTTTATTTTGAACCTATTAGCTACGAGTTTGCCATTATGAAAATTATAGGAACATGATATAGAATGGTACAGGTTTACAACGCAAGAGATGAGCTTCGAAGTTCTTAAACACTAAGTGACTGAAATGCCCACACCGAAGAATTGTTGCTGTTCATAAGTCACATTACAAGTACATGTCAGTGCAAATGGCACTGGTGCAGTGATTCTGCAAGGAGGAAGCAAACCAGTTGCTTACAGACCAGAGGAAGGTGTGCAGATAGACGACAGTTGCCTTCATGGCTGGCATAAAGGGTTGGCCCTACCACTGATGGAATAACAATCAGAGTCATTCAGTTTTGAGACTCTGCCAGTCATATGATGATGAACTCCAGAGTGACAAACTGCATTTCATGTTGCTGGTCTACCTCAGTCTTGACCTGCCTTCGCACCTCCCTAGGGGTGACCCAGTGGCCCTCTCGTTACAGGACTGTTGAGGAGCGACAATCAGAGAAGCAGCACTAGAGATTTCCAGAAAGCCATCAAGATTACCTTTCACAGGACGCCATTACCACCCTGCAGAGAGAGTGGCATGAGGACTGCTGGGCATCCAGCAGTTCATTTTGATGCTGGTGCAGGGTGCTGTGGGCTCTGCCTAACCATGTCCTGCCCTATGGCTGAAACTGCAAAATAAATTAGCATAAATAGTGAGAAAGAAAACAACAAATAAAAAATAATAATAAGATGATGATGAAGATAATGATGATGTTGATGATGATGATGATGATGATGACAATAATGGAGAGAAAGAGAGAAGACAAAACAGTGATGTTCAGTTTGATGTGCTGCACTGCTGTATGATAAGCCCTGAAAGTAGAAAAATGTAGTCATTAGAGCAATGATGATATAAATACCTGGGGAACTCCTATGATAAAACCAGGGGATAATGCTGGGGGATAAGACTGGCTGTACCCCCCTCCACTGCTGAGCAGGACAGTGACACAGGTTCTGGCTGATAACAAGTCTGTGTGTGCGTGTGTGCATGTGTGTGTGTGTGTGTGTGTGTGTGTGTGTGTGTGTGTGTGTGTGTGTGTGTGTGTGTGTGTGTGTGCATGTGTGTGTGTGTGTGTGTGTGTGTGTGTGTGTGTGTGTGTGTGTGTGTGTGTGTGTGTGTGTATGTGTTTGTGTGTGGCAATGGATGACAACAAAGCAAAGGAGAAATAACCAAACTGTAAAACTGAAATGAAAAGCATACGTATGCAGAGTTGTCATACACACTGCAAATTCCAAGATGCATGGCACAGGTTGGCACAGTATCATATAGAACATGCTTTAGAATAACAGGCAATGGACATGTAATCATTGTGGTAATACTGCACTAGAAAAATGTAAAGGCAAGTGCAGTGGTGCACAACTGCATAACTATTGTCATGCCAATCCTGTGCCAGGGAAATCTGGCAAGGTGTTGGAGAGTGACACAGGCTCAAATGCATAACAAAATAACAGTCAGACAATGGCAATGAGTGTCTCTGTACTTATAATCACCTACGGGGTACTGGAAAATAACATGCTGGAGTACTTCAGAGAATAAAAACAGCCAAACAGCGGGTGAAAACAAATCAGTACATCTGGCCTTAAGATAGCAATATCAGGGATAATTGGCAGAAGTAAGGCCAGTGACACAGTTACAAATGCACTTAAAACATAAATCACTCATACAAGCAGTAAACAAAAAAGCAATTATCAGAGTTTAAAAAAAATGAAAAACTGAGCAGAGAAGTGCTACATGTGTGAAGTAGATATTTACACATCTGGTAGTGATACAGTACAATTGCCCTGAAGTTTCTGGCCTGCCTCCTTTGTCTGGTAATCCTGTTCTCTCCGATTACCACCTGAGCTGTAAAACACAAACAGATATAAGTAATCAGCACAGCATAACCTTGCACATTAGAAGCAGCTGTAGCTGTACAGTAAGGTCTATTGTAATATAACAAAGCATTTAATCATTTTCAATAGCCAGGTCATCTCACCCTAAACATTTATTCCCATTGGTGGAGAAGTTCAGGGCGGTACATCTTGATATCTTTGCAGTGGTACCAGCACTCCTCACCAGACCAGATGATGCCCCCTAGCATCAATCGCCACCCTGGTAAGTGAGTGGTTAGCATCGACTTTGTACTGGGGACCCTCATAGGTGGCGTGTATGCAGCAGGTAAAGAAAAATCTTGGTTTGCCTATTGCACCATACAGGAGCTCTGCCATGCTCAGATCTTGAGGAAGTCATATTCACTTGTCAGGTTAAGTCCAGGAGTGAAAATAATTGAGGAAATCATGTGACATGTACCAATGGGCAGCATGGCAGCATGAGCTTGCCCATATATTTCTATAGTGGTGCGACCACAAGGGACATGTGTGGACTGAGTGGGTGAGGTGACACTTGCATGGCCTTCACACATAGTAGCACAACTACTATCAAATGCAGGGTCAACCACCATGGCAATGAACCTTAACCAGGAGGCTGTATGTGGGATCAAGTCTCTGTGAGCCAGTTGCCTTGTTTTGTTAAACCACAGAGGTGCAAATGGTTGTGGATATGTCTGTGTATGTGCAGCCTGTATGACAGACTACAAATTGTTTGCATAATCAGGCATGGACAGAGTAGTGCAATGTAGATCTAACATTGCACTGAGTTCTGTATGTGATTCAGAAATGGTCACACAAAATCACTTCATTAGCATAATACCAGCAATACAAGGCCAGTATTAGTTCAATAAAAGTTGAGGCTATCATTGTAGCACTAGCAGTACTATAGAAAGTCCTAAATCATACATAGCAGTGCTTTATGAAAATTACAAAACCGATTATTACAGCTGTTGCAAGGGAGCACAATCTGTCAGCAAGCAAGAACAGTCTGCTACATGGGGGAGTACAACAGCTTGAATACACAGGGAATGACATTGCTGTGGAGGGGAATGAGAACATAAAGGTTATAGATTCTGGCTGTCTCCAATCTACCTGTGGAACTCCATAATGACAGTGGCTGCCGTGAGTGGAAATGCAGAGTGAAGGGGTGCATGGAAAGAAACACACTATGCAGCAGAGGTCCAGCTAATATCCACAGGGAATGGGAGTTGCACAGCTGTTAAATGAGTCAGACTGCAGAGAATGTCCATGTGGGACATACAGCAATGTTGTGCAGAATTCAAAGGCCTGTTTATTTACATGAAAGGCTGCAGGTTACATCATGAAGTGTTTCTGTGCTGATATTGCAAGCATGCCGTGGGGACATGGACTGCAATCACACTACGCAGCAGGCATGCCACATGTTTCAGCCATACCTGCAGCATGGACAGTGGACAGTTATAGGGAATGGGATCCATTTTTGTATACAGGCACTTACTACTGGTGAATATTCATGTGTTTAGGTATTTTGATGACACCTAAACAGAGATGAGGTTGTTGAAGTTCACCCAAGTGGAGACAGAGGTACTTCTACAAGCCCTGTACTCCCATTGCACCAAGAAGCCAGATAAGGTCTTTGTGGAATGGGTGTGACAGGACAGGGTGACTGATATAAATGCAGTAAATGGACATAACAGGGCAGATGCACAGGTCTACAACAAGGACAAAGAAATGATCTTGCTTGCACAAAATCACAGTCTATTGCCTGGGGGGAAAATGGCCACATATAGAGTATTGGCATTGCAGAGCACCCTCACAGACACTGAAAAGTTCTTGTTGTCCTTGTCTGTGAATAGTGATTGGACACTCATACCTGGAGTTTCCTTCTGTGGGAACTGGACTTGTGACAATACTGCATGTGTTTGTCAGGGACAGATCATATTGGTATGACCATGTGCTACTATAAATGTACAGTGGTGCATCTCCACCATGAGTGGACCAATGGTAAAGATTGTCTTATCTCTCCCACAGGTATGTCAGAGATTCCAGTACCATGCTCTGCACCTCAAGGTAAGTATGTGTTTCTTGCATCTGCAATATTTTATATGTATTACTATTTTAGTGAAGGGACGCAGGATTGTCATATATGTTAATTTATAGACATAAGTGTTTTTCTTTCTGACTTAACAAGTGCTAGTAATGTTAGGTAAGGCACAGTATGAAAGGACATGCCTAAGAGTGCAGAGCTGATACCTGATGATGGTGCCAGTCTCCCACAGAACAGTCAGATAGCACAGTGCAAGTGTCACAATGCTTATAATTGATGGTGCAGTACCATTCACATCTCTCAACATGCCCATGGTGGCAGTGGACACCACACATGTTTCCCATGTCTATGAATGCTGAAGCCATCCATGTAGTTCTATTACAATGTGCAAAGTCCTCACCTAGATATGCACCAGCAGTAGGTTATTATGCCTCTACAGAGTTCACACAAAGCACAAGGGAGAAACATGTTGCCAGGTGTCAGTGCCATGACTCAGTCTCAGAACTTGGTATCACACTGGTTGTCAACATCAACAGATGTGCAAGACAGTGAATCAAGCACATACAGATGCCATCCCTGCCCTGTCACTGATGGTTAGTGTGATGCAAGGTAAACATGACAATATATGTGATGGCCTGCAACCCCTGTATAGTGATATGGAATAAGGGTAATGGGAGCACATCCAGCTGCTGAAGGTATCGGAGGGCACGTTTCATCTACTGCAGCCACTGACACAGCACACCATAGCCAAGCCATGCACTACACACAGGCCACAATCGCAGGTCATGGCTTCACCCTTATCACGTACCCCTCCTGGGTCTGTGGTGACCATCATACTGTCCATGGTTGACAACACACCAAGGCATGGCTGCAGCCATACATTTGCCCACCACTCATCTGTCTGCACTTTTGGGATTCCTGACATATATTACTTATCAAATTTGTGATGCCATGAGAGAAAAACTGTTTTAAAATCTGATGTCTGCTCTGGCCTATGGTGCAGAGGGATAAAGCCTTGGCTGTGCCTCAGCTAACCCATGTTTGACTAGTAGCATAGGTGTGGGAGGAGCCCAACAGTGGAGGATGGGAATGAGAGATCAATACAAACTTGCCCATCCTGGGAAAGGGAGGCTGCCAAGGCTTACTGCAATCACAGCATTAAGAGCCTGGTTAGCACCACATTGCAAGCAGTATATCTTTTCAACAGGAAAATATGCATGAGTGCAGGTATGCATGCAGCTCTAATGACAGTCATTGTGGAGCTTGCAAGGCTGCTGCAGGTAAATAGGGGGTTAGAACACGTTCCCTAGCAGCAGTACAACTCCAAACCACTGCCCTTGATCTTCACACTGGCTTCAAACATGGGTCAGGTTGAGCATGGAGGAAGATAAGTCAAATCCAGTAGACCATGTGAAAGACGAGAGGTGATGATGGCAGTTGATGTTCAGCTACAGGAAGGTAGGGCAGCAAATTAAAATATGATGTCTGCATTTTTTCTCTTCTTCCCTTAATTCAGACTGTAACACCCTTGTAAGCATTTTCTAAGCTTGGAAAACTATGCAACAAAAACTGCATTGTAAAATCTCATTTATAGGATGTCTTAACAGCTATAATAGAACTATATTTGCTATGTTATGTAATATAGAGAAAATGTGTTTAAATATGAAACTTCATTTTGTAGTAATTGTGTGATCTTGGAAAGGATTATGTGCTTGACTGTAATTGCAAGAGTGACTGTAAAAGAGTTTGCCAATCAGGAAGCTTTGAGTTAATGTTGTAAAAACAGCTAATAACTAACAATAATATTTGAATTCATGCCTGTGGTCTTTCTGCTGTCTCTCCTCAGTGTGAGAAGAATTACTGTAATTCCCCCAGTGAGAAACAAAACATAAGCTAAAATATACTGACCAAATGTAAAAAAAAAACACAGTCAGCTCTGCTGGTGTACCATCTCTGTAACTTGCTGTCTGCATCTGTCTGTCTGTCCATTTAATATACTAGTAACAGATAATTTAGGTTCAATATTCTTAGGTTAGATTAAGTTATGGCATTTATCTAATATAAGACAGAGTTTTCATTTTAAGTATTCTGTCTGGGCAATTAATTAATTTTGTTCATTGTACAAAATGTGTGTACACCTGCATATCTTTATTAAACATTGTTTAATGTCTTCTTTCATTTATTCACTGTGAATATCTTGTGGCTGGTATTTATTATTTATGCATAATTCATTGTTTGAGAGGAGGGTATTATTTAGAATTGTAGGTTGTTAAACTGATGATATCCACCTCTGACAGGCCAGATCACTCTGCACATTACTGTTTTTGTTATTTTGTTATTATTCATTTTATTTCATAGGTTCATAGGTTGATACTAGGCTATCGGACCTAGGGCCTATACAAGACTAGCCATAACAATTCCCTGGATGTTTCTTCCCACAATATTTACTTCCCTGGACCCCTGTCTAGCAAGGCGACTGACGTGATCCCCAGAGTGAATTTCTTATCTCCCATCCAATCCTCAAGGTTCCTTTTGAAGAGGGCCAAGGAGGCGCTCTGCTTGACATGTATGGGCAGTCTATTCCAGAGTATGGGGAGTCTCTGGGTCAGGAACCTATCTCTCCAGCATGTTTTGTTCATTGTGATGACAAGGTTTATATCCCTGGAGCATGTGACTCTGAGGGATTGGGATTTCTTTAAGTGGAGCATGTCCAACAGCTCAGAGTTTGACATGGCCTTGTATGCAAAGCAGAGATCGCCTCTGAGTAGATGATATGTCACAGAGTATAGCCGGAGTTTTTTTACACGGTCAGCATAGGGCATCTGCTTTAGGCCTGTGATTCTTTTAGTGAGGAATTTCTGCAGCCTTTCCAGCTGTTGCAGATGTCTTGTGAGGTACATACCAAACAGGGCATTGTACTCTATAATGGGTCTAATGAGGGATGAGTACACTGGGACAATGACCTCCTTTTTTCTGGATGAAAATCCCTTAGTGATGAAGTGTGCCACATAGAAGGATTTCCTGACTGTTGTGGCGATGTGGTTATCGAAGGTAAGACCACTGTCCACCTGTGTCCCTAAGTCTCTCATCACACTTTCAGTGTTTAGTGTACTGTAACCTATGTGGTAATTCATGGGTACCTGGTTTTTCCAAAAGGGGATAACTATACATTTCTTGGCATTAAGCTTGAGCCCATGGCTCTGGCACTAAGCATTTGTTTCTGTAAGGCCCTTTTGTAGAATATTCACATCATTTGGGGATTAAATAATGGCTCCCAGTTTGCCGTCATCTCCGAACTTTGTTAGCCAGAGTCCCTTAGTGTTGGCCTGTACTTTAGAGAAGAAGATGCCAAACAAGTGTGGTCCCAGGACTGAACCCTGAGGTACTCCACTTGTCACTTGTCTGGAGCTGGATTTGGAGTTGGCTACTTTTACAGTCTGGGTTCTGTCAGTAGGCCAGTTGGTAAACCATCGAGTGACGTAAGGATTTATGCCCAGCTTAGTAAGTTTATCAATGATTCCAGAGTGGGGGATGGCATCAAAGGCCTTGGTGAGATCCAGATAGGCTGTGTGGACTGCCTTACCCTTATCCACAGCTCTGGAGACTGATTCAAAGAAGTCAATCAGGTTCAGGAGACAAGAACGGCCCTTCACAAACCCAAAATGGGTGGGGTCCAGTATTTGAAGGTTGCCAATGTCTTTGTTTATTTGCTTATTTTTATTATTGATCAAGACTGTCACAGTAGTCTGTTGGTTCCTAGCCATATTTAGGGTGAGATGACAGTAATACCTTATAGGCCAAAAACCTTCCCTAGTAATTGTGCTTTTGTGTGTGTGTGTGTGTGTGTGTGTGTGTGTGTGTGTGTGTGTGTGTGTGTGTGTGTGTGTGTGTGTGTGTGTGTGTGTGTGTGTTTGTCTGTGTGTGTGTGTGAGAGAGAGATAATTCAATTAAGGCAGTTACTATGGGAAAGAGATACTGAAAATACTGACATTCATAGATTGATAAGAAAGTGGTCTGAAGTGCAATGTCAAAGACTCACTTGGGTAACTGGCTAGTGTGGACTTCTAGTCTGGGTGTGGATGCTCGAAGTATATGCCGAGGGCCAGAGTGCATATTCACTCTGTATATTTACCTTGTGGCTTTTAGTGAATTTCATGAGGCCAGGCTGTAGGCTGTAGCTAGTGAGTTGTTATCTGTGTGTATCTTTTTGTACTTAACCTATTGGATTCCAGTAGTGTGATTCAAGAGACCATTCCTCTTGTGACCACTGGACCTATTTATGGGCTGTGAACAAAATCACAGGACTATAACACCCATCCCTCACATATCCAGCATGATAACTGTTTATTAGTGGTGGGATTCAAATCCAATTGGTGGCATACCAGTCAACACATTTGGACCTGGTGGTGAGGATATTGGAACTGAGCGTGTTTAACCTATAAAACAGATTTTCTTACTAAACAGTTGTGTGTGCTATGTGTGCATGTGTGTGTGTACCTTCACAGTCACAAGGTAAATATACAGAGGTTAAGTTTTGCACATCAGACGTTGTGTTCACATTAGCTTTAGGATAACAAGCTGAAGCAGAAACAAACCTCTGACAATTATGCTAATATGTCAGAGTTACACTGACTAAGACGTCTAAACCTGAAAGGATCCTACCTGCCAGTATGCCCACAGAAGACACAGTGTTAGCTTTCTATGTAAGTGGAATGTAACCCACCAACCTTGGAGACAGTCTAGCAAGTGCTGGGGGTATGCAGGAGGCCAGAAAGAACAATCTAATCATCCTCAGATAAGATCAGAAGCTGAGCTGGAATTACAAAGACGGCTACTGATGATGGAATGTCTGAGGCATCAGGCAGCTCTGAGAGACTGAAAAAAATGAAGATTTAAAGGGAGTAAGCAGAATCCAGAGAGGCCGATAGAGAAACAGGTTCAGCATGAGCTAAAGGTGATCATGGGGAAATAGAATCCAGTCTCTAGCTGCCCAGCTCAGTTTAACATTTTATCACAGTACAAAGAAGGAGATGATTTTTTTTTGCTTCTCCAAAGACCTTACCTGATAGCTCCTCTGTCTTCACCCTATAAGCCCATATAATCAGGGGGAGGGGGGTGATGGGAGCCATGCATTCCCAAGTGAGGTGAAAACCATACATCCCAATTATGCCTTCCTGGGAGCCACAGTTGACTTTTTATTCCCCATCTAGAGTTAGGAGGTAGAGAGTCCTAGGGGTGTGGCTGCAATTACTTCCGGCTTTTCCATGGCAATTCAGTTACATCACCAACCCGAACCTGTAGACAGAGCTATACCCTGTTAGATCCAGTTGCTCTAAATCGTGAAGCAATTGGCTGCAATTCATGAAGGGGGTGGGGATTGGGGCAGGAAGAGCCCTGCAAAGATCGCCACACCACATATCCCACTTTGGCCCGCTTAAAAGGTGGGAACCCTAAAGCTAAATAAATAAATGATCCAAAATGCTTAGAACCATATATATATATATATATATATATATATATATATATATACATATATATATATATATATATATATATTCTTTTTTCAGGTATAAACATAAAGAAAACAAAGATACATAAAGTAATAATATATTGATAAAGTTAAGCACGTGCAATAAAGTTATATCAGTTTGCTAATTAATCTTCTGCAAGATTATTTTCTTTATTTAAACATAACATATACTGGCCATTTCTGACATTATTTACAACTTTAACATGTCTTACAATCAGCCAGATAGATTGTTTTGCCAAGTATTTCATCTTTAGGAAAGCGAGTCCAGAGGTAACCAGACAGTCAGAGAACAAGAACCAATCAGAATAAATCAGAGGCAGGAGTTAACTGGAAGGGGAAATGGCATAAGCAGCATCTCTGTAGGAGCTGCAATCGCTAGTATTGTTGGACTGTTGGAGCTGTCAAAGAATTTAAGGAAATTGATCTTAAGGAGTAGCCTTCAGAAACAAAAAACAGGTGAGTCCCCAATCAGAAGGAGCAAAAAAAAAATAGAAGAAGAAAAAGTAGAGGAGCAAAAGGAGGTAGTGAGATAGGAGACAGCCTGTGTTAGGGATGTTATACAGAAACTGTTAGCAACTCAGAGCTAGAAAGAATGAATGGCTGGGACATTTATTTATGGTTATTAAAAAAGAAAGAAATTCCATTTTCATGAGATGAAATTCCAGGAATTTATATACATACATAAATATAGATAGATAGATAGATAGATAGATAGATAGATAGATGTACATTTGTGCGTGTGTGTGTGTGTGTGTGTGTGTGTGTGTGTGTGTGTGTGTGTGTGTGTGTGTGTGTGTGTGTGTGTGTGTGTGTGTGTGTGTATCTGTAGATCTCTATCACTTCCCCAAAGTTTCAAAACCCAAAAGACCATATGGCCGAGACCATATCTCTAAAGTTTTGAAAGTCAGAACACTTTGTATTGGGATCGCGCTATACCACAGAATTCACATTTTACCATTTTCCTCATTACAGTGCAATCTCAGAGTTGGTATATTTAAGTAGCAGGGGTGTGGGGGTGCAGGGGGGCTTGCTTCCCTGCAAAAATGTACAGGTATCTTGTTTTGTTTTATGTTCTTGTTTTTTATTTTTGTTTCAAAGTTTCAAAACTTCGGAGATATGGTCTTGGCCATATGGTCTTTGGAGTTTTGAAACTTCATGGAAGTGCTAGGGATATATATATATATATATATATATATATATATATATATATATATATATATATATATGTATATATATATATAAATATATATATATATATATATATATATATATATATATATGTTTATTTATAGATATAAATATTTGTTTATTTTTGTTAATCATTTAATTAACCCTCCTTGCACCTGTTAAAGTAGTGTAATAACAACATATACAAATTGCAAAGTATAAAATTTGAAAATATTTATAGGCTAATTATTTTATTCAAAAGTATGTATCTTTGGAATATTCCAAAAAAAGGATAACATGGGTTCACTGTCACAAACGATGCAATCAAAGTTTTGCAATGATGCTTGACCTTGATTACTTATGCACAAGTGCTGACACAGTTCAGGCATGCAGGGGACAGTACTGTATAATGAAGAAGAGCAATCACAAAAATGTCAGCCACTTCACAAATAAGTAAACCACGCTATGTGTGGCAACATAATGTGGACCATTTGGCATGCGGGTTGCATTTCCATTGACATATACGCTCTCACATGCATGTAAGAGCCATATATATGTTAGATGGGCAGAGCTGGGAGGCTATAAAAGGGGAACACAGCAAACTACCAATTGTATTTATAACTGGAAATGAAAGGGGTAACAGGACACTCAGAAAAAGAAAAGAGCAAGCAGAGGAGCACACACAGAAGGACAGTAGGAAGGAAAGAGTAGTTCACTGGTAGGGGAAGAGAGTAAAGGGAGTGGAAGCATTGGGAAGTCTGGGGTAGGAAGGAGGGTATTGGGATTGCAGACAGGACAGATAGACATGTAACACAAACAGCAAAGACTGAAATGGGAGATGCTGTTACAAAAGGAGGACAACAATGAAAAGTGAGAGACAGACCGTGGACAACAGGAGATGAGGGGGACTTGGCAGCAAACAGGAGAGAGTGAGTCATGCATGAGGAAGGCAAATACCTTGATGGGGGACAGGGTGGTATAAAGACAACCTACCAAGCCATCTAAGAGGTGAACCCCACCGGAATTCCATCACTTTTTCGTTTGACATAACTCATTCCTGCCAAGTGCATTCTCATGGTGCACATCCGCTTTCACCCAAACACTACCTGAGATGCAAGCTATTTCTTAACATTACCTCTGAGTCTCTCCTACAACCACAACAATAAGAAGTTCAGTATTGTAAAGGCAGTGGTAACAATAAAGGGCAAAAGGCAAATAAACAATGTTTCTTACTTTATATGCTGTATCTTTCCACAGTCTTTCAATACTTGTTACATAAAAAATAAAGAAAATCATCTTTTTTTGTAACTAGTTGATGGCGGTGTTGGTTTCAGTAAGCTGTTTATTTACAGTATCTTCCTTATTACCCTTTATTGAGCAAAGTGTTACAGTTTTCTTGTAGTTAAGGATTGATACATATGTCAAGGTTCCTTAACAATAATAAAAAAATAATAACATTTAAATTAATTTGTCCATGTTTCCTAGGTCACTAGCACTAAACTAATTCTCTGCTTGAACTGCATGTAGGGATCAATCATCTTCTTTCGGCTGTTCCCGTTATGGGTCGCCACAGTAGATCACCTGTTTCCATTTCTTCCTGTCCTCTGCATCTTGCTCTGTCACACCGACCACCTGCATGTCCTCTCTCACCACATCCATAAACCTTATCTTAGGCCTTCCTCTTTTCCTGTTACCTGGTAGCTTCATCCTTAGCATCTTTTTCCCAATATACTCAGCATCCCTCCTCAGCACATGTCCAAACCAACGTAATCGTGCCTCTCTGGCTTTGTCTCCAAATCTTCCAACCTGGGCTGACCCTCTAATGTACGTATTCCTAATCCTGTCACCCTCGTCGCACCCAGTGCAAATCTTAACATCTTTAATTCTGCCACATCCAGCTCAAACTCTTGCCTTTTTGTCAATGCCACTGTCTCCAACCCATATAACATAGCTGGTCTCACTACCCTCTTGTAGACCTTCCCTTTTGCTCTTACTGGTACTCGTCCATCACAAATCACTCCTGACACTCTTCTCCACCCACTCCATCCTGCCTGTACTCTCTTCTTCACCTCTCTTACACACTCACCATTACTCTGAACTACTGATCCCAAGTATTTAAACTCATCCACCTTCACCACCTCTACTCCTTGCATCCTCACCATTCCTCTATCCTCCCTCTCATTCACACACATAAATTCTGTCTTAGTCCTGCTGACCTTCATTACTCTCCTCTCTAGAGTATATCTCCATCTCTCCAGGGTCTCCTCCACCTGTTCCCTACTTTCACTACAGATCACAATGTCATCTGCAAACATCAAAGTCCACGGGGACTCCTGTCTGATCTCGTCTGTCAACCTGACCATCACCATTGCAAATAAGAAAGGGCTTAGAGCTGATCCTTGATGTAACGCCACCTCCACCTTAAACGCATCCGTCATTCCACCGCAGACCTCACTGCTGTCACACTACCCTCGTACATATCCTGTACCACTCTTACATACTTTTCTGACACTCCCGACTTCCTCATACAATACCACAACTCCTCTCTAGGCACCCTGTCATATGCTTTCTCTAAGTCTGCAAAAACACAATACAACTCCTTCTGACATTCTCTGTACTTCTCCATCAACACTCTCAGAGCAAACATCACATCTGTAGTACATACATACATACATACATACATACATACAAATATTTCAAGCACGGGCATTAATACCTTTCTAGATTGCCAATATACCAAAACACTTGTTCCCATAATAAGTGTCCAGGCTGTTCTTAAAAATATCTGAACTAGTATGTGCTTTAATGTAGTTTGGTAGTCTGTTCCAAGCATCAGCTACTCTGTCAGAGAACCAATTAGTACACTTCTCATTCCTATAGAATCTTCTATATAGGTTATCTGATGATTCTCTAGTACTTTTTGTTAACCTCAAACATTCCTAGAGGGAGTTGCATCTAAATGCCTTATATACCTGAATAAGATTTCTTCAAAATCTATAAGAAATGCTGTACAAGTTTGGATATTTTGGTCTTTCATAATAACTTAAATTTTCACATTCATGGATGCCCTTGTTATACTACCACTGTACTCACTCCAGTTTACTCATGCTAGTTTTCTTATAGAATTTCCATATTGTTATTCCATACTCAAGTTTGGGTCTAATGTAACTAACAAACAATGACTTCATCATTTTTGATTTCCTAGACTTTATAAATCTTTTTATACAACCTATAGTTCTGTAACTATCATTAACCAATTGGTTGATATGATTAGAAAAACTCATAGCTGAATCTACCTGGGTCTATATCACATAATCAAAAGATGAATTCAGCGAATGGCATTTACATCAAAAATGCCATTCAGCAAACTGTTGATAGTGAGATCGCAGTACAGTAAAGATCAAAAAATTTGCCCTTTCCTCACTGTAGTGTGATATCGGAATTGGTATATATAATTATTGGGAGAGTAAATTCGCTGAATGGCATTTTTGATGTAAACGCCGTTCGCTGAATTCATCTTTCAATTATGTGATATAGACCCAAATTTACCCATATACCCAGGTCCTTAAATGAGTCTACAGTTTCAATGAATGTATTAAATATTCACCTTTCAATTCTTGTCTCCCAAATCTCATATGCTTAGTTTTTGATGTATCTATCAGCACATTATTCTCCTGTACTCAAATGGTCAATTTAGTCAAGTAATTTTGAAGACATGCCTTATCTGTAACACATGCAATCAGTTTACCCAATTTTAGGTCGTCTGCATATCGACAGTGAAACACCTCAGATGAAAAAGTTAAGTCTGAAAGATACAATCTAAACAAGTAAGAACCTAGGATGGAGACCTGTGGGACACCCTTACTGTAGCCAAGGATTTCACCTGTCCAGTTGCTGTATGATACTTGCCATGTCCTATTTATAAGCCATGAAGCTATCCATCTTATCAAGAGTACAGCAATACCTAGCTGCACTAATTTATTGATCAGTGTTTTGTATATGACCTTGTCAAATGCTGAAGTTAAATCTGTATAAATTACATCACAGCACAAATTTTCATTCATTGCTGCTATTGTATTGTTATGGAACATCATATTACAGGTGGTAGTATATCTGTTCCAAACATATGCATGCTGATATATGGTTTCAAGTCCCAAACTATCCAGTTCTGACAATAACATATCCAGTACTACCTTCTCCATTATTTTTCCACAACATAAAAGTAGACTTAAGGGTCTATATAACTCTGGGTTTGTCCTACTCCCCTTTCCCTTGAAGACAGGTTTAATAAGCGCATGACTCCCATCTTGAGGAATCTCTCCATGTTTATATGACCTAGTGAATAATAGATATAATGGTACCTTAAATTCTTGCTGAAGTGTTCTTAGGTCATTGTTACTAATTCTGTCTCCTCCATGTTTTTTGTTTAGATCCAGGTTGCACACTTCTTTTTCAATATAATCTAATTTGGCTCCAGTATCTGGGGTTACCTGGATATCACTAGGGCAATTTATTATACCTTTTGTGGAGCTAAACTGTTTTGCATAAGATTTTACAAATATATCTATAATCTGCAACGTCTGAGAATAAATTTTAGAATCTGCACGCAATCAGTTTGTGTGTCTTTACTCCTTCCACATCTTATGTATCTATAAAAAAGTTTCCTATTATGCTCAATATCTTTATGCAAATTTTCTTCAAATTTTTCTTGATCTTGTCTCACACCATGCTCAATCTGTTTGTCCAGCTTGTTTATTTCAATTTTCAAAGTTGTAGTTCGACCTCTCTTCCATTTCTTATATTTTTGTCTCTCAACTTAATCAGATATATTGTTCTTATGGAAATACATCCCCCTGATATTGTATGCCTAGATCCTGATGTTAAACATTTTTTGATTTTTTTACACACCAACAATTTCTCTTTCAAAACTTTCCACATTTTATCTGCAGTTTTTCCACTGAACACCTCACTCCAATTAGTTTTACATAGTGACTGTTCTGCTTCCATATAATCTGTTTTTAACCTTCTGTGCATTGGCTTAGATTTCAGTTTGGCAGAATTAAATAGTAACAAGTTAACCTTTATAACCCCATAATCACTGCACATCAATAGTGGTAAAACTTGAAGTAACAGTAATTTCTTTAGGAACACAAACACTGTCTAGCATGTTCCATCCCCTGGTAGTTTTTTTTTTACAATCTGAAGCAATTGTTGTTTCTGAATATACATTGTGAATAATTTCCTTACTAACATTTTTTAATCAAAATTATTCCACTCTGTTTTTGATAAATTTAAGTCCCCAGCTAATATTGTTTTTCCTTCCTGTGTTTCATGGAAGAAGTGTATGAATTCCTCTAGGTCATCAGCACTTGACTTTGGTGGTCTATGCACTCTTAACAATTGTTATATATTCCAGGGTTGTCTTTATTGTCACAGTTATACAGTCTATAGTATTGGTGTTATCACTGAACAAGTAATAATCACAGGTCTCGTAATTATTTTTAATCCCTATCATAACACCTCCATCTGATTTTTTGTTAGAATGTCTGTTACAGTAAAAACAGTTATACCCTAACATAACTGGTTTCCAGTCATTGTTTTTAACCATGTTTCACAAACAATAACAACAGGGTCTACATTAGAACACCAAACTTTCAAAATTTCGAGTGTTCTAATATCGAACCCTATTAATCGAAAATTTAAAACATTGAACATACAGAACAGCAAATTTTTTCCTAGGGAAAAGTTCACTGTTCCAAAACACATGCACATAACACAAGCACACCAAACAAACAGCAATCCACACACATACACCTAAACTCTTACACCTAATCCTACACTAAAGTATACATACACCATTAACTATCCACTTACCTTAATCCAAGCCCTAACCCTAAGGTCCGTCACTATCACACAGTCACCTCACCCATGCCCTAACCCTAACTCACCTACCCCACCCTAAGCCTCACGTCCACACAATCGCACACTTACCTGACCCATGCCCTAACCCTAACTCACCTAACCCGCCCTAACCCTCACGTCCGCACAATCACACACTTACCTAAACCAGACCCGTAACTTTCCACCACAGTGCTGAAAATACCGAAACAACAGAAATGAGCAACCAAATTCTTTCCCTATGAAAACATTTGGTTTTCTGTTTCTTCGATATTTTCAGCGTTCGCTGAAAATGGGTCGATATTAGAACACTCGAAATTTTGAAAGTTCGGTGTTCTAATATAGACCCTAACAACATTAGTCTTGTGGGAATGTAGCAAATTTTCCAGTAATAAAATGTTATTATTAATGCTCCTAGCGTTAACAACCACCAGAGATGCAGCAAATGTTGCTATCTTTGAAATGTTAAATTTTCAGCCTGGCAAAAATCCTGCCTAGTGTTTGTCATATATTGTAAAATATCTGCTGCAAAAATCCTCTTCCCTGATCTTGACAAATGCATTCCATCCTGTCTGAACAAGTGTTCCCAAAACTAGGGCTGGATGCTATACACATTTCCATTTTTTAAAACAGGACATTTTTCCATGTAGGTATTTACCCCCAAAATGTTTTCATTCAGGGTGACCTGACTATCCTTTCTATAGCTGATTTGTGAAAAATATGTCCTAACACCAGTCACCAATACAAGCTATACTATTTAAGAGGGCTATCAGTTCCCTACTAACAGTCAGAGAATCCTTGCGGATGACATCATTTGTATCGATATGAATAAAAATGGATCCATACTTCTTTACATTAAGACATTCCAAGGCTTGTCTCACAACTTCTATTCTTGTTCTGGGCAAGCAAGGCACTATTCAATGTTCATTATCTTCTCTGCAAATATAAGTATCAGTTCCTCTAATAATTGAATCTCCAATTACAACAATATCTTTCCTGGCCAGCTCTGAAGAATCTTTAGCTTCTAATACAGTGATATCTGCTCTATCAATTGTTATGAAGGCTAGATCTTCATCACCATTAGTCTTATTAATCCAACTGTTTTCATTGTGTATTAAATTATCATCTAGATGGTATTGTAAATCCACAGTTTGAGCCATGTAGTCAACATCTGTCTTTCTCTTTTTTTTCTTACAGTAAGGTTCTTAAATCCTTCCACATTCAATATTGATTTCGTCCCTTTCACCTGCCCTTTGCCTCTTTTTTCTACCCTCTCTGTTGGAAAAATGATGGCTTTTTATGTAGACTGAAGGTTTTCTAATATAAAAATATCATCATTCCGTCACCTGTGTGTTACACAACAAAGCAGTGTCCTGTTTACTCCGTATTCTCTTTCCTTTACAGTCATTAATCAGTTTCTTTTTCTTCCTTGTTATTTGTTGTGAACTTCTTCCTTTCTTTCTGTTTTGTTTCCTTCTAAACAAACTGGATTCTCAGATTGGTGAGTACTTGCATCCAGAATTCCATAGTTGTCAGGGGCATTGTCTTGTTTCATAGGGGTTGAATGATCTTTGCAGACAATAAATGCATAATTTTGTAAATGTGCTCTGTTTGTTTTATGCCTAACATTATTTAGTTCATCAGTCCAGTCATTAATATATGAAACAACAGTTCTCCAAGCCATGGCAATTGCACAAGTGCAATCATCATTATTAAGTCTAGATTTACTTCTAACAATGGTAAGCAAATCATCCTTTTGACATGAGGAACACATCACCAGTGTTATCTGCTGTTACATTTAAATATACATAGCATTTATTATACTCTACAAGATATTTGTGCATTAGCGAATCATTAATTGCATACTCATTTAAGGAATCCATATTCAGCTTCAAATGGATAAAATATTGTAAAAGAAAAAATAATCAAAAAACAGTAACCACAGAATTCAAAGAGAACTTAAATCAATTTCTATGACAAAAAAAAATCACACCAGCAATATGCAACTAAATAAATGAAGTACAGTAAAGTTGTTCTGACCATACAAGTTCTGCAAGCTAGACAAAAGTTGTTATTTCTTTATGTTGCACGTGAAGCTTCTGCTCACTACAGCTCCCAGTCTCACTTCTTTTTAAAAGTAAAGATCAATAAATCACAAAGAAAGGTAGGATTGTTTAGATATGCTCAGGATTTTTCTGTTTGCAGTCTGTGTGAATTTATAGCTGTCTAGGCCCCTTATGGTGGCTAGAGCTTGCCTGTCTAAAACATCTCCCTTTCAAACAACAAACAGCAAAATTAAATAAAACAACAAAATATGAATCAAAGTAAATCTTCCTATGCGCAAACAGTTAAAACAGTGATAACAAATACAATATAAATTTGAATAAAACTTCTCTTACCAGTCAACTCCACCGTAAATCACAAACCAAGATAGGATTGTTTAGATATGCTCAGGAATTTCCTCTCTGCAGTCTGTGTGAAGGAGCACACAAGGAAGCATTATCATTGTGTCAAATTTGGCTTACTATTAATTTAGCATTATACAAATTTCACTGTTGGTTTGTTTTAAAGGAGTGCTGTTTAGCATTTATATCACAATTTTGTTGATTTTACTGGTTTGCTATTCTAATCAATGTGTGTTTTAATCTTGCACCAGTCTTTATCTCACATTCACCAGAGTGTGTTTGGATTAAAATGTTATTGAAGCAACTTGTTTCTTTGGAAAAATGAAGACTGGTCACATCACATGAAAAAATCAAAGCTGTGTTGACTTACATAATCCTGTTTCACCAAATGCACTATATTATTTGATGTGGGTTCAGCTGCATTTTTCAGGCACATTATGACTTGATGGCAAAATACGGGTATCTAACAATTAGTTATTCTATTCGCATGATGTCCCATATGCACTGAAGCCTTATGGGATACTTAAAGACACCTTGCACTATATATTACAGTAGTAACCTGCACTGCATTTAGTAATAGGGTTAAAGGGAATGGGTATGGGAGGGCAGATGCAAACACAAATAACAAGAATTATATAAATTTGTGATATCATTAATGAAGGGAAATGTAGTAAGTGAATCCCAGGAGAAGAGGGTATAAAATTTAAAGAAAGAAGTAGGTCTTTTAAAAGAGACAATGGCTAAGAGGAAAGAAAAGGGCAAACATGGGACAACATAGCTGAGGGAGTAAAACAGGTAATGCACAGGACCTCACACATCTACATCAGCTAAAATGGCTGAAGTACTGAAGAATAGCATTTATTTTGGAGACAAGGGGAAACATTAGAAACAGACATTAAGGAGAGTCTGGTAGGAGAGGAAATGAATTAAATAAGTGCATAAGGAAGGGGGGGGGTTAAAGTAATTTCATGGAATGTAAGAAAGGAATTAGTCAATCAAAATAAGACAATACTAAACACATTTGTCACAGAGGAAGATGATAACGGGTTAATACAGGAAACCAAATCAAAAATAAGGAAAAAAGAAGACGCAGACGAAGGAGTATCCTAAGTGTGGAAACAGACTATTTGACAACAAGAAAAGGGAATGAGGTGGAGGTTCTGTTTAGGAAAGGTTTAAAAGTTATACAAAGGTTGGGGAGCAGCAGCACTGATGAGAGATGAATAATATTGGAAAAGAAGATAAAAAAAAATCTTTGGCAAAAAAGGCAATATCTCTGATCCAAATGAATATGGTAGAATTTTTTTAATGATTTCTTTTTAGAAAATGGAACAGAATAAAGGGAGTGACAGAAGTGAAAATTATTGGGGAGATTATACCTTGACTATTGGCCCACAGATTGACTGTTTGAAAGAAAGAAGTTTGATAAAAGAAGGTAGGGATAGATGAAAGTGATGTATGAAAGAAGACTGGATGACTACAAAGAAGAAAAGAAATGACAGATAAAGACTACATGAGTTAAAGGGACAGAGCAAAACATGTTTCTAGGATAGACTGGTTCTTGATAATAAAGACCATGAAGGTGTAGGTGACTGGAATTAAACTGTCAAATCAGCAGTGTGGAGCTATGAAGTTCAGTAGAGGTCTTAGGGAAGTATTATAGCAGCTCTGAAAGAAGAATTAAATGATAACTGGGATAGTGGACATGATGCAGAACTAAGATGCTGCGATACTATAAAGTCAGAAGGAAGATGTAGGGTTGCAAAAGACACAGATATATGGAGAAAGGCACAAAGCAAGGAAATATAATGAACAGAGATGGTTCTGATAGTAATTCAACCAAAACTAGGCTAAGAAGAAAAGATGGAAAAAGCAATTATGAGAGCACTGATTTAGATGCAGTATGTCGGAACTACACGTATTGGCAATTGAGAAAGATAAGGACAAAGAACACAGTTCTAGTGGAGTCAATGTGAAAAATAAAATAAAAATTACTAGATGTCTAAATTAAAACAAAGAAAGAGGAAATGATGATTTACAGGTAATACTAGAGGAGAGAGTTGAAGAAGAGGTAATGGTGAAAATCTTCTATTTATTTATTTTCTGTGTTAGCCCTGATTAGCATGAGGCCTACTTTTAGGGGAGATTTATTGTAGTATTATATCAATGTGTGATATTTGACCATAACGTCAGAAAAAATAACTCTGCTGTTTTTGAAGTGTCCTACAAAAGTGTTTTCTATGGAAAAATACTTGAGTAACAACCAGGGTTGGTGGATGGAAGGACAGAAAGAGGGAGAAGGTTGAAATGAAAATTGTACGTGAGATGGACGTATCTGAGTTTTGTAATTCTGGACTCAAAACACAGATTTTAGTAAATCTGTCTCTAGAACTTGAACTTACAAGGAGTCAAATGTGAAAATGTTGAAGTGGTACTGTCAAAAGAGTCAGTACAAACATTATTGAGGATAATGAAAGGATCATATTAAGCAGGACTTGAGAGGTGGCAACCTTAAAAATAGAGTTGCGAGAAGAGAGACTGAATGGCAAATCAGACTTGCAGCTGATAGTCTCCCCGGGTTGAATGATGTTGTTAATATCAAATGTTTTTTTACAGCATTGGAAACTGACAGTTTAATAATAAATATATTATATATATATTTTTTATATTTGTTAGATGCCGGAGAGCTGCCGGAGAGCTTTTGTGTAAGAACTGTGAGAGATTTGTGTACTTTAAGCACTTCAAGCATTTTATAATGATAATTTTAGTGCTGTTTACGTATATTAGAGATGTTAGGTTTGTAACCAGTTTATTAGTTTATTGTTATAAATACATTATTTGCTTAATTGCTTAAATGTTTTATTAAGCGTTTCACTGAAGGCAGGTACTTTGCATAATTGGATGTAATATTTATAAGAGTATTCCTGAGTCGAGTTAGTTTTTCTGAAGAAGTCTTAACAGACAAAAGCATTGATTAAAATATATTTAATGCTAAAGTCATTTCACTTCTTTCTTTCTGGTCACCGGTGTTTATTTTTTGGTTTAGTTGTGGTTGTTACACTGGTTTTCCTGAGATTTATCAGTTTTTCTTAATTTGCTTGTTGCTAGTTCTGGCATCTCATGGCTTGTGCTCCAGAGGACAAACTATTGGATCTTACTTTACATCCAGTTTTGGACAGTCAAGAGTACCCTATGCAAGATCTAATGCAAGTGCTCGAAGTACACAAATCTCTCACAGTTCTTACACAAAAGCTCTCTGGCAGTGCTTTGTTTGGAAAAAGTGTTTCCACTGTTTTGACTAATATTAAGGAAACTGTAAGTAAAGTTTCATTGCCCCAAAAAGATAATGGTGTCATTGTTAGTAATATTTTATACAGGGATGTGGCTTCTGTCTTGGACTTTTCTTTTAAGCCTTTCAGTAGTTATGATAGTTCTTCAGAACAATCAATGAGACAATCATACAGCCTGGTTCCTGGAATTGGGAAAAGGGCTGAAAAAATATTATGCATTAATGGTGGAAAATAAATACATTGAACACTGCATAAAAAGTAAGATCATTCCCAAGGGTCTAAGATTTTTTAAAGTTCCAAATGGTATCACAATGAATTATCTGTTTTTTCAAGAATTAGTAACATTCTTCAATAATGCTGGTTTGGACTTTTTAAAGTTGTTAATTAAAAACAACACTGTGCAGTTGCAAAATCTGAGGGCTCATTTAGAGCCAATTGACACCAGTATTAATGAACAGTTAAGGGATCAAATAGAATTAAAGGCTGACTATTATAAAATCTTTGATGCAGTGGATATGCATGAAAAGATCATAGTGCAGTGTAAAAGTAAGAACATTACTCTTGATATTACTGAATATGAGACTGGCATTGCCTATTCTATTGCACATATAGGCAGTTTCCTGGTCAAAATGCACTGCTACACAGTGCTTACAACAATGCTTCTAGTTTGGCCAGCTGTGTTACATTGGAGTCTGGAGGTTCTGGCCCTTTAAATTAATCAGGAAGTGAAGCTGTGGCATTGGAAGTCATATCGAAACAACATGGCAACAAGAATACAGGTTCTTTACTAGCTACAATGCCAAAAACTTCAGAATCGTTATCATGTTCTCTTAGTTTAACTGAAGCTGGAGCTAAAACAAACAATACAGCTTCAACTTCAAAAAACTTCAGAGGAGCATAAAACAGGAATGCAAGCAGAATCAACTGGACTTAAGAAAGTGAGTTCTGAAGTTACAGTTTACAACATGTCAGATTTTAATTTAAAGGACTTACATTGTCAAGTTTTAAAGTTGGGATTCAGCATTTTACCTAGTTGGAGAGCTAGTTTAACAAATACAAAAACCAGCCTCTCTAATTCCTTATTTATAGGTCATCTCAATATCCACAGTATTAATAACAGAATTGCACAGCTCCACATCCTCCTTGATATACATTCCTTTGATATCCTCTGTCTCACTGAAACCTGGTTAAAACCTGGAACTAAAGATAATGAAATAATTCCCCCAGGTTATAATATATTGAGACTCAACCACATAAAATGCAGGGCAGGGGGAGTAGCACTATTGTTTAAATCCATATTACAAATCCACCCCAAGATAGTAAGGACAAAGTCCTTATCTCCCAACTTCAACTTAACCCTAGCAAAGCCCTATACATCATCTGTGTCTACCTACCTCCTGTCAATAATAGTACTACAATAGAGGACATTCTAAGCTGGGTGTCTACTGCTTTTCCACAAGAAACCATTATACTAGGAGACGTTAATACAGACTGGAAATGTGTGAATACAGAAAACCCTTCATCTCTCATTAATCTTCATGGCTTTAGTCAAACAATTACCACCACCACTAGATTTAACAAACCTAACAACAAAGAGAGTATCTTAGATTGGATACTTATTAATAAACAGCAACAAATCTACAAGGTAGGAACTCTACTAGATTATTTAAGTGATCATATGTTAACTTACATTATAAGACAAAAGAATGACATCCCTAACAACCCCTCTTATAGGACCTCACGAGCCAACAAATGCTTTAACCCTGAGGCTTTCCAAAATGAACTTAATGCTTGTAACTGGAAACCACTAAAGACTCTCCCTCTTGAGGAGGCTGTCAAATATTTTAACTCTAAATTCTTATCTATCCTTGATAACCATGCATCTAAATGGTCAATCAGAACTAAGTCCAAACCAGCCCCCTGGCTCTCAAAAGATACTAAACAACAGATACTGCTTAGGAACAAATCTTGGGCCAAGTGGAGTGCATCCAAAAACACCTCTGACTATCAAACATTTAGACAGTTAAGAAATATTACAAAAAAAGCAATACTCACTGATAAAAAAACTACTATTCTAAATTACAGCGATCACACCATAACAATCCACAATAGTTCTGGTCTAGCTTAAATAGACTCCTACACCCAGGGCACTCTAGAACACCACACCCTCTAGGGTCTGTTAACAATTCCTCCCATCAAACTGCCAATGCCTTCAATACCTTCTTCACTGACACCATAAAATCTTTAGCCTGTCAACTTTCTACACACCACTCTGATATCCCTACCTCTTTACCTAATACTCTCCCTACATTCCAAATACAACCGATCGCTACCTCGTACATCCAAAAACTTATCCATAAACTTAAGCCATGTACACCCTCTGCTGACCAAGTACCATCTGAATATCTGCAAAAAGCAGCTCAAGCTGTTGCGTATCCAGTATCCATACTTATAAACAGAACCATTAAAGAAGGAACCATTCTTGTTATCTGGAAAATCTCCCACATTATCCCCTTGCACAAAGGTGGTAACTCCAATGATTATTCCAATTATAGGCCTATAGCTCTCTTATCTCCCTTAGCAAAAGTTATGGAGAAATGCATTCACCATCAACTAATTAACCACTTAACCCTACATAATATACTAGCTAACTATCAGCTTGGCTTCAGGTCATTGCATAGTACCACCACAGCTCTCCTATCTTTCACTGACTCCATCAATAAAAACCGTAATAACAACATCCTCTCATCAGCCCTCTTTCTTGATCTGTCAAAAGCTTTTGATATGGTCAACCACCCCCTACTCTTAAAAACTCTTGAATCACTTTCTCTAGACTCCAAGGCTGTTCTCTGGTTCACATCCTACCTTACCAACAGGCAACAAGCAGTCCTCTGGGAGAATAATCTATCTTTCCTCCTGCCAGTCACCCTAGGAGTCCCACAGGGCTCCATTCTAGGTCCACTTTTATTTTCTTTATTCATCAACGACCTACACTTAGCAATTCCTCAAGCTACCTGCACACAATATGCAGATGATTCCACACTTATATGCTCTGCCAACTCCACATCCAAACTACAATCTCTAACCCAGACAGTATTTAACACAGTAAAGACTTGGTTCTTAAAATGCTGCCTCCTTTTGAACACTAAAAAAAAACAAACTCCTACTCTTCACACCTAACAGTAAGTCCCCCCCTAAAAATCTCTCTATCAAATTGAATAATGGCACACTTATAACCCCCGTCTCTACTACCAAACTGCTAGGAATCATAATTGACAGTAACCTTACCTTTGATAACCACATAAATAACACTATTAAAACCGTAAATAGAAAATTAGGCTCCCCATACAGAATAAAACCCTTCTTAACACCAACAGCCAGAACTACAATTGCCCACTCTCATCTAATCTCAACTCTACTCTATTCTTCCCCCATTTATACTAACCTAAAGAAAAACAATCTTGCTAAACTAGCCAACTCTTATAACAATATTGCCAGATTTGCCACTGGAAACCCATTTAGAACACACCACTGTCTGAACCTACAGCAGCTTGACTGGCTCGAATTAAAAAACATGTTGATACTTTCCCAACTTACCATAGTTCATAGGATTTTCTACCAACCTAACAACACACCTATACTTTCTAACCTTATTACCCCCTACACAAACCTCAGTTCCTTATGCTCTTCCATCAAACTACTAGCTACCATAAGCAAGTCCAATAACTTGGCAGGTGACTCCTTGTTTTCTAATACCGCTAGAAAATATTGGAACCTGTTACCAACAGATGTGACTTTACTATCCTCTTTATCACTCTTTAAACAAAATCTCAAGAAACATCTTAAAGCAAAATGGTTATGTCCTTGCTGCTACCCTGACTAATTCTTTGCTTTAGCTATTGCCCCATCTCTTTTACTGCCTCCTCTGCAAATTAATTACTTTTTTCTCTCCTTAGAAAGTAATAACTGTCTTAATTTATTCTTACAATTAGGAACTGAGATGAATGAAATTGTGTATGTACTGTAAGCTACCTCATATACCTTTATGAATGTGTGTCCTATCCTTTTAGATATTAGTGTCATAAATAGTTTTATCTCTTTAGCTAATGCTCTTTAATTTTTTTTAACATATTTTTCTTTTATATTAATGTAGAAAATCCTTATGTTGTGTTGCTCAAATAACAATGAATTCTTTTGACTAGCAAATACTCTCTTATTTTTAACATAATTTTTCTTTCATAATTGTAATGTGAATTTTTTTATATTACTTCTGGAGCTTTTCTCCCTGGGCCTCTGCTGAAAATGGAAATGCATCCAGTTGGACTAGCCCAGTTAACAAATGCAAAATAAATAAAATAAATACATTGCTAAATTTGAAACTATATACCAGGAATTTGAACTGAATGTACATTATGAGAGATGTTTCTGTTAAAAAAATAACTAGTAAACCTTCAACGTTCACCCCTGTTTTACATTCAACTTTGAAAGTTTTTGAACATTCTTGTGAGAGGGACATTAAGTCCACTTTAAATTTTAAAAAAATAGTTTATTCATATTTTAATTTAAATAAAGAAGAAACAAAAAGGATTGTTTGAACTTCAGAATGAGAGGAGTTTGCATTTCATGAAGGCAGACAAGGGGGAAGGTATGGTTATTTTGAATGTTTCCCATTATAACAAGGTAATAGAAGAAATGTTACTCAATGAAGAAGAATACCAGCAGGTGTCTTGTAGTGAAATACTTAAACGTTATACTACATACAACATGGTTTGTATGACTACCTTATGAATGGCAATTTAAGTGTTGAAATGTATAACTGCTTAAGCACTGACCATCCTTGAGTGAGTGTGTTGTTTGGTATACCCAAAATACACAAGGACCCACTCAACTCCCCTTTTAGGCCAATTGTTTCAGCTACAGGGAGTATTACTGAGGGTATATCTCTGTTTTTAGATACAGTATTTAATCCTTTAGTTCAAGAACTACCTTCTTATATTTGTGATTCGTGGGACTTCTTGAACAAAATTAGACTTTTTTCTCTCAAATATGAATATAATGATGTTGATCATTTTATGTTTACTGTGGGCATTATGTCATTATTTATGGCTAGTTCTCAAAAAGAAGGTCTAGAGTTTGTTACAATTTTTTTTAGTAAAGTATACTAAGTTCAGTGATTCTTTGATTAAATTGTATATTGCATTGTTAGAACTGTTGTTAAGAGAACAATTATTTTTTATTCAACACCAAGTTTTACAAGCAATTAAAAGGAGTGGCCATGGGGACTACAGTAGTTCCAGCTTTTGCTGGACTGGTCTTGGTTGGTGGAAGAAAGAGATTTTTCCTACCATTGCCTATTTTTCCAACATTATTTTTTTATCGTCAATTTGTAAATGATTTATTTTTTTATTGTAAAAGGTTGCATCACCTCACATCTCTGGCTAATAGAAGAAATTAATGCTAGTTACTATTTTGTAACTTTCATAGTTGGGAGATAGGGAATAAAGTACATTTTTTTAGATGTTGAGTTAGCATGGGACAGCTAGGCAAACACTTTTCATAGTAGAATACATAGGAAGAATACTTTTTCCAACAATTACCTTCATTATAAGAGCAATCACCCCAATTTTATGAAGGATAAAATTCCAAAAGGTCAGTTTATAAGATCTTCACGTATGGTTAGTAGAGATATAGAGTTTCAGGTTGAAATTGATTTCATTATCAGTTTATTTCTTGAGAGAGGGTATCCATCAGAATCTCTTTATAAAGTAGCTCAGGAAATTATCATTAGATGGGGTTTAGATTTCCCACCTATACTTTTGGAAGGTTTTGGGGAAAACAAGACCTTGAACAAGGTGCATAAAAATGCAGGTTTGGTACCTAGATGTAGCACTGCTATGACTGCTAATAGTAGAGTGATTAAATCCATCATGCAAAATAATTGGGAAGTTATTTATGTAGGCATGACTACCAGGAGTCTCAGTAAAAGAATTAAAGAACATCGGTATGCATTGAAAACAAAAGATGAAAATAAATAGACATTCAGTAGTGTGTACTTCTTGTAAAAAAGATTACTTTTGTTGTTTTAGATCAGATTAAGCAGGACCTGAGAGGTGGCAATCTTAAAAATAGAGTTGAGAGAAGAGACACTGAATAGCAAATCAAACTTGCAGCTGATAGTCCCCCAGGGTTTAATGATGTTGTTAATATCAAATGTTTTTTGCAGCATAGTAAAAGACCTCACCAAGGCCTTCGGCACCATCCTCTACTCTGGAATCATAGATAAACTTACTAAGCTGGGCATTAATCCCTATGTCACTCAATGGGTTGCCAACTGGCTTACTGACAGAACCCAGACTGTAAAAGTAGCCAACTCCAAATCCAGTTCCAGACAAGTGGCGAGTGGAGTACCTCTGGGTTCAGTCCTGGGACTGCTCTTGTTTGGCATCTACTTCTCTGAAGTACAGGCCAACACCAAGGGACTCTGGCTAACAAAGTTTACAGATGACTGCAAATTGGGAGCCATTATTGAATCCCCAAATGATGTGGATACTCTACAAAAGGGCCTTACAGAAACAGATGCTTGGTGCCAGAGCCATGGGCTCAAGCTCAATGCCAAGAAATGTATAGTTATCCCCTTTGTGAAAAAAAAAAAAACATGTACCTGTGAATTACCACATAGGTGGCAGTACACTAAACACTGAAAATGTGAAAAGAGACTTAGGGACACAGGTGGACAGTGGTCTCACCTTTGATAACCACATCACCACAAAAGTCAGGAAATCTTTCTATGTGGCACACCTCATCACTAAGGGCTTTTCATCAAGAAAAAAAGGAGGTCATTGTCCCAGTGTACTTATCCCTCATTTGACCCATTATAGAATACAATGCCTCATTTGGTATATACCTCTCAAGACATCTGCAACAACTGGAAAGGGCGCAGAAATACCTCACTAAAAGAATCACAGGCCTAAAGCAGATGCCCTATACTGACAGTCTAATAAAAACACCACCTATACTCTGTTGCATATCGTCTACTCAGAGGAGATCTCTGCTTAACATACAAGGCCATGTCAAACCCAGAGCTGTTGGATATGCTACACTTAAAGAAATCCCAATCCCTCAGAAACACATGCTCCAGGGATCTAAACCTTGTCATCACAATGAACAAAACATGTTAGAGGGATAGGTTCCTGACCCAGAGACTCCCCAGACTCTAGAATAGACTGCCCATACATGGCAAGCAGAGCGCCTCTTTGTCCCACTTCAAAAGGAACCTTGATGATTGGATGGGAGATAGGAAATTCACCCCATGGATCACGTCAGTTGCCCTGCTAGACAGGAGTCCAGGAAAGTAAATACTGTGGGAAGAAATAGCCAGGGAATTGTTATGGCTAGGCTTGTATAGGCCCTAGGGCCGATAGCCTAGTACCAACCTATGAACCTATGAACCATAGGAAACTGACAGTTTAATAATAAATATATTATATATTTTTTTATATTTGTCAAATATTACATTTTATAATAAAAACCATTTTAATGTTGTTTAAGTATATTTGAGATGTTAGGTTTGTAACCAGTTTATTAATTTATTGTTATAAATGCATTATTTTCTTAATTGCTTAAATGTTTCAAGTGTTTTATTGGATGCAGGTATTTTGCATAATTGGATGTAGTATTTATATGAGAACTTTTGAGATGAGTTTGCATTTCTGAAGAAGTCTTAACAGACAAAAGCGTTGATTAAAATATATTTTATGCTAAAGCCATTTCAGTTCGTTCTTTCTGGTCACCAGTGTTTATTTTTTTGGTTTAGTTGTGGTTGTTACGCTGGTTTTCCTGGTATTTACCAGTTTTTCTTAATTTGGTAATGAAAGGAAGTTGAGTGCTGCTGACAGTCAATATTTGATTGCCTGATCTCCTACAAATTTTGGCTACTTCAAGCCTGAAGACATAAAACTCAGAAAAGAGTGAAGTACATCTAAAGAGTATGTATTGACAGGAAGTGAGCACTCCTGGAAGTCAGCATTACTACACTAATTTAGTCAAATATCCTGCAAGAGGTACTACAGAGCTGCTCAAAAATGTTTTCCATTTCGTGTATATTTGAAAAGTGCACCAGCGGGAAAGAGCAACTGCTTTAACACTGCATTTAAGGCTTTAAATGGTCAAGGGGTAGAGACCTACATAATCATTCATTAGGAATCTGTAGACCTATTTGATGCATGTTTTAAAAGTAAAAGCATGGCAAAATGTTATTAAATGTTTCTTTGAGACTTATAACATGTTATCATGAAAAAATGTTTTTGTCCAAAACATTGGTGTGTTTAAATGGTGTAGATGCTTCTTGCTACTTAGGATAGACCCTTTAACTAATAAAGATATAAAAGCTGACTTAAAAAATACTGCAGAATGGAGTTTGATATAAGAATTAAACAGTGGATTTGCTATGATAATCTGATTAAAAATTCTGTAGACATTTGCAAACTGTTGAATATTTAGAGAAATTTCTGTTGATAAACAAAAATATTAAAGTACTAGCTATTGCAGAAACTAAGGCAGCTAGACTGTTGTGTATAAACAAAAGAACAGGAGTTGAAGGGGGTCTGTGAGGGTAGTAATATTTGATGTGCCTATGAATATAGTTAGAAAGCTGATATGTTTGGTGGAATGAAAAAAACATGAGATAGTTGTAATTTGAGTAACATTGCAGGGCAATTTTGAAAGGATGTTGAACATGCAGAGAAATTATATTACAGGGTTGTTTAGAACTAGGAGGGAATATGATAATACATGTAGGGGAGCACAGTAAAAACAAAAGGTATTATATTACACTTTCAGAAACTTCAAAGAATGTTGAAAGTGGAAAGAGCTAGTAGGTTTACGTAGGTCTCTATTTTATTTGTAACACAATAGGAGAAAACAGAGAAAGGATTGCAGTGAGAAAAGGTTTAAAGAGATTCATATGAAAAGTTGCTAAAACTAAGGAAGTGAAGAATGGTCTAAAATAGTTTTAAGAAGAATATAGAAATGAGTGAGTTTTATCAATCACGTGGATTGGTTTCAAAACAAGCAAAAGAATCAATGTTTACAGATTGAGAAAGACATCAGAAATAAAGACAAAATAGGGCACAGAACAGTTAGGGGACCTTGTGAAAAATGTTGGAATTAAACAAAAAACACATCAAACAAAAAATAAGGATTTGTATAAGAAAATATGGAAAAATGAAGGACATGATAAAAATGCAAAGTATTACTTGAAGGGTAGAAAAAGAGGAAATAAGCTTTTGTTACAAAAGTCAGTGGCATACAGACCTCTTAGCTGTCCCTATTTTGGAGGAACATTCCTATTTGCAGGCTGGATTTTGGCTGTCCCTATTTCTGTAGATATGTCCCAATTTTCAGGTTTGATTTATTCTTTCATCTGAATTTGCCTCATCAAATGTGATTTTTGAAGCTGACAAGTAAACAAAAAAATCACACTACATGACCAACATAGCAGTGGATAAGAGGTAAATCCCTCAGAAAACCAAAATGACTGAAAGGCTAACAAAGCTGATCCAAACACCAGTCCAAATTTTTTTTTTATTAAACCATGAATAAAAATGGTTAAGCACTTTTGGCTCTAATAGCAAATTGGACTTCTTTAGAACCAAAGGGGAATGACCATCCTCTTCTATAAGTACCTTTTTAGACCTTTCCTTTACAGGAAAATGTGACTAATTAAGTAATTACATTCATCTATATAGAAACATCTTACATATAAAAGTTTTGCTTTAAAACATTCAAATATTAATGTATTAATAAAAGCAAAGCCATCTAAATGATAAATAATAATAACTAAAACCCAAACATATTAATAAACAGTAATAGATATATGCAAATTATTTCAAATCAGTCCAAAATGTTACCACTATTTAACACACAAATGTGTGTATTGCATTAAACTTAAATGACTCATAAAAAGACTTTATATTTGAAATGGAAATGGTATACATTTTTGAAACAGAATTATTACAACCCCATGACACTATTAAGATCTCATTTCCCTTAATTTAAGAACACTTAAAATAGAAGAGGATTTGTTCAACCACAGGGGAGACTCAATGTTAATTCACAGTTGTCATTTCAATTCACTGAGTTTTATACACTCAATCCATGCCCTCCCCAAACAGGATTGTCAACAACTTTTTCCATAACCTGAAAATAAAACCTATAGTCTGACATTTCAAAATATGCCTATACAGCATGTTCTTAGAATTTTCAGACTTAATATCATATAGGTGCTCATGTATTCTATCCCTCAAAATATGTTCTGTTTTTGCAATATAAAAAGTCATGCACTGATTACAAGTAGCAGCATATATAAGTCCTTTTGTATTACAGTTAAAGAAAAACCTTGACTGCAGCTAAACAATTTTACAGTAATCTTAATTTAATTTCCTTCTTTAATATTGCGACATTGTTTGTATCCTATCTTTTTATTTAGTGTCCCTTGAGTCATTACCAAACGTAGGGGTTTCCATCAATTTCTTAAAGATTACACCCTTGCTAAAAACAAATCTTGATTTCAAACCTAACGAATAGGTCAGATGACTGACCTTAAATAAATTCTGACTTCTAAAAATAATATCCTTATTACCCTCATTGTGTATTGAGAAAGTTGCAGCCATAGATCACATATACTTAGTAGTAGACCTTACCCCACTATTATTTGGGCCTCTATTCCAAGAGTAGAACTATCTAATAGTAGCTTATAAAAAACACTGATCCTCTTGTTTGTGGCCTCCCTGTAGACATAATTCAGTAAGGCATCTGGATAACCATGTCTTTGGAACATGTTACAAAATATTTCCATCTCATTAAAAAAGAATTGTCTTCTGATGCCATGTGGTTAAAATGAACCATTCAACCCTTTATCAATGCCTTTTTGTGATGAAAGGGATGACATCTCTCATAATGCAATAAAGAATTCAAATAAGTGGGTTTACAGTAAATACATGAAGTAAGCCTACTATTCATCACATCCTTCATTAAAAATACATCCAAAAAACATAAATTCATATCCAAAATTTCATGCGTAAATTGCAAAAATGAAGTAGAGCTGTTTATGAAAGCTAAAAACTCAAATAATATCTCTAAGGTTTCCATCCAAAAAATAAATACAAATTATCATCCAAAAAGTGAATATACATCTTCTAGTTCCCCACAATTTCTGAGTTAAAAACAAATTGTTTGTCCCACTCAGCCATCACCAAATTAGCATAAACTGGGGCACATGCCACTGCCATAGCCGCCCCTATTTTCTGGTGATAATATTCTTCATCAAAATAAATAAAATTATTTTTCAACACTTCTTCCATAAAAGCTGTCAGTAATTTAATCTTACTACTATGCAACTGAGAAGATATTATTAAAAATTCATTGAACCATTCCAAACACTCTTCATGTGGGACTGAATTAAAAGAATCCTTATCATCTATGGTCACAAACAAATCATTTTAATAAAACTCCTTAGAAGTCAAACTCAAAAAATCCCACCAATCTTTTAATAAATATGATCACTTATTATTAAAATGTTTTAAACTGGCATCAGTAAACTTAGAGATTGCACTAGTTTTTGACCCCCCTTCCCCGTATTAACTATCAGTCTTAAGGGAAGATTCACCAAATCTTTATTGATGTTAAGTATTCCAAATATAGGTGGAATAAGACTGGTTTTACAACGAGAAACTCATAGGGCTAGATTCCTTAAAGCTTGGGATCCAGCACATTACACCGATACCAGCACAAAACTTGCGGATAACATTGTAATATGCTATTATATGACAAGAAACTCAGAATAACGCAGCACATAATGGAGTTCCACAGTTCCCACAGCATACTATGAAAATGCAGACGTAATCCATGATTATAAGGCATGATTATCCAATAAAGTTGTACAGTACCAAATAAATGGAAAGATGATCACAAATCAAGAATTCTGATAGTTGTTTAGAAAGACAACTTAATCTGTACAGTAAGGTTAAGGACAACTACAGAAAGCTACTGACTCAATAGTGATAACAAAAAAAAAAAAAGAAAAAACACATGCAAATTAAAAATGCCAAGTATTCCAAAGTAAAACACACGGCAATCATAACATACACACAGAAGCATCTTAGATAATTACAGATATTTCTGTATGCCATCCACTAACTCATAATATGTGCTTCAAAGCTGCAGGGTTATTTGTAATGCATATATATTCACATCACTCATTATGTTAAACTCAGAGACAGCTACAGATAGTTGCATAATACATATAACTTTAGAAAAATATTGGCTTGGATTTACAGATTCTGACTGAATCCATAAATCTACTAATCAAAAAAATTAAAGTCGAAGGGCAACCATGGCCACATCGCCATAACTACAGTTGCTAACAATGGGTCTGCGACTTGTGTGGGGAACACAAGTAATGCACACACCCAAGGAGCTAGAAAAAAAAAGATATGTGGCATGGGTAAAGAAGAAGGACACAAAAGAGAGATGTTGCTGTGTAAATCAAAATAAAATTTATTAAGACACAAGTAAAAACAGAGTAAGCGCTTTCGGGCCAAAACCCTTCATCAGACAAAGTACTCAGACTAACAGTTCATATTTAAAACACTTAACAACCAATGGGAATTCAATAAAAGCTACTACATCATTAAGCCCTGGATCTATGTGAGCTGTTAATTCTAAAATCCATCTTGACTCCATTGCCTCAGTCTTTAACTTAATGTCACCACCCCTTTTATTCAAAAAGACATTCACAATCACCCTAAATTTAAACTGATGTGTCGGATTATCCTTAATATGATTGTAGAGGGCATTGTGTTCATCACAGTTCCTGATGGATGAGAGATGTTGCAAAATCCTAACTTTCAGCATGTTATTAGTTTTGCCAACATAATAACTTGAACATGATGTTAGCCAGATACACAACATCAGTGGTTCTACAGGTAGCTCTACCTTTGAGTAATAAGCTCCTACCAGTAGAGGGATGTATAAAAATTGTTTCCCTGTTGATATAACCACAGGCCTTACAACTGCCGCATGGAACAGTGCCCTTAGATCTGGGTAGACATTTAACATCACTGTTCCCCCTATCATGACAAAGTATGTCTTTAAGATTCTTATTCCTCTTGTAGTAGAACTGTGGACTAACCCCTACTATGTCCCTTAAGCTGTTATCACTGGTGATGATATTCCAGTTTTTGTGAATGATGTCACACACCCCTTTAACATTGCTTCCATAAGTCAGCAGGACCCTTGGCTTGTTTATTCTGACTCTATCATCTTTATTACCCTTCTGTATTGTGGTGGCATTAAGCCAAGGCTTGTACTTGTTCTGTCTACTCTCAATACCTCTATCTACCGCTCTTTCAACCAAGTTATTCCTATAACCCCTATCCTGAAAACACTTCTTCAAATGAACAATCTCTTTTTCAAACTGTTCATCCACCAAACTAATCCTGGATATCCGTCCCACATGTCCCTGCACTATATTAGGGAAAGTAAATCTTGGGTGCATGCTGTCAAATGAGAGTAATGAGTTCTTCCAACTCTCTTTTCTATACAATCTTGAACTAAAGCCATTCTCTGTCAACTCAACAGTAACATCCAAAAGATCCAGAGCTACATGTGAACTTTTGACATCAAATTTCAAAAATGAAGTTGTGGAATGCAAGTATTCCATGAAGAGGGTTAACTTCTGCTCATCTCCCTTCCATGAAATAAAAATGTCATCTACAAAACGTAGATAAACCCCTATATATTGATTCCACTCACTACTGCCCAAAACATGACGCTTCTCCCAAAAAGAGAGGACCAGGGGTTGCCCATGGCTACCCCCTGTGCTTGCCTATAAACAGAACCACTACTCATGAAGACATTATTTTCTAATACCAATGTCAGTAACTCTCGTATAAGAAACAGATCTTTCTCAGCAACTCCCATGTCCCGTAGAAGCCCTATACTAGCTTCTGTGCCATATTCATTCCCTATCACGGTAAATAGACTATGTGCATCTAGAGTGACTAACATTGATCCCATAGAGGAACCTTCCCTATTCATCTCCCCTAAAATGGTGAGAAAGTGACCTGTGTCCTTCAAAACATTTCCTATATTATCCACATATGGTCTAAGAGTATGTTCCAACCATATGGATAGTTTCTCAGTGACCCAGCCCTGCCCGAAACAATAGGTCTAAGGGGTGGGTCTGTTAATGACTTATGTACCTTAGGTAGAGCCTTGAACACAGGAATAACAGGTTTATCTATGGTTAAAAAGTCTAGGAGCTCCTTATGTACAAATGTGCAAATAGCCAACTTATGCGTCCATGGACCTTGTCTATTATACTCCTGACCTCAACAGGGTTTAATAGTTGATAGACCTCTCTCTCCGATAACAGCCCTAACATCTTGCCATTGTACCAATCGGTGTCAAGTACCACAACTGCTCCTCCCTTATCTGCCATTTTTATTGTTAGGTCCAAATTATTGCTGAGTTCCTCAAGAGCTTGTTTGTGTTCAAAATTTAAATTATGAAATCTATCACTCCCTTTCTTTTGTAAAAATGTTATTAGATCACTCTCACATTTGTTAATAAAAAGATGTAGTGCAGGTGAAAAAGGAGGGCAGCTAGGTTTAAAACTTTCGTAACATAACATTTCGACAGAACAACATGAAATCCATCACAATGTCACTATAAACACAAGCCTTGCTTGGTATGAATGTGAGGCCCTTATTTAAAATGAATAACTGTTCAGCGCTCAAAGTATGTCTAGACAAATTAAAAACAATACCAATATCAAAAGAAGAAGTCAGTCCAAAGTCGTCCTCTTGTTCATGGAGTCCCTGCCTTCCTCCTCATGTTTGCAGGTAACATGCCCAAAAAATGACTCTGCCCTGACTGAGCTTTAGGGCGAGCTCCCAAGTCTCGATCATTGGGCACTGAATTAACATGTGTGCAAATGTCACACATACTTTGTCATGATAGGGGGAACAGTGATGTTAAATGTCTACCCAGATCTAAGGGCACTGTTCCATGCGGCAGTTGTAAGGCCTGTGGTTATATCAACAGGGAAACAATTTTTATACATCCCTCTACTGGTAGGAGCTTATTACTCAAAGGTAGAGCTACCTGTAGAACCACTGATGTTGTGTATCTGGCTAACTGCGTATCATGTTCAAGTTATTATGTTGGCAAAACTAATAACATGCTGAAGGTTAGGATTTTGCAACATCTCTCACCCATCAGGAACTGTGATGAACACAATGCCCTCTACAATCATATTAAGGATAATCCGACACATCAGTTTAAATTTAGGGTGATTGTGAATGTCTTTTTGAATAAAAGGGGTGGTGACATTAAGTTAAAGACTGAGGCAATGGAGTCAAGATAGATTTTAGAATTAACAGCTCACATAGATCCAGGGCTTAATGATGTAGTAGAAATATTTATTGAATTCCCATTGGTTGTTAAGTGTTTTAAATATGAACTGTTAGTCTGAGTACTTTGTCTGATGAAGGGTTTTGGTTTTACTTGTGTCTTAATAAATTTTATTTTGATTTACACAGCAGCAGTTCCCAGCGACGTTTTTTCTTGTTACTTGATTTGTTTGACGAGAGCTGGGATTTGGCATAGGACGAGCTTTTCTTTGGAAAAGAGAGATGTTGGAAGATGAAAATCTAATGGAAAGTCAGACAGGCATGGGCATTTTTTTTTTTGGTGGAAATAGGCCCCATTTTTTTAAACAATGGAAGGAAAGGTAAACATAGGGATATAAGAGAAGAAAGTCATCACAGTAGTTATACCCATAGAACAAATAGCACAACACAAGACAGGCAAAGGTTGGAAAAGACAGTAAGGAAAGATAGTTACACAGATAGCACACTACACAACGTGGGCAATGGAAAGCTGTCAAACAGGAAGGAGATGCATACCAGCCATGGTGAAATGCAGAAAAGAAATCTACCTATGCATGTTAGCACATGTCGCAAACTGTGACAGTCATACCTGGATATGCATGACCAATGGCAAGTATGTGCTGTAGGGTAATAAATAAGGATCACAGTACAAAATGACTGAATAAATACATATCCAAATAGTCTGTCAGCAGTGCAGGTATTAGCCAAGCCATGTCACATATGAGCAAATACAGGTCAAACAATGGTACACAACTCCAGAAGAAAGAACAAAACCCATGACCATGTATGTGAAAGGCAAACAGCCAATATAGTGCCAAACAGAAGTACTAAGATCAACAAAGGCTGCTACATACACAAGTAAGTTTATACAACCAAAACAAACATGTAATGGAATGTGTGTATGTTACACACATATGTCATGTCAAAGGCAACACACAATTGTACATGTGTATGTATGTATGTGTGTCAGTGGCATAAATGGAATGTACATGAAATCAAGGTCAATACACATATATGCTCGAATGACATTGTATAATATGTTAAAAATATAACAGGACAGAATAATGAATATAACAGGTTGTGCACATGGATGTAAAAAAAATACACTAGCAGGTTATACACATGAATGTGAAAAAACTACACTGGGTAGTTCACAAGTATAATGAGAACAAGGATGTATTGCAAGCATTAGCCAGCAGCTGGTGTGCGCATGTCCCACATTGTAAAATGGGTATACATGTGGCACATGCTCACTGTGTCAAAATAATAAATGACAATGGTTAGTAGTTTTGACAAAAGAAAACATTAAATACTAGAGGACATTGGGAGGGAGTTGGACAATCTGGGAGCACGTCATGGTAAAGCCAGACATGATGAGTTGACACAATGCAAATGTATGTGTAAAGCACACAGGGTGCTGTAAAAGACACACAGACATACATTTAAACAAATGGAAAATGTATGTCAAATGGTCAGATGGACTGCTGATGTGCACAAAAATCAACATGTATAAAACATACATATAGAGTAATGTGCAATCATGTCACATCAACATGCATAAGTAAGTAAATTAAAAATTGCAATCGCATGCACATATACTGTCATGCAAATGTAAAATAAGGAAACACGTTTGTTGTCAACCACATGGCTCATTACAGATGAGAGGATACCCCTGTGAGCATTATTACAGCACATCAGCAGTATATCACTGAATGCTCACTTGCCAAAGGTATATTTCTTTGTCAGTATGTATCTGACTATGTGCACAAACACATACAATCATAATGTGTACAACTATTTATGGAAGGTGAACACCAATGTCACTGCATCATGGGTGTGGAAATGCTATATACAACAAACATGGTGCAATGTACTGTGAAAGATGTGCAACCTGTAACACTGTGTACATATTAACATTACCTTGCTGTTAAATGCAGTCAGGTAAGGAGGACTGCACATAGATAGGATATACTTGTATCTGATCTCACATGGCGTCAGTATTACCAAACCATGACACATCACCACATCATGACAGTGGGACATCGTGACAACTGTCTTCCAAAACCATGTGGAATGATATGTTTTGCAGGCCGCACATACCTGATATGGCAAAGCAGACGTCCAAGGTATAAGACACCATTAGTGTTGAACTATGGACAACATATGTTGTCTAACGTTCATCTCAGTAAGACACATGTTTACATGCTGCCTGTTGTAGCACTATCAACAGGTTAACTGCCACAATGCATGGGCAGTTGAATGTGTGTGGGCAGTGCAGTGTGTTAATGTGTGTCATGCACACATTTAAATCAAAGTAAATGTCATAAAATAGTAAAATATAAGCATGACAAATACATGGTATGCATGCAGAACAGTGCATATACACTCCAAGCAATTAAATGTCACTTACCATGCTGGCAGTAGAAATCAAGTGTAGCACACAGACAATACCTACAGACTGAAGGAACCAGGCTGATGTGGATCAGACTCCTGAATGATCTCATGAGCTATCATCCTGAACTAATCCAGCATAGCCCCATGCCATCTCATTGAAGAAGGTCCCCACCATGTCTCCCATCTGTGTTTGGAGCACATAGTTCATGACTTCAATGATCTTCTCACAAAAAGTGTCTCTATCATGGCCATGGTGTCATCTCTGGGGTGCAGGCATGATATCTTATGCAGAAGTAGGTCCAGGCTCCTCATCATCATTGTCACCTTCTTCTAACAATGATTCAGGCAGCAGCCACACACGTGCATGCCATTATCTTTGTACTGATGAACATCCTCGGGTACCATGCCCTATAAAGATTAATTGCAAAACACAATAGAAAAGAAAACAAAATGTCTATCACACAAAACACTCCCTTAAAAATCAGAGCACAACACAATATCATTATGATGAAAATTTACACAAGGAATGAGACACATCTATTATGGATAGACTTACCCATGACTCTGTATGTCATACTCCTAAAAGGACATCAGTATTCTTTCCTGAGCAATTCTATATACTTAAACGCACACACACACACACACACACACACACACACACACACACACACACACACACACACACACACACACAAACACAAATGCACACGCACACACACTCACACATGCACACACATACACACACACACACACACACACACACACACACACACACACACACACACACACACATTATTAGCTTTGTAAAAATGTATGAATGGTCAACAAACATATTTTACTATCTGCATTCAGTGATGTATATAAGCAGGCACAACATGCCATTATATAAACAAGGAGAATGTTATCAGATACTATTGTGGACCATAGGCACATCATATGACAACTGGGACAGGCAGCATGATATTTGGCTGAACACACATCAAAATAATGAGTACAACACTAAAAAGCACATGATATGTTCAATCAACACAACTGTAGACATAACAGATTGTAATATATCTGTTAATAATAGTATTGCTTGTGTACAACTGTATTCATTCTATTCAGAAACAATCAGGAATCAGAAGGCTTACAAAACAAATATTTTGGAACATGCTTGCTGATTATGAACTGCTGCTATCAAATGAGTACTCACTCAAGTGACTATCATCCTATGTTACAGCGGTGTTTTTTAAATTAAACAACCAAGGGGTTGGAGGTGAAGCAACCATTGTTGACCTACAGAGTGTGCTCATGATGAACCACTGCTATCAATTAAGTATCTGCTCAAGTGTCAGTCAACCTAAGCTATAACAGTGTTTTTACAAACACACCCATGGTGTGTGAAGCAGATGCGAAGTTGAACTAAAACCATGCTACACAGTCTGCAAACAGCAATGGTAACACTGACACAGCAGATACCCATTCACTCTATGAACAGGTAGGCTATGCACAACAAATCAATCATCCAAAAACACAGCAAGATATACAAGCATGTCAAAGCATGCATCATAAACAACAGTCACAGTACTTGCACTGGTGTATAAAACATTCACCTTAAAACCTGTGTGTAGGATTCACACAACAAACTCATTTAGGTTATGGATGTTTTGTTAATATATTTGTGATGACAAAATGGATCCAAAATACAAACTACATCAGCACTATAAGTTTTATACACAGCTGTAATGACAGCTACCATTTTCTGATTTCATGTACCTTAATGATGCATAATGGGTGTTCCTGCACTCTAAACAATAAACATGCAATTTTGAAAAAATATGTAAAATATTCACCATACCTCTCTCCTTCTGCTGCACTTCAAGCTTATGCATCCACTTGATGCATATCACTCTGTTCCAACTGTGGTCCTTATCATCTGGAATTAAAAAAATAATTCCTCAAGTATATACATTTCACAACATACTTTGTCGACTGCTATTTTGAAGAGCATTAGGTAACTACAACACTCACTTGACACTGTAACATTCAGGTTTTAACATCTTTGAGCACAGATTGGAAGACATGAGATTCAAACCTGTAGGCACAATCCACAGCCAGACTTTAACCTTGAGGCCTATCTGCCTACCTAACACATCTTAACTGCAAAAAAAAAAAAAAAAAAGCATGTTTTCCACGCAGTGAAAATGGTTAAAGTTATGACATCTTCTTGCTGGGGAAAGGTTTACTAAGAATGATCTTGGCTTAGGATTGCAAACTATGAGCATATGCTGCACATGTAGTTAAACTGTTTTTAAATTATAAGGTACAACAAAAAAACAGGCTTAAATAGTGGGAAGTATACTTGCTATGTTGAGTTCAAGTCAGTCACGTAAAATTACCAATGTTCCACACAGAGAAATGGAGCTGTAACCTGTAAACCGCTCTAATGCTGTTATAAGTGACATTAATCCACTGTTATCTTTCAGTCCATTGGCTGAGACATATGACGAACAGAGTTGCAAAGAAGATTATCGAGGGCTTGAAACTCTAGTACAAGAAATGGAAGGAGATTTTCTTAAATTGAAACGCCTCCAGTTGCAGAGGCAACATTTCGAAGCATGCATTACTCGCAAAATTGTTCCAAGGGGTTTAAGGATCCTGAAGATGCCAACCACAGGTACTGTGTATAAAGATTTGTTATATTCATGGCAACAGTTAAATTTAGATACTAGCCTGAAGTACATGGAGTTAATGAACAATTACTTCTTACCTCATGAAATATCATTGAGGGAGAAATTACAGAAGCAACAGCAGAGTTTATTTACCATGTACCCTAGACCAGTGGTAGAAGCATCTATTGACAAAATGTTGGACAGCGTTTTCATCTATGAGAAAAAACTGTTACAGCAAAAACGTGATAAACTTAGAAGGGACATGGATGCTTTTAAAAAAGGCCATGTCTTTACTTGGCCCAGAGTGGAAAATGGAGCCAAGGGATGGAAGAACTCACGCTTTCCCAATGAAATGAAAGACAATACCAATATTGGTCTGGCCAGAGATGGACCAGATACCAATGCTGATGGTTCTAATGTTATTGTTATAGATAAACAGACAGGGGGTAAGAAAAATACCATTGTTACCACAGCAATAATACACCAGGATGGTACTAATGATACATGCTCTTCCCCCGCTGGTAATGTTCACAATATATCCGTATTTGAAGATGCTAATACAAGGATAGATATATGTGAGCATACAGAAAATGAGGATGATAATGTTAATAAGACTATGAATAAAAATCTGAAAACAGTAGATAAAATTAGTCTAGGCATGGGAGACTAGATTCAATAGTATGATACGAATCAGTCCCTTTCCCCATCGCCAATCAATGGAGAATGAGCAGGGAAGGCAGAAAAAGAGACCAGCAGGACCAGTACAGGCTGGTCCTACACTAAAAAAGATTTGGCAAGGGACCAAGAATCAATAGTGTGGAACATATCAAGTAAGCTTTTAATGGAAGAAGAAAAGTATGTTTTGGAGAAGGGTCTAACATTTATTCCCTCTAGTAGAAGCGATATCACAAATAGCATTATTGATTTGAAAATGTTTATACGAAACCTCCAAATGAAGGTTGATTTTCGCAATAGCACTAGTTTACCCCATCCATTTAGAAAACCAAGCACTTACATTCCATGTAACCACCCACTTATTGAGGCTTATTCCAAATTCGAAAGAAAAGGAAATCCCAGGCGAATTCTATTGCTGCACACTTTATTGTTCCCAGGAGAATTCTATTCTTATTCCAAATTGGTTGAGCAAGGATTATATGAAAATGATGCAAATAATAGAAAGAAGAGATGGTTTGGCAACTTGAAACCATTACAAAGGAAAGCACTTAATGGCTTGAAAGGTGATAGGACCATTATGATAAGACCAGCCGATAAAGGTGTCCTGTAGTTATCATGGATATGGAGTTCTATATTGATAAAATGTGCAATATGCTGGATGAGTCTGTTTTTTATTTGAAGATCAATGATAGTAGAGTGAATAGGATTATATCAGATGTTTTTAGTAGGTTAAATGTTATGTTGAATGAGGGTAAGATTAATCAAGAATTATTCACATACCTTGTAGTGGAACATCCAACGATACCCATTATACAGGGAATACCCAAGATTCACAAAAATGGTTTGGATCCACCTATGAGGCCAATTGTTGCAGGGAAGGGCTGGATCATTTCCATCTACTTAGAGTCCTTATTAAGACCTATAGTGGACAAGTACACACACATACTGAAAGATACTAAACAGTTCCTAATTAAACTTTATGAGAACACCTCGGTGAGTGATGGTTTCCAGCATAAATTGTTTGTGACACTTGATGTCAACTCTCTTTTTACTGTTATTCCTAATCATGAGGGACTTAATAGCATAAGTAGGATTCTTACTAGAGATGGCACATTCTCCGAAGGAAGGATAGAAGTCATCACGGAATTGATGGAAATTGTATTAACAAATAATATTTTCCTATTTAATGGTCAAGTATATCTTCAGAGGGATGGCGTAGCTATGGGCACTTCTTGTGCCAATAGCTACGTATTACTGGGAAATTTCTTCTCTATTTCAGATGGAGGAATTTCGTCAGAATGTTTCATTCTACACTAGGTTTGTAGATGACCTCTTCCTTATTTGGAAAGGTGATGAAGAACAATTGAGGTCTTTCTATGATAAAATAAATCAAGACACTAGTTTTTTAAGATTTTCTATGGTTAGTTCCATACCCTATTTAGACGTATATGTTGAACAACTACCAAATGGTATACTTAACACTGGAGTTTTTCGAAAGGATTGCTATAGAAATAACTTTCTCCATCGAAGTAGTATGCATCCTAAGCACGTCTTTGGTAACATCATCAAAAGTCAAGCCATGAGGGTATCTAGGCTGTTCTCTGAAGACTCATGCTTTAAAACAGGCATAGAAGACTTGAGGAATAAATTTATAGACAGGTCATACACGGTAACAGAAGTTGATGCTATCTTAGGCATCATAGGTGAATTGAGAGAAGGTAGGGCTTTTCCCTACTTCTCTAGTGATGATAGTAGCATCACCAAAACTAGCAGTGGAGTTATCAGAATACCGATACATTTTACACAAGATGTAAATAGTATTGAAAGCATATATCGAAAATATTGGGACATCTTGTTAACAGATCCAGTTATTTCTGAGATATTGGACGAAGAACCAAAATTCACATATAAAAATAAGTTGAATTTACACAGAATGTTATGTGGTCCGAATAGGTTTGACATAAATACAACTAGTAATCATAAAATGACTAGAAAATGTCAAAAATGTAATTATTGCAAATTCATAAAAGAAACTGATAAATTTAATCATCCTACTACAGGACAAGAATTTCATTTCACAGTTTCTGCCACGTGTGAGACCTGCCATGTGGTGTACCTGGCAACCTGTGTACACTGCCCTGCGTTTTATGTAGGGAAGACGGACAGAAAGTTAAAAGACAGAATTAGGGAACACCTATATAAAATCAAAGTCACATGTTCTTCCAATGCTCTAAGTATGTATTTAGTACATCTACACAACATAGCTTTTTGTTTCAAGTAATTCAAAACAATGTTCCATCTCGCAGAAGAGGGGATATTTTTAACACCACGGAACAGATAGAGGCCAAATGGATTATCAGGCTTAGGGCTGATTTATACCCAGGTCTTAATGACAGAGTCTCCATCAAACCTATACTTAAAGCTAGGAAATTCCATTGATTCTTTTCACCCCTTTGCCACCCTTGATTATTAACTTTTGGTTGGTTTTACTTTCATATTTATAACATTTTATTACATCATATATTTCCATCTCTGCATCCATTGTTGTTTTCGTCATTTTGCTCTGTAGGCCTATTAGGGGCCATTTGTTATGACAGATGTTGATATACCATGTGTTTCTTTCTCTTTCAGCACATATATTTCATCTGATTTTGTACATTTAGTCTCATATATTTTTATGTTTATTATACACCAGCTGTTATTAACATCTTTGTGTGTGCACATATCTGATCTGAATGATTTATCCAGTTACAGATATTATGATATTTAGAAGCACACGCTGTACAAGTTTTAGATGCAGTTTTTTGAATGATTATTTTTGTGCACTTATAATTGTGCTAAATAGCTCATGTGTAGATATAAATATTTTTATTAATCTGATCCCTATTTTAAGTATGTATACATACAAGTGTTTCAAATGGGATTATATCGCTCATTATTGTATACTAAATATGCGTGCCATCTTTGTTGCTAGTATGCATATAAGTAGCAGTATTCATAGGAAGATAGTATGTTATTTTGAAACACTTTATTTGCTGCATACTGTCTATGAGATGGTTACATAGATATTTAAAATATTTTAAAACATTTTGAATGTTATATGCAGCAGCAGTTAAAGTAGGGTAAAATGTTGTTTCAGAACATTTCTATTGTATATTGTTTACAAAATGTCTGCATATATATTTTAAATATTTTAAATACTTTAAAAAATTTTAAAATATTTTATATTTAGTAGGATATGGCATCAGAGTTGTTTGTAGTGTTTCACTACAAAAGTGATGTCAGTTTGAATATTTTATGTATAACAGGATGTGACATCAGAGTTGACCTCAGTATGTCCAAGCAGGATGTGACATCAGAAGTTGACTTTAGCATTTTGCTATAAAAGGGATGCTAGTATGTTTGTTTGTTAGTGGCCTGATGAAGATTCGTTGAAAAACGCTAGCCCTGTGTTTTAATTATTTTAATAAACGTGGTTTCTACTGGACGCTTGGATTTATCTTTACATGCTGGTCGTTTTCTACAAGCTATTGCCCAGTGGATGAGTAGGTTCGAATGAACACTCTATGGTGATTTTGACTCTGTTTTATGTTTGATTAAGAATTGGTTTACAGGTTACAGCTCCGTTTCTCTGTGTGGAACATTGGTAATTTTACGTGACTGACTTGAACTCAACATAGCAAGTATACTTCCCACTATTTAAGCCTGGTTTTTTGTTGTACCTTATAAGTTTTGTTTATTATCAGGCGAACAGAGTGTTGTGAGCATTATTCTTTGTTTTTAATCTACGTGTTTTTAAATTATATTCATGTGTTTAGAGAAATTAACAGTAATTGAGATAATCCATTCCTCATACAGTCTGACAGTGTCATGTAATATACAGCTTCTGTGAACAGAACAAGACCTGTTGCTGTATATTATGGGCACAGAACATTATGTGTGTGAGGACCCTTATTCATTGTGAAATTGCACATCACTAGTTAAAAGCACACATCTTTACTGCCCTTCATTGCAACTGTTAGTGTGCCCATCACAGTCCCTCAAAACCTATAGGTTGATACTTTTCTACTATTGATTTCAGTATTTCATTAAAATATAGTCCTTCACATCATTTTAAAAAGTATACAATATTAACATAAAAAACTGCTCAGATATATAACAGGATTTATCAAGATGTACTGCCCCTGCTGCTAAATGCTGATGTTAACAGAATGTTATGAATTACAGCTATATCAGCAGGAATTAGATGAATAACTGAGTTATTTGCAACAGCCCTCAAAATATACAGTAGTATCAATAAGTATAAAATGGTCTGTTAAAGGAATCCTACAGGTATATGAAATCAGTATAACAGTTTAAATAAATGTGTCTCCTTTCAAGACTTAAACACACAGTGTGTGGACATATGAGCCTGTATCCTAACAAGACAAGCTAATACTCAGCACATGCAATCTATAAATAAACAGGTAATGCTCTTCAAACACTGCTGTTCAACAACTGATGCTATTAGGCCATTATGGATTACAGTGTTATTAGTAGAAAGACTACACCATTGAGTTGTTACCATGAACAACATAAACCTTAATATAAACTATTGCAATATGGATATTAAAAAACTGGTATGGGTGAAGTTAACCAAGGTAACAGGTTTCCCTATGTGGTTTGGAATTCCACAACATGTCAAAATGTACAATTGCTGGCTAGTTGCTTTAAAGGCCAAGCTAACAATCAACTAGGCTGCCATTGTAGACAACAGGTACTGCAGGTGTTTCTTAGAAATCCTGCAATGAATGGCAGAATATGGAAAATGCATACAATTTTAACACCTCTTATAGTGAAGACATAGCAGCTATCAACACATGCCTAACAAAATATGTTTAACCAATGGTATGGGCATTAAGTTTTACATTAAATAAACTTGTCTGTGTACTTATGTAGGAAGAATGATGTAACTAAGTCATATACGTGTTTGTATTCCACCTTGTAACGGTCCAATTGGTGATTTTAATGGAAAACTAAGAAATGCACAGTCATCCACAGCATAAGTGTAGTAGGTGACAGTTATGCACGAGGACATTGGCTATGTGAAATTATGTAGTTAGATCCTGTAAAACATATACACATCTTCAAAAGGACATAGTTAAGGTTATTATTCAATTATTAAATAAAATAACAACATGGGCATCAAACCCATAGTCAAGAGGGCAATACATACAAAATTCCACTGTCAGATCCACATGAGCTAATTCTCACGGCAGCTAAAATATAGTTATAAAAATGTATATGATATATGGGTCAAATAACTATCTGTTAATCCATAAGAATACTAAGGAATACATAAAATATTGGTACTTACTGTAGGAATCTGCAGGCTGTGTCCGCATCTCGTTAATCCTCCTTCTAAGCTAGGTTGTGTCCCTGCAATGCGGGTCATCATAATGGTGATGAACCTGTACGCTAGTGTCTTAGATCCCCATCCTCCATCAATGCTTCCTTGTGATCCAGTTCCACATATTAATCATAAGGAAGTTCCTGGGCTTGGCTCTCATCCTCTACTCCAATCCAGTGTATACAGTCAACATCTGTGTCATGTCCTCATCGATCCAGTTGGGTGAACAGACATGTCATAGCCTCCTTGAAGTCACCATCATGATTTTCAATTAATAGAGATCTGAAAAACAGAAAAAAACAGAAATGCTGACTGTGGCACCACTCAGTTTGCATTTAGCAATGGTCTTATCATTAAATGTATCAAAATCAATTTTGGAAAGTGGCGCTGATGTCATGTTCTAAGATTACTGGAAGATAATGGACAGGTACCACACATGATACCATTTATTGATACTTATTGGGTGTTTACACAGTACACCTGGGTTTTTCAGCACATAACAGCAATTTGGATTCGTATCACTTCACCTAAAGACCATTTCACTGACACTCATTTCACTGAGACCAAATCACCTAAAGTTCATTTCACCTAAAACTCATTTTGCCTAAAACGCATTTCACTGACAAGTAGTACTCTAAGACAAGTCAACAGTATATGTCCTTTTCCCCACTGTAGTGCGATCCTGGTGTTAGTATATATAGTTAGGGGGGTGTGGGGGTGTAGCCCCCTACCTAGTTGCCTTTTACCAAATAATGTAAAACAAAATCAGTCAATATAAAAGCAAAATAAGAGGAGGGCTACGCACCCCACACCCCCCAATGTGGGGGGCTGTGCTCCACACACACCCCCAACTACATATACTAACACCAGGATTGCACTATAGTGGGGAAAATGAAATATACTTTTGACTTGCCTTAGAGTACTACTTGCCAGTGAAATGAGTTTTAGGTGAAATGAACTTTCAGTGAAATGAGCTTTAGATGATTTGGTCTCAGTGAAATGGTCTTTAGGTGAAGTGATACAAATACCAACAATTTACACAGACTGTGGGAATGGGAATCAAAGAAATTGAATTTTAATTAACCTCATAAATTATGTATGGCGCAAATGGTAATTTAAGCTGTGTGTGCACAAGATGCACTTTGATTCTATGAGTCTGAGTGAAAGGTGCATTGGCAACTAGTGGAATTTCTGTAATGGTAATTAGTACATCTGTTAAAGTTAATCATTTCAAAAGGTACATGTTTCAAGTCATGTTTAATCAAAAAGTTAATTTTAACAGAAATTGTAAAAGTTCCAGGTATCATGTTTTCTGGAAATGCATGCATACAGGTGTTGTTCTTCTATATGTTTTGTTCAGTCCCATATGCATTTGTATAGTCTGGCTTCCACTGCAAATGATAACAGTGTATGGAGAAGGATTTATGGATTATCCACAATTTGTACTGGCAATTTCTTGCACTCTGTGGTCTAACTACAGAAACCTACATATTACTACAGTACCCGTATCTCGTATGTGATGTTAATATTACAGATGTGTCTTAAATCATGTTTCCTAAAATAATTTTAGAACATGTGCTGTTGCTGTAATGGATATTTCTTCAATGATGCTTCTTAACAAAGGTGTTATCACTACTGTCTCAGTTTACTATGAATCTGTGCTAACTACAGATCCTAGGGTATTCCAACAGGTTCTACAGGTTAATTGTTAAGTGATGTAGTGCTTAAATGTGAAATGCAAGCGGACTGTGCTGGGATGATGCTGTTGTCTTTGGACCACACTTCAATGGATGTATGTCAGATTATCGAAGTTCTGACACTTTAAAATTCATATGGCCAAGACCATACGATCAAAGGGATTTTGGAACTTCAAAGATTAAAAAAAAATATAAAAAACAAAAAAATTCTATTGTTAACATTTTTGCAGTGGGGTAAGCCCTCCTGAACCCCAACCACATCCCCTGCTAATTAAATATACCAACTTGGAGATTGCACATTGCAGAAAAGGGTACATTTTACATTCCATGCTGTACTGCGATCTCCATTCAAAACATTCAAAGTTTCAAAACTTCAGTCATATGGTCCAATGGTTCAATCATATGGTCCTGACTATATGAATTTAGAAGTTTTGAAGCTTCAGTAATCTGATAAGGATCCCCTTCAACATATATGTAATGTCAAGAGTTCTAATTTCAGTCTCGAACTGTACAGATATTACAAGCTATGTTGATTTTACAGATGTTGTATGAAGCCATTTATTCTTTTCACATGACATAATAGTATTTCTTACAGTGTTATGCAGTTGTTTGCATTACACAGGACTGCATAGAGTTTTTTTTCAGATATGCTCTTCAAAGAATCAAATGCATAAATGTTCTCATCCATGATTCTTATTATGTGCATATCAATGTTTTTCAGATGACCAACTGTCCTAGAGGGTGACAACTTTCCCCCCATGAAAATTACATCATAACTGATGCTCTCCAACAACATGGAAGGAGACTCCTAGGCTGTTCAGGGGATACTGTTTACAGAAATGAAATCTGGACAGACCTCGCCAACATGATCAATGTGGTTGGAGGCCACAACCAATCCTGTGAGGGCTGTAGATGAAGCTGCTCAGACATGATTCTTCATGCAGCCAACAGACTGACACATCATGAGAGGTCAAAGGATACCACCAGTGGTGGACCATCACTGACCCCCAATGAGATCACAATTTTTTGGCATCACTACATACAGCAAGAGGAGAGTGGTGAATCCCTGGTGGTGGGATTGATGTTGGGGTTCCAGGATGAACATGTATTTGTCCATGTTCAGTACAGGGATGGATATTTTGACACTGCTTATTGCGTCAACATGCATATTCATAAATTCCTCTGTTTGATTTACAGCAGCAGAGCTGAGCCATGAACACGTTTCCACACAGAGTGAGGATGATGAGCATATGTATAATAATATGTATCGGTGCATTTGAGTTACAGTATATATACTACAAACCACCAGAAGGCTGACCAAGATGCTCCAGAAAAAAAAGTTTATTGTATCAGTTAAGCACTTTCATTGGAGAGGCACTGTGCTCTTCATGGGGCCTGTAACAGGGTGATTGTAACAATAAACTTTTTTCTGGTGCATCTTGGTCAGCCTTCTGGTGGTTCATAGTATATACTGTTTGTTTGCTTCTGGTTATTAGATCTAAGTTACAGACAGAGCAGTGCAAACTACAGTTGCAATGTGTATTGTATTAATACTCACAGGTCCATTTACTTTGGGCCTACGGCAGGGAACAACAAATGAGTATATCTGTACTGTTGCTATGCACAGTACCTTGTTAGTGCCCACACCTCATTTAATGACGTTGCTATTTACTGTTATATTGTTGTTTCCCTAACACTGAGCACTACAGGTACATCCAGTGGAGGAGCAAGTCTCGTATTATCAAGTGCAGAAAGACCAGGTATGTTACAGTTACATTATCAGAGCTTTCAACTACATTCATCACACATAATGACAGACATCTTTTTCAGTCTTTGTCAGTACAGGCCCTTCTGGTATATAGTTGCAATGTCCATCATGTGAGCCCATGTTACTGTGTTGTATATGTGATGTTGTCAGTATTACTTTTAATAACTACATGACTGCACTGTCTTTCTCTTTACTTTCCCACTGCAAGATACACACTACAACCCACTACCTCTAAACAGCAGGCATCCTCAAGTGCACATACAAGTGGTATGTGTATGTCACACATTCTGTATGTTTTAACTGTGTTCACCTGGTAATTGTTGTGAATGACATGAATCATAATGTATTTTTTTCATACACTAGCAGAAGTTCAGCACAGTGGAACAATAACAACATCCCATGAGTGTTTGCCAAGTGTGTTGTTATGTTTTTATGCATCACGTATGTCATGTATGTTGGTCTTGTTAATAGATCATATAGTTATGTTTTATACATTCTCTGAAACATACATGCAGTAGACTGCAAGTGAAGTCAGTAGTATTTGTAAAATTGCAGTGAAATATATATGTCAATTGTATTTTATATTCATTATGTGCTGTAGGTACATTGTCCTGATCTGTGTCTTTGTATGTTGTAGCACATTAACTGTTTTTATCATTCGCATCCCATCCAGTGACCATGATGATGTTCATGATGTGTCTCAATGTGGTAGTATGGCCCCTAGCACAAAGGACCATGATTTGTTAGGAGATTCCATCTGTGAGGTTGACAGTGATGTTGCTGCAGATGTATCCTAAGATGTAAAGGTCCACTTGCCCACACATTCAGAGGATGATGACACAGTGGATCTTAAATAGGGTGAGGCTGTTGGTCAACCCACTACAGCTGGGAGCACTGCTGCTGGCAGATCCATGCAACAACCAGACACAGGACGTTTCCGTAGACATAGAAGTGCAGATGTTGTACATGGCCAGGTGTCAGAGTGTGTCTGCCATGTCTGCTGCAGGCAAATGAAATGAATAGTCACAGCTATGGCATCATTCAGATCATATGGCACACCAGCTACATGTTATGCATGAAGGACAAGAGCACAGCCATGGTGATATTATGGCTGCAGTGACTGCCATAATGAGTCTGCTAGTTGTAGCACAGTCATTAGAAACCCTGGCCTCTACAGTACTGCAGCAGTGTCTTACTAACTGCAGGATTCTGCATTCCATGATTATGCACAGCAGAGTAAAAGGCAGACCACTTGTCTGCAGAACCACCATTGGCCATTGAAAATCCTTGTCCATGGTTCAACCTGTACAGATATCAACTGCTGTAACATCTGCTGAGGTCCCACCAGTCACAAGGCCTTCACTTTGCAATCATGCTTCTTTATCTCAACATGGTGTCAAACATCCATCCATCTCCTCTGTGGAGCACCCAGGGCAAGATGCATCTGTACATGATCATGACAGGGCAGACCATGGTAAGAGACATCAGTGAGATCAACCAAGAGTGGGTTAGAGTGTGTCCAACAGTGTAGTACACATAGCTGGCTCATATTATTTCAGTACCATTGCACTGTGATATGTCTTTCTAAAATAAAAATGTCTACATGATTTGTGCATAATTTCTCTTTTTTCTCGTTATGATATTGCATACACACACACACATATATATATATATATATATATATATATATATATATATATATATATAAGCGCAGCACTTCTGCATGTCCGTTATTATTTTCCATACAATGATAAATGTAACTGAGTGTGTACACATACCTTTGTCCGTTGTGGCCTGCGTTGATGTTTTTTTTTTGTTTGTCACATTTACATATGTTCATGTTGGAATATGTTATGCTTATGTTTTCAGTGATGCTCAGTGTGTACATCTAGTGGGTACTTGCCGTTAGATGCACTGTGTGTTGCTGTGGTGGGGCAACACTTGAACATCAATGTTCAGTCTGTCTACTTGTGTATATGTGGCTTGTCGTGACTCAAATGTCTGGGTTAGATGCTGCCATGTAACCTGGGCCTGTTCTTGTGATTGCACACTAGGTTGCCTATACCTGTGACTTTTGTCCCCTATGTCTTCCTGCTCCTCCTCCAATACCTGTCGGATGTCCTCTTTGCACATTTGTGGTTCTTGGGGTAGTTCACCCTCACCTGCAGTTGGAAGAGTGCCATGTGCTCGGGTTAGCATGTTGTGCATCATAGCACATACCATTATCATCTTTGCAGCCTTCTCAGGTTTGTATTGCAGTGCACCTCCGGATGTGTCCAAACATCTGAACCTAGCTGTCAGTACACCAAACACATGCTCTGTGGTGTTTCAGGTTGCTGTGTGTGCTGTATTTTTCCTCCTGTGCAGGGTTGGATGGTTCATGGTACAGGATCATTAGCCACGGCTTAAGAGGATAACCTCAGTCACCTGTTGTGGGGAGTAAAAACCTTTTTGTTCAGACTGAATATTGTTGAGAGATGGATCCTTAACATATATCCTAGCTGTGATCCTTTACTTACCCAGAAGCAATCCTTCAGGAATTTTACATTGCTGGAATGCACCCCTGAGTCTACTTTCCCTTCAAACTGCAACATCATGGACACTTCCAGGGTGTGTTGCCATAATGTTCATTATGCAGTCATCTGCTCCACATACAACTTGGCAGTTGATGGGTGACCATCCCTTTCTGTTTATGTATCAGTCTGCTTATGGATGTACTGGTGTCTTTGATAGATATGTGTGTGCAATCTATTGCACTGGGTAACTGGGGAGTTTGCAATGTTGTAGAACAGCTGCATTACATTTCTCTGCTCATAGAAATGAATGGGAAGTGTATGCAATCATCCATCTTGCTACCCATTGCTTCCATGCATTTTGCAAAGATGCGACTGGCAGCTGTCTATGATACTCCCTCAACATCCTCCATGTGTCTCTGGCATTTCCCAGGTGTGAGTACACCCAGAATGAGACACACTTCAGTTTCAAAGGGAATGGGGTTTCCTTACAAGATCGAAACAGACATGTGGGGAACTCATGTTACAGACAGCCTGCACCATTTGTCTGCCTAGACGGTATCTATCTATTATTTCCTGATCTGACAACTGATTTAGTTGCAGCCTTGCTCTGACTCTAGCTAGCTGCATTCTAGGACCCATAGCCACATCCTCATTTATGGCTTACATCATTGTTACATGTTTTTTTTTTTCAGTTTTGCTACGGATTTTGCCATAATCCATAGTATTCACAGGAATTCCTTGTTATTTGTAATTTACGAGCTGGGGATTTCAAAAACGGAGTCAGCATGGCTATTTGTTGCATTTGAGTTCTGTTATGTTTGCATGATGTATTTTGGAAAAACACTGCATGCACAGAATCCCTAATTATGCTACACTGAATACTTAAGTAATCGGTCTTCTGGAATCGAGTCCACAGCAGGTGCGCTGAAGTTAACTTTGGTGTGCTGAGATGTCTGCAGATGGCTTCTGTGAACTTTACGGAATCTGGCCCATATTCTTTCTTGCTTATGTGTAACAAAAAATCTATCCTGTACTATGCAACACTGAGTTAATTTTTAGAATCATTCTTTATATGTGCCATGAGTTAAGATGTCCATCATGCTACCCATGTAATCTTACTGATTCATAAAAACCAACCCCCCACCCTTATATGGTTTCTTTAAATGTATATTTCTGTTAGTACAAATAGATTTCAACATTTCACACTCCACTTTCTTCATGTTAGAGTTATACATTATATTATGGAAGCCAGTATTAACTAAAACCTTGCATATATAAACTTCACATATTTTTTCAAATAAACTAACCACTGGGAGGGGAGACTGATTAAAGGAGCTTGTTTTTTTATAGTTACTTATTAAAACCAACCATAGCAACATGTTATTTTTTAAACTATAAGGCTAATTGCAACTTAAAAATATCACTTAGCCTCTTTTGTGGGGATAAATGCATTTATCATTCAAATAAATTGTCATGCCCCTTTACAACTTGTTAATCACTAAAACTGTAAATTTTGAAATGACAGATTTTTATTATAAATAATTTTAGACCACTGGGGTCTTGTTCCAATTCATATTTCTCCACCCTTACTTTCTCACTATCTTCATTTCTTGCTCTCACCCCCTCTGGGTGTCTTTCCAAGGAGTATTTTGGTAATCTGATTCTTGAGGTTCCCTGGATGGTGTATGCTCACTTTTGGATGATATTTGCATTTTTGGGTGGACACCATATAGAGAGAGAGAATTTATCCAAGTTTGTAGCTTTTATAAATACTGCTACTTCTTTTTTGCAGTTTACCCATCAAATTTTAGATACAAATTTGGGTTACTTTGATGTATTGTTAACTAAAAATGTGATAAATAGTAGGTTTGCTTTACTTCATGTATTTATCAGAAACCCATGTGTTCAAATTCTTTATTGCATTATGAGAGCTGTCACCCTTTTCGTCATAGAAAGGTATTGATAAAGGGCCAAATAATTTGTCTGGCCTATATGGCATCAGATGACACTGTCTTTTTTAGTAAGATGGACATATTAAGAAATATGTTGTGAAGGCATGGTTACCCTGATGCCTTATTGAATTATCTCTACAGAGAGATCACAAAAAAAAAACACTGTCAGTCATTCTATTCTTGGTACAAATGCCCAAATTAATAGGTGAGTAGGGTCTACTACTGAATATATGCAGTCCATGGTTATGATTTTCTCTAGACAGAGTGAAGGTATTAGGGATATTATTTTTAGAAAATGGAATTAATTTAGGGTCAGTAAACAAACCTATTTGCTAGGTTTGGTACCAGGAGTTGTTTTTAAGAATATAAACTTTAAGAAATTGATGGAAACCTCTAAAGGTGGTAATGACTCGGAGACACTAAAAGAAAGTGTATGTTTAAGTATGGTGGATGCAAACAATATTCCAGTATTAAAGAAGATAAAATTAAAATTAATGAAAAATTGGTTAGCTGTGGTCAAATGTTTTTAATTCTAATACAAAAGGAGTTATATGTGCCACTACTTGCAATCAATGTGTGTCCTTTTATACTGAAAAAACAGAATGTAATCTGAGGAGTAGAATATATGACCACCTATATGAAATGAAGTCTAAAAATTCTATGAATGCCATGTACAGCCATAGTTTGAAAAAGGCCTGACCATAGGTTTTATTTTCAGGTTTTTAGAAAAAGAGATTGACAGTTCTAGAAGGGGTATTGAGTAAGAGTGTGTAGAACTCAATGAATTAAAATGACAACTGAGAGCTAATGTTGAGTCATCTCTCCCCACCACCACCCACGGTTGAATGAGTACTCTTTTATTTTAAGTGTTCTTAAATTAAGAACAATGAGATCTTAATATTATAATGGAGTTGCAATAATTCTGTTTCAAATATTTATACCATTTAATGCATATGTTAAACAGTGACAGTGGATCAAGGTTGTTATAAAGTAATTTGTATGTTTCTATTGTTGTTTATTAATGTTTGGGCTTTAGTTTTTATTACTTACCATTTAGATTGATTTGCTTATATTACTATATTAACATTTGAAAGTGTTAAAATGGAATTTTTATATGCATGGCTGGTGTATATAGATGAAAGTAATTACTTAACTAGTCACATATTCCTTAAAAACAAAGGTATAAAAAGGTATTTAAAGAAGTAGATGGCCCTTTCAGTTATGAAGAATTCCCATTTGTTATTAGTAATTTGTTATTACTGACAACATAAGGTCCCAGGGACTGACACCTCACTCTGACTCACATACATAGTAAAAAGGATGCCAGCCACACCACACAACCTGTACTTTAACATGTATAGGCTGTGTACTGCATGCATCAGACAGAGACAGCACTGAAGCACTGTTATCTCAACAGCTGCAGGCACAAAGGAAGTCACTCTTCTTTACAACAAATGAATGAGGTAGAAGACTGTGTTGGCATATGCTACTGGGATAGCTGCAGACAACTGACAGCTGTGTGGGACAACAGGAACTCTCTGTCCAATACTGGCCAACCCATAATATGCAGTAGACCCCAAGCCAACATAACCCAATGCACTATGTGAGGGAATGACATACAGTGGGGTCACAGGACAGATGCTTGACTGTCAATGCTAGTGTCCATACCTCTCAACCATACAGCATTTCTCAGTTGTTACTGGTTTTGAGGTCCAAATAATGGGGTGCCATGATTCCTGAGTAGCACCCCTTAATTTCTGGATTTCCCAGCTTTGTTTAAATTTTTTTTCCCGCCTTTTTGGACTGACCTCATCACGTGCAGAGGTGTGCATAATGACGTCAGCTTCGTGAGCAGCCTGCTAGCTTGTTAGAATTGGCTGAGGGCTCAAGGGGTGTAACTGACTGGTTCACTGAACTTTGTTTGTGGGCAGCCAGCAGCGGTAAAAGTAGTGTGCGTGTGTTACACCAACTGCTTCAGGTAAGGAGTACAAGTAAAAATTTAACACTTTAGCTTAGGAGTTGCATTTATTGATGATTGTCACACTAGCTGAGCATTTCATTTGAATTACTGATGTTCGAAGTAGTTGAGCATTTGGCATTTGAATTGTGTGTGTGTGTGTGTGTGTGTGTGTGTGTGTGTGTGTTTGAGCATTTGAATTAAGCTGCATATAGTGTGTGTGTGTGTGTGTGTGTGTGTGTGTGTGTGTGTGTGTGTGTGTGTGTGTGTGTGTGTGTGTGTGTGTGTGAGAAATGCCACAGTTAGGTATACATGGTTAGGATTACTCAGGCTCTAACCCTGTACCTTAGGTACAAGGAGCAAGAGCCTGAGTTCTCTACCCATAACAACACTTCTGATTGAAGGAGTTGTATCTCTCAACCGTACAAATTTTCATAGAATGTCTGGAATGTTTGGCTCATACTTTTGGTCTGTTCCTCTTAAAATTCAGATGGTGTAATGGTGCAGTGGTAGTGTTGTTGCCTCACAGCAAGAGGTTCTGTGGTTTGATTCTTAGCCGAAGTGCCTTCTGTGTGGAGTCTGCATGACCTTCCTGTATTTGCATAGCTTTCCTCCCATGATACAAAGACATGTGTCTGGAGCACTTCTCCTTGAGCCTTTGCTGTAAATTGGCTTCATTCCAAATTGGACTTTTCCAGTAAACAAATGTTAAATAAAAATAAAATTTGTAGTTTTCTGGCAAATCAGTGAGAACTGAATTCACTAAATAATGATAGTCATTTAGGTTTCAGGCTTCCTATATTTCAGGAAATGTGGTAGCACAACATTTTATTCTAGCAACTTTCTAAGATTATACAAGCAAAGTTTAAAATGTGTCCTCGGTTTTGGGCCTGTGTCCCCCTCAATACATTTTGGCTGCTTCTGTTTCTTGTGCTGCCCAGTTCTTCAGGGAAAGAGAAGTTTAGTGCTGCTTAACAAAGTCTACTTGCATTGTTAGTAACATAACAGGTAGCATATTTTCCTTTACTGCAGATGGCTGTGGGTTCTACTCCCATAGTATGTAGATGGATTGCTGATACTGTACTGTGTTGCACTTTTAAAGGGGGCTAGATGCTGCAGTCCTGAGAATGTCCTCCTTTGGTGGAGATACCTAGTAACTATGAACCTATCAGTTTGCCATCCATTTCCTATTGAAATATTACTAGCTTATCACTTTTTTAATATAACATAGGCAATTTATTCTTCAAGGGAAGCAGGTACTTTACTTGTAGATGAAACAATAAAATATAAATTTATTTGCAAGCAGCAACTTCTTCATTAGTTACAGATCTCTTTAATGTAGAATTATTTAGATGACTTTTACTTCTGCAGAGATTGTGCAGATTTACTGATACTGGTGGATTGTAGAAGTTTGAGTAGACTTTTATGATGGAAATATTATGAATTGGGAAGTTTTGTCATTATTGGTTCATGCATCTTGTTTCATTGCTTACTGGAAAAATGTTCAAAACAATAAATTTTAAATGATCTAACAAGTATGCTTTATTATACAATGAATATAATTTAATACAGTCAAGAAGGTGTATCAAACAATACATGTATGTTTCTTGTGCAAGAGGCCTATGATTTGAAAACAGCCAAAGGTAATCTTTATCCATCACTGACCAGATGAATTTTCTTTGAATGTGGGTTTCAATGCTGTTTCAATTAATGTGAGGTTCAAGAGCAGAGAAGTTTTAATGATAAGTCTATTTTCATTGTGAGACTGTATTGCTTTGTTTAGCAGATGTCTACTAGTGTTTGTGCTATAAAATGTAAAATAAAAGTTTTAAAAGAAATCCATATAATCATTGTAGAAGTAAAGCAGTATAGTGTTTATAGTAAATGGGGCAAAATAGTCAAGTAATGGGACACTGGAATGGCTGCAGGGGGACTCTGTGGACATATTTTGGTTGTCTGTTCTTCAGTTTGCATTTGAAATTTGGTATCCCACACTTCCATTGGAGTGGATGGGGTTGCATAATTATGTATGAAATTATATGTTAATCAGTATACAGATTTGTTCCTATTTTTATGGGCTTTTGTCCAGATTTTTGATGTTTCCAGGTTGAAATGTATGCTAGAGTCCCCTATCCCCAACACAGCTGTGTCCCCATACAACTGCAGTCACAGTATGTTTGCAAGGTATTAGCAGCAGACCACACAATCCCTGGGCTATCCCAATCAAATTGGTGACATGTACCATTTCCCCAATATGCAGGGGTCAAAGTGCTATGGTTGGCTGTGGTTGATAGTGTCAGGAAGTAAACTGCACTTTCTGGTGGCTGTCATGGCTTAATGAGTAAGTACATTACCATGGTTGATGGGGCACATGGCTTGAGACTGGCTGCACCTACTGTTTTACATGTGAGCTGCACCTGTGGTAGGAGTTTTACAGACTCTCAATGTCCATATGTCAGTATTTGTTACTGCAAGAAAGCTGGACAAAGACAGAGACAATGAAGGGACAGGGGGCCACAGATATGGACAGTACATAGTCCTGAGTAACCTAAATGGTGGCTAGTAGAACAGCAGGTTGTAACAAGTCAGTGTAGCACCAGAATATAAAGGCTGTCAAGTGACTGTGTCAGTACTGACAACATGACAGTGGGCACAATCCATACCTCACAAATGTACAGGGTTTCACAGAATGTCCACATTTATGCCTCACATATCTGTCCTGTTTGTCATAACATTTGCAGTTTTCTGGCCTGCTATTGTCAGATCACTAAAGGTTACTGTGAGAAACTAATAACAGAGAGTTGAGATTCAGACTTCATACCCATTGGAAAATGCATGTTAATACAAAACCAGTCCACCAACTATCCAGGTTTGTAAGAGCAATATTAAAATCCTGTCCCCATGTTTGGGCCTATGTCCCACTGTTATATATGGCCCTGTCCACATTAATGGCTGTAAGAGTTTGAGAGGTATGGGCAACATGTTTCCTTATAATAACAGTACAACACAAACCATCTGAGGACCAGAGAAGACATATGGGACACTATGCTGGACAACCTGCAAAACAGGTACAGTCAGAGGTGTGAAGTCTGTAACCCTGTGTGTGGTGTCACATCTCTTACCCCAGTCACAGCATACCTACAACTACATAAAGCAGCAACTGTGGAGAAAGTCAGGAACTGGACCAGGGCTGGACAAAGGCCCACATATAACGGGAAGGAGGAAAACTGGCCAGACTAATGTAGAAAGTGCAGAATGCAACAGTTTGTGTAGTAGATGCAGGGAAAAAGTGTAGTATCAAAACACGTAGGAACATCCAGTATACCACAGTAGAAGATAAATACCAATATAAGCACACACACTGCACAAACTGTAGCAAACCATTAAAAATATTTAAAATAAAATGGCGCTTTGGCCACAAGCATCAATCAATTCAGATAATCTATTTGTAATCTGTTAAGTACAGTTTAAATACAGTTGTGAAAGGCGGGAAAGCTTACATTAAACAATTTAAAATTAAATTAATTCAATTAAATTAAAACTTTAATTTTTGTTCTTTAAGGGCCTGTCAAATGGTTAAGTAGTATGGTGACATATATCACTACATATCATGATGGTGTGACATTTGAATATAGCTCATAGTCAAACTATCATTCTGTGCATATAAAATGCTATATAAAGCACATATAATGTCTTGATCATGTTTATTTATTCTCCTTACGTTTCCCTAACCTACAATATTCAACTGTTTGATATAATCAATATACATATTAATTATTACATATGTATTGATGTGAGCAAACATTTGTGTAGTAGCATAGGTTCCCCTGCAGTGTATGGAGTTGGTAACCCAAATGTTTGTCAACGTTTCCTCACATCAGTCTATAATGATCTGCCACTGACATACCAAGAAATCACAGTGCTATGTGAAATGTACCAGACATATTATGCAAAACTCTGTACAGTCAAATACACACTGTACACACCCTGGGTCTATATTAGAAGACCAAATGTTTAGGTGATCGAACACCTAAACATCAATCTTCTAATTTAATGCAGGGAAAGATTTCCCTTGGCCGTTCGCCAGAGTTTGCTATTTCCCTACTATTGAGTGATCTCGGAGTTGGTATATTTAGTTGGGGGGGTGTCTTCTAATATAGACCTCACACCCTAGATAAGGGTCAGATACTATGGACAGCACACAGTCAGGAAGTCCCTCAGGCATTATATCAGGGAGGTTCTGGACTGTTTCTCCTGGTTCAGCAGACAATTGGTTATAGCACAAAAAATCCTGGACTGGAGTACAGGTAGGTCTGGCCTGGAGCCCCATTGTATTTAATGATGGTCATACGGGGCATGCTCCTACACTTAGCTAATTTTAGCCCATATCTGAACCCACATCTGACTATAGAACTGTGATGTCCATATATCTCTATACATACAGACAGCTATGTATACCTCAACTGTCTCTCCCTATCCCCATCAGACATGATCACCCTTATTTATCTGTATGTGGCACATATAAGATATATCTGGATCTGTTAATTTTAATATAGACACATATATATAGGTCACATATATATATATATATATATATATATATATATATATATATATATATATATATCATACATAGAGAGGCAGACAGAGATAGAGAGAGAGCAGTGAAAGAGAGAGAGAGAGAGAGAGACCCAGAAAGGCATTGTTTGATGTAGTACTGTAGCCACTCATGCACCAATTGTAACCAGTGGCACATGCAAATAGTATGGTGAGCTCTAATGTGTAATAGTAGGTAGGTAGAGGTTCTAATCTCACATCAACCACAGTGTTTGTGTGTGTCTGTGTATATATTCCACATACAGCAGAATGCACACACCCAACAGGCCTATGTCTGTGCAATGGTCACTCATTTTATGGCCCTATAACTGGTGCCGTCCACAACAGTGGCCTCCTTGTCAGCAGTTACTGATGTCATCCACCTCAACAGCAGTAGCAGACACTATCTAAATGCATAAGCTCCATGGTGCATGCGATAACTATGTAACATTATAGTGTATACATCTAGATAAGTAATGGTTCTAATCCCAACAATGGTAACTCAGTGTGTGTAAGTATATCCCCTTGCAGCTGTGTGTATTTCTTGCCTATGTGTGTGCAGTACCAATACATTTTAAAGCTTGTGCCTATCTGTGAACCCCCCATTGTCCTACTTTACAAGACCTGCTGATGTCATCAGCCGTAGATGCACAGTTACACACCCTCCAGACACATAAGGTCTGTGGAGCATGCAATAAGTATGTGTACAGCTAGATAGGTAGTGGTTCTGATCCCCACAATGGCAACTCAGTGCATGTGCGTAAGTGTACCCCCCTGCAGCTGTGTGTATGTCTTGACTATGTTTGTGCAATGGCAATAAATTTTAAGGCCTGTTCCACCCTGTTAAGCACCCTGCATTGGCTTACTTTACAGGGTCTGCTGGTGTCATCCACCTCAGATGCACCATTAGACACTTTCCATTCACATAAGTTCTGTGATGTATGCGATAAGTATGTAGCACTATAGTACATACAGACAGATAGATAGGAGTTCTGATCTCATAACTGCCAATGGTGTGTATGTGTCTGTGTGTGTGTGTGTGTGTGTGTGTGTGTGTGTGTGTGTGTGTGTGTGTGTGTGTGTGTGTGTGTGTGTGTGTGTGTGTGTGTGTGTGTTAGCCATATCCCTTGTAGCAGTGTGGCTGTCTTGTCTGTGCGAGATAGTTATACCATTTTGAAGGCCTGTTCCACATGTGTGCAAGAGATGGTTATACCATTTTGAGGGCCTGTTCCGCATGTGTGAGAGATGGTTATACCATTTTGAAGGCCTATTCCACATGCGTGTGAGAGATGGTTATACCATTTTCAGGGCCTGCTCTACATGTGTGTGAGAGATGGTTATACCATTTTGGGAGCCTGTTCCACCATGTTAATCCCACTACTGGACAACTTTACAGGGCCTACTGGTGTCATCCACCTTAAATGCACCATTAGACACTCTCCTGGTAATTAAGCTCCATGGTGCATGTGATAAGTATGTAGCATTATAGTACATGCAACTAGATAAGTAAGGGTTCTAATTTCATAACTGAGAACTCTGTGAGTGTGTGTGAAGCATGTCCTCTGTAGCCATGTGGCTGTCTTCTCTGTATTTGTATACAATGGTTACACCATTTTAAGGACCTTTGCAAACCTAATAACCTCCACAGTGGCTTTACAACACCTGCAGATGTCCTTCACCTGAATAGTAGTGTTCAACGCTATAAAACATATAAGCTTCATGGTGCATACAGTATGTATGTAGTGTTATAATATGTACAACTAGACAGGTAGGAGTTCCACTCTCACCAAGGGCAGTTCATGAGTGTGTGTGTGTGTGTGTGTGTGTGTGTGTGTGTGTGTGTGTGTGTGTGTGTGTGTGTGTGTGTGTGTGTGTGTGTGTACATATATCCTCTTGCAGCAGTGTGACTGTGTTATGCCCAACACCTGTCCTACCATGCAGGTTGCAGTCCATGTTTAGCCAGGTGTGTCCAGTGAAAACAACAAAACAATACATAGGTCTCAAGAGTGTAGGACAACAAACATTTCCTGCATGCATGTAATAGTTGCATAAAGAAGTCATTTTACATCAGGAACACCTTAATGTTCTGAGACATAGCATAATGTAGGCAAATGCTACAAAAACAAGATGTCATATTGGCAGGCCAAGAGAAGTTCTGTCCTTTGCACTTGCCATGGGTATGGCTTGTCCTGCCAACTCACACAAACATGAAGTGTCTCACATTGGACATTTATTAAGGTGGCATCCCTACTCTGTGTTGCCTATGTGTATGCAATATGTACACATGTCAAGGCCTTGTGAGTAGATGCTGCTTTTAAATACTCACATGTATCTAGGCATGAATGCTAACTGCCACCACCCACATTTGTAGGCACTGACTTAGGCTGTGGCAGCTGTCAGTTGTGTGCTGTCTGTCATTGACCTACCAAATGATATTAGCACACTGCAACAGGGTCTTACAATGGGTACAGACTGATACCAAGGTCTTGGCCTCAAGCTAAATGCAGAAAACAGTACCATCATACCATATGCAAGGACATGGCCCCATTGTTTGCCACATCACTGGCAACCCCATAAACACACAACCTGTGTTTAGACACCTGGGTACTCAGTTTGATAACAATGTCACATTCACTATCATGTAGTGGCACTGGCAGAAAGGCCTTGTATGTGGTTCAACTCATAGGTAAAGGGAGTGAATCCAAACAAAAGGTGGACATTACCTCTGTATAGTCCTCAGTCAGTAGAACAATAATTTAGTACAATGGCCTATCTGATATATACCTATCCAGACATTTGCACCAACTGGAAAGGCCATAGTAATACCCACAAAGGTAACCCATGGCCCCCAACACCTGCCTCATGCAGATAGCCTCTAATCAGTAGTGCTCCACTCGGTATCGGACAGGTGGGCTGTGGCACGCCTACAAGACAATGCTGGACCCTGCCCTTCAACTGCTGCCCCATATATGTGAGTCTAATTCTTCTCACATTACCAACACAACAGGCCTGAATCTGATATGCAACATCAACAAAACCTGCTGCAGACACAGGTTTGTCTCTCAGAGGCTGCCCTGTCTCAGGAATGCACGTCCTATACATGTCAGAGTACCATGCAGACCCTCACCAAGTGTAACCATGATGAGTGGATGGGATATCACAAATCTGTCCCAGGGGTCCCACCTGTGACCTGCAATGACAGGGGCAACAGCTGCTGATTGTTGATTCTGTTGGGGATAAAGTAATGACTAGGCTTGTAAAGGCCTCAGGCCCAATAGCCTAGCAACCTACTATGATCCTAGGTATACCAGTTATGGCTCTGTGTGCTGTGATGGACTGTGTTGTTATGTGTCCACTATGTTGTGTCCCCTATGGGCAACATAACAGTACCATATCATACATCCACAAATAGGTGAGTGGTACCACAGGTGTATGGGGTCAGTCTGGAAACATCTGTGTGACACAATTACAGACAGCACTGTAAACATGTTGTAGAGCATCCTCCTTGTGGGTATCCAGCATCTGCATTACACAGATGTTTGCAGAAAGTGTACATGTGCCTGTAGAATATGAACAGCCAAAGCATGTGTTTGAAGGAATTGAGTACGTAACAGTCTGCATGTATTAAGATGATACTGGAATACAGATACATTGAAAACATTGCGAAGTTAATAGTCATAGAAGTTCATAGTACACAGTACATCTTATGTTCATATTCTACATGCCTGATATGTGTGGACCCTCTGCCAGACAAATGTGGATGCCTGGAAAACAGTTTGTCAATATGTAATGGTTGTTTTCATGACTGTGGGCAATCTGTGTTTCACAGGCCAGACACCTCAGAAAACAGTTATGGCACTTTAATATCTGGTACTGTATTTATTCCCTCACATTGCATGCTCAATATGTACACTCATTTGCTGAGGTGGAGCCTGTGTCACATGCTCAATATGTACACTCATTTGCTGAGGTGGAGCCTGTGTCACCCCACTACTACTAGTTATAACCTGATGTCCTGCTGTGAGCAGTCAACAGGTATGCTAGACATAACTCTTAGGTGATGATATACAGGTGTTGAGTACACAGTGACCTAGCCAGAATACATCAGAAACAGTCAGGGACACCTGGACAATGTTTGAACTATGCCTGTATGACATTCACAGAGTGAGAAGAGCAGACTGAAAGTACATCATGTGATATGGCAGCTGTATCCACCACTACTGACTGTCACTATTGTCTAATATACAATCCAGTTGCATTCGTACATAAGCTGACCATTGCTGTGGGGACTCGGGGCAGAGCTGTGATCTATGTCACCCCAGACAGAAACAAAATGAAAGCCTGCAGCTACTGGACAGCTGACTAACAGTGACATGTAATTCCAAGATATTAACCACAGACCTCTATTATTTAATCCCTATTTCCCATACCTGCATCCCCCAACTGCGTCTGATTACTTGAGGAATACAATTTCTTACATGGTATAGTGCTGTACTCCTTTATGTGCATAAATCCTTTGGTAGAATGCTAGGATAGTGCAGTCTGTCATCATAGAGAAAGTCACAGACCTGTGTACCATAGGCAGTGACTTGCCTTTTGTAGGTAATGCTCATGAACAGCTGATTGCCTGTGCACCAATCTGTGGCTCAGACTTGCTAATTGCATTTGGAACATCTGGATTGCATTTTCATTAGCCAAAGTCATGGCAACACAGTGCTGTATTTGAGGCCTTCATGTAGGCCTTGACCATTTTCCTGGACTGTGGCAAGGACATTATCAAGATGTGGGGACTACAGCATCACAGAGGGTAGGTTGAAATACCATCCACTGTTTGGATTTATGTGGTATGTCCACAGTTTTGCATGTTATGTTTGGCCATTGTGAATAGACTTTCTGATTATGTGACAGTTTACTGTTTAGCAATGTGGGTTGTGGTCAGTAAGGAGACAGACAGATGTGAGTGTCATACATCATTTGCATCAGAATAGGCATACTGCTGCAGTAGTCGCTAGACTATCAGCTGTGTATGTTTGCAGGGGATGATTTTGACATATGTCCCTGTCACTTGACCATTCCTATCTCCACCCCTTTATGTATGGGTGTAGTGTGGATTACTTGTTCTAGGTGTTTGGGAGGTATGGTAGGTCTGTAGCAGGTAGCTGAACATACTGCTGCATATGTTGCAGGTTGCAGCTGCTGCATTCTGTCCAGGAGCCATACTGGGGATTGTGAACACATTGCAGGACAGCAACCTGTATGTGTGAGTAAGAAAGCTGTGTAAGGTCTGTTGTCAAAGCATAGCCAGGGTGAGAGTACCCATTACAGTCCAGGTGAGGCATGTGCCTCTGGCACATATGTTAAGTAATAGTGCCATCCAGACAGTGGTAGGTGACATTTAGGGCATCTAAACATATTTATAAAGTGTGTCCCAACCAACAGGCCTTTGAGGTGCTAATACTGGTGGCAGTGACTGCAGTAGCAGATAAACATTCTGCTTGAAATTGCACAGCTCAGTCATTTAATTGTTACGACAACCATGTACTTGACAAGTAACACACTAGAATGGAAGCCAGGACTGTAAGTGGAAAACTGTTAAGCATGCTAGAAATGTGGCAGATTGGACTACAGAGTCAATACTATAGCAAGTATATTTGCAAGACATATGTGCATACAGTCTGTTACACAGGATTGACATGAACATGTGTGATTGGATGTGTATGACATGTGACACTGAACTCCCTCTCATGATTTCATAATCTCAATAAGTACTGACTTGACAGTATGTCAGCACACAGCATAGGTTGTGTGTCAAGTGTGCCAAATGTAGGTGGCACAACTGTGGACATTCCTCAACATTTTTCAGTTGTCATCTTTACCTGATATCCTAGGCCTCACATCCATCCATCAACATTTATTTGTCTGTATACCGGTTTGGTGGCTGTATCACAGCCCCAAGTATATTGTCATTTTTCCCATTATATGTACAAGCAGTGCATCACTTGCAATAAGGAAATGTTTATGGAAACACCTGTCAATCCTCATAGGTGAGTGTCCTAGTGGGCAAATGTACTATGCTGTAGTTGACAGGCTCCTGTGTTTGAAACATGGCAGGACTGTTTATTTTTCTGCTGTGAATCACTGATAATCAGGATATGTTTATAGGAACACCTGTTAATCTTCAAAACTGAGTAGCTTAGTGGGCTGCTGTAGTAGTTGACAGGGTCCTGGGTTTGAAACTTGGCAGGGGCCGAATTTTTTTTTTTTGGGATGTGCATCACTGATAAAGAGGATAATTTTATGGAAACAACAGAAAGTCTTTAAAGTTGACTAGCCTAGTGGGCTAAAGCACAATGTCATAGCTGACAGGGTCCTGGGATTGAGACTTACCAGGGAGGTAATTTTTTCTGATGTGTAAGACAGACAGAGGTTGATTAAAGCAGTTTTAAGCAGCTTTAAGTGGGTTTCCACCACACACTGCGATGACAAGAAGAGCTTATCCCCACTTAAACCCTCACTATTTATGAAAAAAGAAAATAAAAAAGAGGTGCTTGGAAAATGGTGAAATAGAGGCAAGCAGGGGAAAAACAATATAAAAGGCAGGTAGGGATATGCAGAACAGGTGTAGGAAAGGACCATAGCACTCCATTTCTTGTACAGCAACAGCTGTGCATGTTGTAGACAATTTGGAATTTTGAGTCTTACATTTCAGAGGAAAGGTTGTGGGCAACATAACTTTGTTGATTAATTGCTGGGATGATTGAATGATGGCAGTGTATGTGTGGGCAAAATGGAGAGCTATGTCTGGGACAATATTTTTTTTTTTTTGTGGGACAGATGCCCATTTTTTTTTTTTTTTAAGGAGAGTGGAATGTTAAGGAAGTACGTTTGGTAGGGGAGGTAGCAATTGCAACCAGACAAGACAGACAAGATGGTAGAAGGGGCAGTGTATGACACATGAGGGGGTGAACACCTTGGATGGAGACGGTGTTGTGGAATCGAAGGACCAAGTGACCCCAGACGGCAGTAGTGGGACTGAGCTCCCCACCCATGGGCAGTCCCCACTGCTCCTTTATGGCCCTGAAGGTGGCTGTGCTGGGGTTGGGCTGGGTGTCAGGGCCGGCCACCCCCTCCAGGTATGCCAGTCTGCCCTCAAACTGGCACAATCGATTGTCAATGTCATGCTGGAGATTCCTGTACACCATCCCTGGGAGCTGTTGCCAGGTGACTACTCCTTCTCCATGCTTGCACCCTGGAGGGATGGTCCCCATCCCTTGAGGTGGTTCCACCCATGGGTGGTGCAGGACCAGCACAGGGGGCAGCTCCAAGTTGGGTCCCAGATGTGCTGGGACTCAGTGCCATGGCCAGATGAGGTAGGGTAGGTGGGTCCACAGGTACCGGCCTACCCACTCGTGCTATGGTGTTGAGGTTTTTTCAAAGTGTATAGGTTAGTCGTGCACAGAACATTTAAATGTTAGTTATAACAGCATGCATGGGGGTTTGAGTTAACCCAGAGAAATATAATTGCATAGCATACAGAACACGACAATAAATGGGATAACAGTACTGTAACAGCATGCTAGTAGCAGTTATGGCAAAAGGCCTACAACATTGGTATTTCAACAAGGTATGTTAGTATGCAACCACTGGAATATGTAACAATTATAAAACACAAGGCTTAACATAAGGTTTTGAGAACAACATATGTGAAATGGAAACCATACCCGTAGTATAATAATAATAATATTTGTGATGGATATAAGGGGTGGGGAGAGAGAGACATTTCATTAACACCAGTATAGGCCTATATTTATTGCAACAGTACTGTTCTATACTCATAGGTTCATAGATTACTACCAAGCTAACTGCCCTTGTGAGCCATTTTAAGCCTAGCCAATTATCCCTTCTGAGACTCAAACCCTGCACCTTGTGTTTGTAAGGCAAACACCTTAACCATTAGGCCACCCTCCCAGCCCTCTCTCTACAGGTCTGCCCTCACTTTTATGTATACAAGTACCCTATATCTTCTGTAACATGTACATACATTTCAAGCTATATGTATGGGACAGGATTGGCCAAGCTGTAACACATACAGGTACAGAACTACAGAGGACTATTGTATGTCAGGGGAACATATATGACTACTAAGGTGTACTGTGCACTGATGTGTGAGTGTGCTAGTGACATACTTCAACTGGATGTTAAATCTGTGTCCAAGGGTTTTGGCAACAGTGATCACTATCTGTGACAATGTGACACTTAAGACACATGTAGTATGCATAGTACAGAGAGTTTGCATGTATCCTGCTGTCCTTAGCAGGCATGGGGTTAGGTTATCAGCAGACATTCACAGATGCACCAGGCATACAGTTGTAATAACAATAAACAGTTGTATTTGTCTTATTAACTTGGAATAGTATGTACTTGTGGATGTTTACTTTAATGATGTTTTATCACCTTGCTGAGCAATGCTATTTACAAACTAGTACATCTGGACACACAAATTAGTATACCATTGGAACAGCTACTACAGACAATTTATTTACCTGTACTTCCTATAGGGAGAGCATCTGTTAACAATACATAACTGTTTCTATACATATTCAATAGTACTTGTCTGTTTCTATACATATATAGTAGTATTTGTCCCTGGATTTGAACCCCGGTCTGTGTGTGCAAAAAATGAACAACATACATATCATTTAGAAAACTGAGCTACTGCTGAGTGTTCATTGACTGATATGTGCCTAGAGCTCACCTGGCTGAGTGTCACACAAGACTACAGTTACACTTGAACACAGATGCATGAGATGCATGCATGACAGAGTTAGTAGGTGAACTGTGTATTACTACTTGGAATGCATGTCTACACATTTAACCTCTAGTGGATGGGAATATGTGTGATGTGTACAGACCATATTGGGGTGCTGGGCTGGCTATCTGACCCATATACAGTTGCAGATGGTATATTTTCAGTCTGCAGCTATTACAGTGTCATACATGCCTGCATCAGCATAACTACATTCAGAAATGCATATAGTTGAAATGCAAAGGTTAACACAAGACAGTCCTGTGGGGAACACACTATAATACCTTAGACATTACTCTTCAAGGTTCAGATCTTATAGTGCAGAACAAATATCATACTGCAGTATATCTTGTAGTACATTTCCACATTTACACTTTAGCAAAACAGTTCTTTATCGGCCAACCTTCAGTTACTTCATAGTATTATACCCATGTTTACTTCACAACACTTGTAATACACAATTTCTTGACCAACAACCAAAAATACACACAACACTTGGCACAACAAATCTTTATTGAGGGTGACATGAAACAGTTAACATTGTTTTTATTGTTAAACAATTTGCATAATGCAGGCATTGAAAGACAGCTATTATTCCACAATGTATGCATTACTAGCATCATTTCCTTAACAATTGTGACAGCAGGTGTACTTTATTTCCTGAAAATTATGACTGCAGATGATTTATTCACTTCACATTATGAATCCAGTTGTATTTTTTTACCTGAACATCATTATTAATACAGTATACACTTGTTATTCTTTAACATTATTAATGTAGTAGTAACTTTCTTCCCCCCACATTAGCAGGTTGCATGCTTTCATCTATACTGAACTGTACCTGGCATTACTCACATATATCAGTGCAGGTCTATGAACACATGCATTGCAGTACACTCAAAACAGAATATACCTACTGGCAGTTACTACTGTATTCTTTCTCAATTATATTAGTATATATTGCAGGATATATCTGTACTGTACTCACCAGACTCTTGGCGCAACCTGGCCAAGTGCCCTGCATGGGCCTCCAGGTTGTGAGCACTCTCCTCTGCAGCTGTGGGGAGAGAAACACACCATTATGTGTATCTGTCTATCAGATATCCATACTAGACTTTGGTAAATCAGTGATTCCTATACTTGCAAACTTGTGGGGCATTGCCATCCCAAGCATCTTGGATCCATTGGGCCAAGAGTTCCCACTTCCTACACTTCAGGTCATCATAGTGGTGATGCACCTGCTCACCAGTGAGGCAGATGCCAGTTGCAGTGGTTAGGTCACATGCCAGCTGGTCCCAGGCCTCTGATTTGTATTCAGACCCCCTGGTACTGGCCCTGCAGCAGCCAGATGTCATGGTCTTTTATGAAGAGCCCAACCATGACCCTGAACTCCAACATGCCCCACCACTGTGCCCAGATGCACAGACCCTCTCCAACTCCAACCATAGCTCCTGCAGTGATCAAACTCCAACAGTTTTTGGCTGTATTCCAGCATGTTCAGCTTAAATAAGACTGTTTTCCCACCCTTTGCTGCTATTGGACCATTTTTAAAAATGTTAAGCGAAGTTTAGCACCGCACAAACCCGTTAAGCTTAGCTGAGCAGTGCTTAAACTGGCAATGCTTAGCAATGCTTAACAGTGTGCAAACCAAATTAGCTGAGCTGAAGACTGCTTAAATGGGCCTTCCTTAGCAGTGCTCAAACCAGCTAAGTGGAGTTGGGCTTTGCTAAGTATTGCTAAAACGGGTCCTATTTAAGCATTGCTTGAATTGGCTTAGCAATGCTTAGCTGAGCTTAGCTATAGGCAAACCAGAGTTTTTCAAAAATAAAAAAAAATGATTGAAAGTAATTGTTTATTAATGATACTTTATTATTATGTGTATCCATTTTAATTTATATCTCCTCAACATATGCATTTCACTACATTATCTTGGAGTGTAACTTTAATGTATCAGACACTTGTGTGTAACTGGGGCTTTTATCCTTGGGTTTCCAATGAAAATGGGCTTCTGGTCCATCTAGGCTAACCCAGTTAACAAATGTCAATGTATACATAATAAAAAAAAACATTTTATAACATTTCCCTGTCGCATCTAAAAAGCTGAATGGCCTGCATTCAAATCAAGCACCCACTGCACATGAGGTTGTGACTCTAGCCATTCAGCTACTGAGAATATGGTTATTACAGCTATACATTTCTATATAGCTCTTAGTTACATTTCAGCACTGCTTAGCACTATGCCACACAAACTCATAGCTATGCTTAAACTTGCCCTTTTTGAAGTAATTAAATGCATCCGATTTCTATTTTTAGATGTCTGGCACATCTTATTGCTAAGCACTGCACTGTGCCTTGCAAACACAAAAACAAATTTATTTAAACATGTTTCACTTTATTATTTGAGTGCCATCTGACACTTTAACAGTGCAGGGGGTGTGTTACTCAGATGCAGATGCTGTAACACACCCCCTACACTGATTCTGTAACCATGTTACACTGCTCCCTCTCAGTAGTGCACCTTCATTAATATGCAAGGCGAGCTGTTGAGGGGGGAGCTGCACACACAGCCACAGTACACTCCCTGTAGGACTTACAATATTCCTACACAGAGTTTATTAAATCTGGGGGTATGTTTAAACAAAATATTAAATAACACAGTAGGGAATTCATGATGAAAATTAATAATTTGTTTTTACTCCAAATGTTTTTTATTAATTTTTCAAATAAGTCCATTGTATAATAATCTTAATACATTTTCTGATAAGTAAAACAGTATGATTAACTATATACAATATTTACAGTTGGCCTGAAATTAAATTATTATATTGATCAGTCTAGTCAGAGTAACATCATATTAATGAGAGATCATTTGTTCCTTTTTCTTTCACTCTCATTAAGAGTTTAAATTCAAGTTTAGTGTCTCAATAAGTGATAGTATTTTTCCCATGGATTCTTGTTCCATCGTCTTGGTGCTATTCTTAGTTCTTTTACTCTGGTTTCCAGTAATGCAGTTTCCTTCAATATTAGCAGAAAAACTTTAAGTGATGGTTCCAGATTTGATTTCCATTTTCTGTTAATACATTTTCTAGCATTTGCTAGAATGTTCCATAGTAGGTAGAGATTGCTATTATTTAATTCTAAATTCTCATTAACATTCAACAAAATTAGAGATTTACTTACTACAAATTTATCTGAGAATATGGCTTGTATGAAATTGCTGACATCTTCCCAAAATTTTTTAACTTTAATACAGTCATGAAATACATGTATCCAATCAGCTTTACAACTCTGCAAGCATCTCCAACATGTTATATTATTTGAAGTATTACTTTTTTAAATCTATTTGGAGTAAAAAAAAGATCTATGCAAAAATTTCCATGTGTAAATTCTCCAAAATTGTATGTTGGGTGTCAATTTAACAAAATTTAGTATTTTGGTTTTATTTTCCAGGGATACATTTATTGAATGATCTTTTGTTGTATGATTCCAAAATTTTTGATTGATTTTAACTTTATAATTTATTAAAATTGTATATAATTTTGATGTCAAATTTTCCCAGTTTTGATTATTGTATACTATTTCATATAAATGAGTTATAAGTGTAGGTTTATCTCTAAAAGAAGAATTGTTAATTATAATGGATAGATCTTGTGAGTATTGTAATATACTTTGTAATAATACCCAGTCTGATGTAGAGAGATTATAAGTTTTTATTATAAGTTGACTATCCAAAACCTTATGTTCATTAATGCATTGTTGCCAGTAAATTAATCATTTCTTTTCCCAAGTAATGAAAACTGTCCTATGAATTTTGTTTGGAAAATTTCTTGTTACATTGAAATGATATAAAAGTTCTAGCCATAACTTTATATCTGTATTAGAAGTTACAAATATTCTAAATGAATTATACATATCATTTAAGTATTTTAGATTAGTAGGTTTTGTTAGTTTATATTGAAGGCTAGCACATAAGATATGCCATGGTTTATTAATATGATCGTCTATCATTAAATTCTTTAAAATGGTATTTTCATTTGAATAAATAACAGTGTGGAACAATTTCCAGTTAGAAGAATAGCATGGATCTATCCAATTTATAATTATTTTAAAAATGGAGGCTCTGATATAAGTTTCAATATCTGGGAAATTGATTCCACCTAGTTTCCATGGTCTAATGTGGTGTGTATAAGCTATTCTGTTTTTGTTAGGATGCCAAAGAAATCTTAATAATAATGTATTTATTTCTTTTAAAAAATATTTGTCTGGTATTACTGGAATAGCTTGTGCTATATATAGGATTTTTGGAAGTAATATCATTTTTATTACTTGCAATCTATCTTCAAGTGTTATATATATTTTGTTCCATTTTATTATATTTGACTTTATTGCGTCTATGATTTCCCTGTAATTTATATTTCATTTTTTTTCTAATGTACTTAATGTTATACCTAGATAGTTTAAAGTGAGAGATTGTTTGCCAATTATATGATTATCATTTATTTGAAAATATTTTTTTTATTCAATATCATAAAATTTGATTTTGTTTTGTTAAAATGTAATCTTGAAATCGAATAAAATTTATCAACTTGTATATTTAATTCTTTTAATGAATTTTTAGAAGTAGATGTGGTAAGAAGTATATCATCTGCAAATAACATTATTTTTGAATTATATTGATTATATAAATTTATACTCTCTATTTTGGGATTGTTTTGTATTGAGATGGCAAATATTTCAATGGCTAATGCAAATAATATGGGGGACATGGGAGAACCTTGTTTTGTGCCTTTTGTCAATATTATTGATTCAGAGGTGAAAGGTCCTAATTTTACATATGCTAAATTGTTTTTATATATGTTCTTTATTAATGAAATAAAGGAGCTAGGAAACTCATAATACTCTAATATTTTAAACAGGAAATCCCATTTTAAGGAGTCAAAAGCTTTCTCTATATCCAATGCAACTATTAAGGCTTCTTGTTTTTCTCTATTTAAATAGTTAGTAATAGTTAGTATTCTTTGTATATTAGCATAGGTGCGCCTAGTATGTATAAACCCTGCTTGATCTTCATTTATAATTTTTATCATAAATGTTTTTATTCTATTGACTATAATAGCCATAAAGATTTTATAATCATTGTTTAGTAATGAAATTGGTCTATAGGAGCTGCATTTTGATGCATCTTTATTTTCTTTTATTATAGGAGTAATTAATGAGTATCTCCAAGATGGTGGAATGGTGTTGTGTGTATGTATTTCTATTAAGGTTTTTTGGAAGACTGAGATTATAGATGATGGAAAGATTTCATATATTTCAGCTATAATACCATCCATTCCTGGAGCTTTATTATTTTTGCTTTCTTTGATTTTTCTCTGAAATTTCTTTAAGAGTAATTTGCTTTTGAAGTTCTAATTTTAAATTTTCTGGGATTGTTTTAATCAATTCAGGTTTCAAATCTAAATTAAAGTTTTTTGTTTGAGTTCCTTCAATCTTATAATGTTCTGTAAAATGGTATTTACAAGCATCTAATATATCACTTATATCTGACACTTTCTTGTTCTTCCTTCCTTCATGTATAATAGTAGTAATGTTATTTATTTTAGATTGTACTTTAACTCTTATCGCCAAGTTATGCATATGTTTAGGAGAAACAGCATATGAGTTTAATTTTAATCTTTCTAGTCCTAGATTAGTTTTATGTGTTAGAATTTCATTAAACTTTTCATGCAGATCATTAATTTTCTTATTATTATTCAGTGCATTTGTTAAATTATTAGTATTTATTTTTATGATCTGATTTTGTATGTCGAATAATTCTGATTCCCATTGTTTTAGTTTATTTTTGCACCATGTGATAATTCTACCATAAATATAGGCTTTTAGAGTGTCCCATACCATAAGTATGCTGATTTCATTAGTGATATTAGTGTCTAGAAAGAACTTCATCTCTGTGAGTAGCCAAGGTTTAAATTCTTTTAGTTTCGTAATATATGCTGGAATTCTTGTCATATGTATTAGTTTTTTTAAATGTGTTTGAATATTAATAAGGATTGCTCTATGATCTGATAATGAACATGGTATGATTGTAAAACTATTTATCTTTGCATCAAGCTCTTGTGCAACAAAAAATGTATCTATTCTTGTTTTGGTTGTAAATCTGTGATCTTGGTGCAAAAATAACAGTGAATTACTTTCTCTAAATTTGAATGTATCTATTAAATTGTGATTTCAATCCATTTTTTGAGTAGCTTTGCTATAGGAGTTATACGTAAATTTTTTGTTGGTGGTCTCTGAATTATCAAGAATGCAATTAAAGTCACCACCTAATATCAAACTACCTTTATATGTTTTACTAATAAAGTGTAGATGTTTCTTTGTCATACTTTTTCCAATTCCTGGGAACCAATAAAGATTTAATAATGTCCAGATTCTATTATTGAATTTTATTATAACAAGTGTTATAAGTCCCTCTTTATCTTCATAGCTATAAATTATTTGGGGATTAATTATGTTTTTTCTCCATAGTATCCTAACTCCTCTAGTTTTGGTTTTATATGATGATTGTGCTATTGTTGTACACTCATTTGGATTCCATAAATGCTTTTCATCATCTTTAAAGTGAGTCTCTTGAAGAAATATTACTTGTGCTTTGTTTAATTTTAAATATTTTAGTAGGTTTGATCTTTGCTTTGGATTATTTAAACCATTTATGTTCAGTGAGAGTAGTGTTAAGTCCATGTTTGTTGTTGAGTTTCATGCTTGCTAATATTTATATCAGTATTCGAGTACATTTTATAGTATTGTATTTGGAACAAAGTTCTCCTTATTTCATGTATCATAAGTAGACTGAATCTCTTTTGTAATACTTTTATATTGATGTTCATTTCAGGCCATAATAAAAAGTTGTAAAATGATTTAAGTAAAATTGTTTTGATTAATATAATCTTTTCTTTCAACCTTCCCTCCATCACACATGGAATGATATACATTCCTAATCTGATAGACATAAACTAAATATCTACCAGATTAACCCTCGTGTTTGGTAGACAGATTTCCTCATGCTCCATTCTTGTATTTTTAGAGACCTTTGAAATTATAAACTAACATATGCTGAATGGTATTTATGGTTCTACATATTATATACATAGTGAAACACATAAGTAATTGTAGGCTATATACATATGTATAAATACATTCCTTATTTTGAACATTTAATAACATATCAATCATATGGCTAAGTATATTCATCTCAAATAAGTTAAACCCGGCATCCAATTGCTTTAATGTCATCTTCTTTTCCCCTTCTCTCTCTCTCCCTTATGTATATGAACAATTTGCAAAGACACAAACATGTATTTTATATACTATTTTCATTGAACCATTCATAGTGACTGACTGATATCAACTATTGAATCATTTCTGAATCTGATGTGATTATAGATTTTCTATATATGTACATGACAGAACTATTAACATGGTAATATATGCATCAAATGTTCAAGTTAATCATCTAATAGTAGATGATAGATACAATCTTTTCCAAATACATATTGATTGTAATGAAATCTATTTTACATAAATACATTAAGATTTAAATAAAATAAAACAAAAATTCATTGAATGGTATATGCTTGTAAATTTCCCATGAATCAAGAAATTGTATTACATACACAATTGTGATATTGTTTTTTACTAAATAAAAATAAAAAAAAACATAATTTTTGTTAGCGCAAACATATGGTAAGCTCTGCAAACTAGTTATTGTTCAAGATCATTTGATACTCATAGATTACTTATTATATCCAATGTTTCTTTGACTATTTGGTTATATACTTCAAACCCTAGATAATAATGAATATTAGTCACACAATGTTTAGTATTCTTTTGTCTTTTGATATAATCCATAAGTTTAATACACAGATTTTACTGTTGGTTAAAGAAACATTTTATAAACTTTTTATATAAGACCCATCTCGTTTATTCATTCAAATATAACAGTTTTAACTTTCTGTCAACAATAACTATTAAACCAACTATATTTTTATTAAGGATAAGCTTACTGATTAAAAAATATCAGACTCAGAATGCCCACTGAAGTACATTGTAGTATTTCCTTTGTTGTGCAGCTTAGCTATGGTGCAGTAAATGAGTTTCTATGCATGACAAAAAGTAAATTAAGTTTCCAAATAAAAGATATAATCATGACTAGAATCAGTTTAAAATGATATGTCTGCATTTGCACATGTGCACATTGTCAAATCTAGCCATGTAGATGATAAACATATTTTTGTATTGTCACTATTTTGTGCTAATCTCTGTGCTTATACACATATTTGTAGATTGACACATACAGACTCGTATTTTCATGTTTGAGATTTGTAGAATAAGTCACTTGACTATGTTTCTCTAATTCCTACAGAGTTAGCATACAGTGTTTTCCTGAACTGAGTAGATGTCTTTCTTCCTATTGTTTATCCTTGTCTTATCATTACTTTTATTATAAAGTACTTCATATTTATTCCAACTAAATATTCTGAGTCTATTCAAGAGCTTCACAATATACGTCAATTCTCCTTTTGAAATACAATCTATTAAATAGTTAAACATCAGTCTAAGAGAGATTTTCAGCATATTTATGATTAGCAGCAGACTGCTGTTATGCCTGTCACTAACTGTACATAATGTAGCCTACTTTTCTATGTCAGTGCTGTGGACAATTAAATCATATATGTTGTCAGTTGTAAAATATCATGTCACTGAATTTTACAGATTAACTGTCCATCAGTATTTTAAAATTGCTGGAATTTGATGTTTAAATCCACTCAACTGATTAAACATATATCCTTTGAATGTGCTATGCTAGGTGTACTGAAAGTCATAATGAGATAATAAAGTGGTAGAACAGCCCAATACACACTATAGAACTTTGAGGTATATATTTTAAATACTTGTGCCAAAAATGAATATGCATTACAGGAACAAATTGACTAGCAGACATTAACTGGTATGTATAACACACTGCTGCCTATTACATTACAGAATATCCCTGTCCAGTAAACAACAGTTAGAACTGGAATGCGTTTGGTCTTTAACATCTAATTATACATTATGCTAGTCAACCAACTGTTTTGTGCAAGCACATGCTAGAAGGGTGGCATCTTACAGAATTATCATTTATTTTGGAATTAGCAAATACCTCATACACTTAAAAAAAAAAGCTGTTAATGGTCAGTCATCTGTCCTTTTCTATTTTTTTAACAAAGACACACATGCACCCACAACCCCCCCCCCCACACACACACACAGGCACGTAAATATTTTTACTTAAAACAATGTTAAAACCTGTCACAGGGTTTTTTTTATAAGCAGTACAACAGCTACAGTCAAGAAGGTGCAAATATAGCTTTAAAATCAGAAGCTTTTGGAAGATGAAATAAATTCTGTACATTAAATTTGAAACATTTTCCTGACCATTTCCTGAATTTTTGAACATTAATAATCAGCGTGTTATCAGGACTATATTATAGGGTGCTTGTCACTTTAAGACTAGCAGGAAGTATACCGCTGTATTGACGTGAAAACTCTTGGTATCTTGACTAACAGTTTATAGACTGAATCCCTGCCACTCACCAATCTGTAAAAGTAACTGTTCTTATTTATATTTCTAATTTAGTGATTTAGTTTGTGTACTAGTATAGTGGGCTTTTTTCACATTGAATTTTATAGTTGTTGTAGTCCGATAAAGCTGAATGTGTTCATAGTATTTTTTTCCTTTTTCTTACTCTCTCCCTAGTAAGTCTATACTGTATTCTTTTACATCATCATATCCTCGTAGAGCGTGAGTGCAAGCTATTAGTGTTACTGTGGTGTTGAATGATTACAAGGACGCTATTCATGTGTTCGCAAATGTGTTTGACTATGAAATGAGCTCGTGGCTTCTTGTAAACAGCCGTTATTTATTCATATCCTCGTCAGACAGTTCATGTAAAGAAAACAGAAAAAGAGAGATGATGCTTTTAAGCTGTAACAATGAAGTGTTCAACACCGATCAGTTATATAACTACTATATTTATATTTTTTTACCAATACCTACTGCTTATTGCTTGATATCTTGTAGCCACATGAAACCTGATGATTACAAACCATCTGTATGAGCTGCATGTCAGTATTTCGTAATGGAGACACCCAGATCATTCACTGCTCTTCTCCTTCCTCTCCCCACCTCCCGTTCTCAATTCTATCCCATCAAGACAATCTATTAAATAATTAAAATCAGCTTTTTGAAAGAAACAATCCCTACAATACTACACATTTAAATTTGATATGAGTGTCGTTGTGCTAACCACTTGACACAAGCAGCCTCATCCTGTAGTAAGTAGAGTTGAAGCATCACAGCATTAAAAAGGAAAAACAGAAGGATTATAAACAATAGTATGCATATTGAGACAACTAAGAAAAATAAATGTACATATGTTTTGGTTTCAGTTTCCTTTAGTATATATATTTCACTTTTTAGTAGAATCTTTGAGAGTATTTAAACTTGTTACATTTTTTATTTCAGTTCTTTGTTTCTTCTTCTTTACATCAGTCCAGGAATTTTTTTCTTGGGATCTTTTCAGTGAGTTAGATGCTGACCAGTCCATTTGTACTGGAATTGTAGTTATATTATTGTTCTTGATAAAAGAAGCTGCCTCATCTATGTTGTCAAAGATTCTCATTTCATTTGAGTGAAGAATCTTGATTTTTGCAGGGTATGCAAGTTGAGCTTTGATTTTATTTTGTTTCAGGAATTTTACAAATGGCCATGCTGTCTTCCTTTAACCTAGAACTCTAGTTGAATAGTCATTCTCGAATCTTATTTGGTGTTGTTTATACTTTAAAGGACTTTTCCTCCATGCTGACTTTAGTATAAGTTCTTTATCAAGGTATGATAAAAACTTTATTACAATGGATCTAGGAGAAGTATTAGGAGATGATGATACAGGTTTTCCTTCGACTCGATGAGCCTTTTCTATGCCATTTGACAGTCCTTCTTTTAGGTCTAAGAATTCTGGTAACCAGGAATTTAAAAATAAAATAATGACCTCACCCTCAGCTTTCTCCGGAAGACCAAATATTCTAATATTTGTGCGCCTTTCTCTGTTTTCTAAATCATCTATCTTGTTGATTAACCAGTTAGTTTGTTGTAAGAGAAATTCACTTTTGTTCTCTTCTTCCTTCAACCTTCCATCTATATCGGAGAGAGATGTTTCAATGTCCATTATTTTTGTTTGTTGCTGCTGTAATAGTTCTTTAAAGACATTTGTTTGTTTTTGGCAGTTCTCTTTTAGATTTTCAAGGTTGTCCTTAAAATTATCCATTTTCAATGACAGCTCCTGCAGTTCAGAGGACATCAGTTGGATTTCCTTTTTCAATGCTGTTTCAGAGTGAGTTCTTTCAGTTACTCATTTCCAAGTGGCTATAGTAGTCTCCAGATTAATTTGACAGGAAAATATTGACAAAAAGCTTTCAAAATTAGTATACTATTAGTTCATAAGTTTATCAATAACAGTCGGACATTTTTGTTCAATGAAATTAATTATTTTCCTGTTATTTGAACTAGTTTTGTGGAGCTCTAAAAAAATGCTGCTACCAGTTAGCCCATTCAGGCTCTGCCCCCCCTTAATAATTTGTTGTGCAGTAAAGCAAAAGGCGAAGGAGATATAAACTGTATGAGAAAGGATAAGTAAATATATATATGTTAAATAAAATAAAGATGAAAGATGCACTTTTGAGACAAATTTTGTTTTCATATACACAGTGCAGAGAAAGTCAAACCATCATTGTTTTCATACTCTTCCATAGACTATAAATAATGGTAGTTCCCAGCAGCATGCAACAGGCTTCCTGTTTTACTAAATGGTGCACAGCAATACCTATTATCCTGATGCCCACTAGGTCAGTCATGTGCTCAAGCTGGCAGGCAGCATTGTGCAGCATGACTGTACTACACAACTCAGTGATATAAAGCAGTTAGCTACAGTGTAGTCTGGCTTACCGAGTAGCTATATGTAGCTCCTTGGTAAAGTATATTGCTCCTTATATAAATGCCTTACTCAGCCATGTTGTCATTTGCCACTGTGCCTAACAGTGATTCATAAAGAAATCTCCTTCAATAGACATGAAAGAAGAGTAGGGGCCATTACTTGTATTATGGTAATGGGGATATCTGATATTGAGTATGTTTCCATTGCTGGGAGATCACCAGACACATTGTTTGTAGTGGAACAAAGTAATCTGTAGTAGTATATTTGCCTGCACTGCAGAAGAGAAATCAAAAATCTGTAAAAATGGACTCAAGTTCATAAAAACACTCAAATAAATTAACCAGAGTCTATAAACCAACGCGCCAGAGCACCAGAAATATAAATCCAATTTAGTATTTTTCTGTTTTTTTTACCAGACTTCTTCAGAACTAATTAAAAGTCATTCATCCTTTCACTTAATCAACAAAAATACATTTTCCTTGTTACATACCCAATGGATAAAATCTCTCTTCATCTAGTGCATTCTTAATAGACATTTGATGTTCAAGCAATCATTCAGACAAGAAGGGGAAGTGGCATTTAATCTTAACTGCTGTACTAACGTTTTATACTCTAATAAATTGTTCAGATCTCCTCATTCTACATTTTCAATTACTGGTTTTAAAACAGCAAAAACATTTTTTTAATTATCCAACTTTACAGTATGTTTATTCAAGGAATGTTCATGACTTTTTTATACCATTATAATGTTTGTACATCCTTGCACTTAGGTTTGTATACATCTTACATAGATAAAATACCTGACATGAACAGTAGACGACAAGATATATAGCCTTCTCAGAAATATATATATATATATATATATATATATATATATATATATATATATATATATATATATATATACAGTATATATGGATCACCAACAGAACACCAATAGCCCAAAACAACATCACCCATATGGCCGACGCCATATGGTCAACATGCACAATATTGACAGCACCAGAACATCACAGCGCCGCCCCACACCCCCCATACCTTTAATATACCAACTCCGAGATCACACTACAGTGCAAGAATGGAAATTTTTCCATTCCACACTATTGGGAGATAGCGTTTCCTCATTGCTGATATTCTGAACGTCGACCATATGGTGTCGGCCATATGTGTGTCGGCATTGTGAGCTGTATATATATATATATATATATATATATATATATATATATATATATATATATATATATATATATATAGGTAGGTACTAGCCTATTGGCCCTAGGGCCTATATAAGCCTAGCCAAAAAGGTACCCTGGCTTTCGCCACCAAAGAAAATTATTTACCTGTGCTCCTCTTGAGCAGAGCCACAGAAGTGATCCCCCTGTCAAGCAGAGCCACAGAAGTTATCCCTGGGGTGAATTTCCTATCTCCCATCCAATCATCAAGATTTTTCTTGAAGAGTGCTAATGAGGAGCTTTATTTGATATAGATAGATAGTTTGTTCCAGAGTATGGGAAGTCTCTGGAATAGGAATCTATCCCTCCAGCATGTTCTGTTTATTGTGGTGACAAGGTTTAGGTCCCTAGAGCATGTAGCTCAGAGGGATTGGGATTTCTTTAAGTGGGGCATGTCCAACAGCTCTGGGTTTGACATAGCTTTGTATGTTAGGCAGAGATCGCCTCTGAGTAGGCGATATGCAATGGAGTAAAGCTGGAGTTTTTGAGATGGTCTGCATAGGGCATCTCTTTGAGGCCAGTAATCTTTTTTGTGAATTATTTCTGTGGCCTTTCCAGTTGTTGTAGATGTCTTGTGAGGTACATACCAAAAGGGGCACTGTATTCCATAATGGGTCTAATGAGTGACGAGTAGAGGGGAACAATTACCTCTTTTTTCCTGGATGAGAAACCTTTTGTGATGACCTGTGTCACATAGAAGGATTTCCTGACTACTGTGGTGATGTGATTATCACAGGAGAGACTACTGTCCACCTGTGTCCCAAGGTCTCTTATCACACTTTTGGTGTTAAGTAGACTACTGCCTATGTGGTAGTTCATAGGTACAGAGTTTTTACCAAAAGGGATGACAATGTACTTTTTGGCATTGAGCTTGAGGCCATGGCTTTGACACCAGAACCGTTTCTCAGTGAGGACCTTTTGCCGGATGCCCACATCGTTAGGAGTTTCGATTATGGTTCCTAGTATGCAGTCATCTGCGAACTTCATTAACCAAAGACCTTCTGTGTTAGCTTGTACTTCAGAAAAGAAGATACCAAACAGGAGAGGACCCAGGACTGAACCCTGTGGTACTCCACTTGTCACTGGTCTGAAGTCGGATCTGCTACTTTCACAGTGTGGGTTCTGTCAGTGAACCAGTTGGCAACCCATCTTGTGACATAGGGATTTATACCTAGTTTAGTGAGTGTATCTATAATTCCAGAGTAGGGGGTGGTGTCAAAAGCCTTGGAAAGATCTAGATAGGCTGTGAGAACCACTTTACTCGCATCTACGGCTTTGGTGACCGTTTCAAAGAAGTCTATCAGGTTTAGGAGACATGATCTGCCTTTTACAAACCCGAACATTGTTTATAAGATCCATGATGATATGTTCCATAGCCTTGCAGAACACGTGTGCCAGGCTAATGGGGTGGTAGTTTCTGGGGACAATGGTGGCTCCCCCTTTGTGGTGTGGGATAATCATCACTGTGCACTATTCAGTGGGCAGAAAGCCTAATGTGAGGCTATGATTGAACATGGTACTTAGGTGGGATGCCAGTTCATTCTGTAGTTCATGTAGAATGCAGCCTGGGATGTTGTCAGGTCCCATGGATGCTGTGTTCTTGGCTTTGGAGAGTGTGGGTTTTACCTGTGCAGCCATGATTACAGGAACTTTGCGTTTAGAGATAGTCCTTTTAGGGGGTGAGAGGGGAATAAAGTTAGCACTGAACCTGTATATTTAGTGCCATTGTGCTGTAACTCAGAGCAGATCTGAGTGTTGCCATTGAGATTCTTGACATAGCTATAGAATGCTTTATGTTTTGTTTTCATAACTAGCTTTGGAGGATTTTATGAGGGATCTCAGCTTCTTACTGAGGCTGACCACGGAGTTCCTCCAATCATGGGATTTTATTCCTTTTTGCAACAATTTCTTTCTTCTGTTGCAGAGTTTATTATGGCAGGGGACCACCAGATTGGCTTCCTTTTTTTGGAGAATAGCATCTTACTTCTGTTAGGGATTGCACAATCCGTGCACTCGTGTAAGTGCTTATAAAGTGCATTTGTGCAGTATTCAGCAGTCGTACCTCTATTGTCTGTCTGCATGGGTGTCGTGAAGTTTGCCACTTCTGTCTTAAGAAGCATGAAGTTGGCTTTGGAGAAAATTTTTATGGTGGTTTCCCTAATGGGGGTAGGGGCAGGATGTGGATGTCTAGGGTGATTAGCTTGTGATCGGATCTGGCCAATGATGAATTGACCTCTGGTGTGGAACACTGGTTGCCCATGTTGGTAATGACCAGGTCTAGGATATTGCTGTCCCTGGTGGGGGTATGGATAAGTTGATCCAGGGCATTGGAATTTATGAATTCCAGAAAATGTTGAGCAAAAGAGTTGGTACATGAGTAGTTTTCTCAGTTAATGGTGGGGTATTTGAAATTGCCCATAATTAGGGTGTTAGATTGCACTCTAATATTTTCCAGTATATCAAAAATGAGGAGTGGGAATCCTGGGGCATGGTGGGGGATCTGTAGCAAGCTAAAATTTGGATTGTGGCCTGCCCAGAGTTAGTTGAACTTGGATAATCTCGGATGCATTATGCTGAGCAACTAGCCTGGAAGTGTGGATATCCTTAATGAATATGGACGCCTCCACTTTTTAGTGTTTTGGTCCAGGTTAGGTGGCCGAAAAATGTGGTATGAATTATAGCCTGGTAATGCAGGGGTGCTCTCTGGAGCCTTGAACCAGGTCTCTGTCCCTACACAGATGTCGATGTTCTCCATTTTAAGGAGTGCCTTGAGTGAGTGCATTTTGAGGTTTAGACTTCTAGCATTGAGTAGCATTACCCTCAGATTTTGCTTGCTTGTACCTGTTATGGTGGTGAATTTGTCATTTGAACCTTGCCTAAAAAAGGCACTATAGGGGTGGCAAGAGCCTTAGCCAGCATCCGTAATCCCAAGGGTGACAGGTACAGGCCATCTCTGGCAAAGCATTGTGGTCTGTTGATCATGTCATCCCATGCAGACAGACACTAGATCCCCTTAGAATGACAACAGAAGCTTAGCCAATTGTTGAAGTCAATCATTTTGTCCTTGTACTGTGTTATCATTCTGGGTGATGGCAGGATGCTACTCAGGGTCATACCTGCCTGGGCTACAGGATTGGACAGCTCCTTCATGTCTCTTTTCATGTAGTCCAGGGAGGTATGTCTCAGGTCATTCACACCAACATGGACAATGACAGAGCCATAATTGTACTTGTTGTGGAGTGACCTGAGTGTGTGCATTATGTGGCAGATTCTGAAACCTGACAGGCAGCTGACAGTAACTTTCGCCTTGTTCAGCCTGGTGAGTGGAACATCAGTGTGCCTGACTATAGAGTCACCTATGACTAGAGTGTTGGGTACGTTGTTATGCCTTATGGGCTGTGGTTGAGTGGCACACTGAGTTTGTTGGCTATAAGTGTCATTTGTGTTGTGTTGGGGGATGGTGTTTGCTTGCATTTCTGCTTTGGAGGTCCCTGTTGCTTGGGCAGATTTTTATTGAGAGCCTCCATGAATGTAGGTGTGTGTTTTGTGTTTCTATGTGTGTGTGTGTTTTGGTGGTGTAAGTTTTGAGGGACTATGTGATGAGTGTGGTGTGGTGCAAGTGTTTACCTTCTCCTCTTGACTATCTAGTCCAGTCTTGGGTGAAGAGAGCTTTGCTTCCAGTTTGGCTATATAAGTGCATCTCTCACAGGTTGTAGTGTTGGGTGGTAGGAGGAGAGTGTTGCCTGTGCACATGAGGCAGTTGCTGCATTGCCCCAAGATGCCAAGATTCATCAGGTAGACAGGAGAAAACACTGGGAGCTGACCCTTAGACATGCCTGGATAGGTGCTTATTTATTAAGTACTAAAAACTATTTTCCTCTAGACAAGTGAGGAAAGTTGAGTGCTGTAGTAATTTGCAGCTTATGTAGTACTTACAATGAGTTCTGAACAAGTGCTGAGTTCAAAGAAACAGATTTGATTGCTAAAACTAAAAACTGGCTAGTTCTAAGGGAAAATTTGAAGAACAGACTTTATGGCGCCGAGAATACTGGTGCAGAGAATAGTTTAACTTTAGCTAAGTGGCGATGCATAAAGTGCCTTTTTTTTTTTTTAGATAAGCTACCTAGTGCTTACCACTCCTACCGATGAGCTAGAATGGTTCCCTCCAACACAGACAGGCTTGGGGGCTCAGAAACTTACAAAAAGTCCTGGATACAGCAAATCTGTATCTGGACTAGACTACTTTCAGGATAGGTATATATATATATATATATATATATATATATATATATATATATATATATATATATATATATATATATAAACAGAAACACCTATCTAAAGCTTTTAACTTTATTTTCTTTATATTAGCAATGAACCTGTACATTTTATAGAATTTACATTCAAATGTCCCATTAGTATCTTTATAGTCTACAACCATACCCATCTTCAGTACCTCTTATCTTTAGCCCAGTGATGTATTCATTTAAAAAAAAAATCTCTTTTAATTTAATATTGTATAAATTCTTTAAAAACATCTGCTTTTCCTTTCCATATCAAAAGTATCATCAATAAATCTTTTTTTTTAAAGTAGCAATATCCTTGCACCCCATTATATTAAGGGATTCCTACTGGACCATAACAATATTGTTATAACTCAGGGCCATAGGCATATATTTTCCATTCTTCATTGTTGCCCTTTCTTTATGTATCGGTCTGCTTCAGGATGTGCTGGTATCTTGATAAGTACGTGTGTAATACTGATTGCACTAAGTACATGTGGGAAGTTTGCAGTGTTACAGAACTAATGCATTTCAGTTCTCCACTCCATGGGGGTGGATGGGAAGTGTATGTTGTCATCTGCCTTGCTGCATATTGCTTCCGGGAATTTTGCCAGGATATGACTGGAAGCTGTCTGTGATACTCCCACAGCATCTACCATGTGTCTCTGGAATGTTCCAGATGCAAGTATCCCAGGCTGAGATGCACTTTGGTTTCAAAGGGTATGGCATTTTCTTGCAAGGTCTGCACAGATGTGTGGGGCACGCATGTTCCAGATGGCCTACATCGGTTTTCTGTCTAGCAGGTATCTGTCAATTATTTGCTGGTCTGACACTTGGTTTAGTTGCAGCCTTGCTCTGACTCTAGCTAGCTGCTTTGTAGGGTGCACAGCCTCAGACTAATTTATAGCTTGTATCACCACAGCCTGTTGGAGTGCATTAACAGCAGGTTGCATTTTTATATATTTTTGATGTTTTGCTATAGATTTCACTGTAATTCATAGTATTTTCTTGAATTTCTTGGGGTCTGTAAAGCATGCACTGAGGATTTCAGAAGCACATCTGGCATGTCTGTCTGTAGCATTTGAGTTGACATGTTTGTGCACTATTTGTTTTGGAATCAGACCATCATGCACGGAATCCCTAATTATCCTATGCTGGATACTTAAGTGTTCACTCTGTCTTCAGCATGTCTTCTGAAATCATGTCCTCAGCAGGTGTGCTAAAGTCTTCCTTCACAATCCTGAACTGTCCATAAACAGCTTCCGTGAAATTTATGTAATCTGGTCCTATGTATCAATATCAGATAAAATCTCTTCCGTCCTTACATAATATGTACTAAATCATAATTACAACTCCTGCCCACTTATCAATTTTCATAAAGCTTAATCCTTTTTTAACACTTAACTTCCTTAAAGCATTAATTTTCTTATGGTTTAAAATGAAAATGTTATAAACCAGGAGACTTTCAAAAAAGACCCTAAACTCTTCTACACATTTGCATTCAAATATATGTAATGTTGGAGTCAAAGCAGGGTTAAATGTACATCTTTTCTTAAATTGTTTATAAACATCTACATTCTGTACATTCATAAATCCATCCATCCACAGCCCCATGTTCCCATTTTTTGCACATGGGATCGGGGTGTCACTTCAACAGTGACAATCATCTGAAGCCAATGTACATCTCAATTTACTGCTTTAGCTAATTTGGCCCTGATGGAAACTATAAAATGCAGGACCTTTTATGGAACTGCAACCTCTCTTTCATTTACTACATAAGTGCTTAAATAAATTTTATGTTTTTAATTGAATCATTCACACAAACTTGTATTTTGTTATCATCAAATAACCCAAAAGTAACTACTCCTTGTTCAGTGCTACTGCCGCCTCTTGTTTTATTATTGGTTTAAAAAAATGAACAAACTTCATTGTATAAATCATCATTCATGGAAACATTACTGCCAATTATATTTGTTTCCATCAGTAAAAGAGTCACTTTCAGTATGACATTGTGTGTATTATTATATATATATATTCAATGTGCTGTAATTTATAAAATCGTAATCACCCCTTGCATCAGTCATCATGTCATTCATTCTAAACAATAAACCACTCTTGTTTGATAGACTATTGTCTATATAATTGTCATAAATGTTGCTAGTTTCACAATCTACTGACCTTGTATTTTGCAGTGTCCTTTGCTGATGTACATGTGACTCACACAAGGTTGAATTTTATCTCCATTGGTACTACAATTGTAAGACAGTTTTTGCCTTCCATTTACACTGAGATTAATGCAGTCTACAAAGTGTTTTTCAGAAATATATTGTCCACCTTAAAAATGTCTACATTACCTGTTACTCTAAATTAAATCACATTCCAGTCTCTGAATTAAATGTTGGTGTCACTGCAGTCATTTCTGCCACCTTCCCCTGCAGTAGCATCTTCTCTATGTCTTCATGGGAGCCTTCTCTTCTAAAAAAACTTGTTCATGCACTGTTTTGGTTGCTTCATTCTGCAGGCCTGTTTGATAACTCTTCGGGCATTTACTATCCAATTTTCATGATCTTCTTAAGGTACTAGAATATTGAAATAAGTATTCTCTGTAGAAGCATCAAGGGAATGACCCCTTATATTGTGATTGGTTGATTCGCTATCTTTATTAATTTGTTCTTCTTTGAATGGATAAATCACACCTCTCACATAATCAGAATAGTCCTGATTATAGCTTTGCTCTTTCACAAAATATTTCATATTTTCCAAAACCTTGTTATTTCAACATTTAGAGATGAATATAGCAAGTCATTAAACATCAATTCAGGCAGCTGGTTCACTTCTTTTTGAACTTCTTGCAAAGCAATGCTATTTTGTTTAGTTAAAATGTAAAAAAACTTCTCTACTAGTTTGATCAAAAAGTCTTATCAGCTCATTGTGAACAGTATTATTTTTGGAAATAACATTAGGTATTTAAAAACTGTATTTTAAAATTTCTCAAGCTATTAAGGACATAGCATGCCAGCAGACTTACCTGCAAAAATAAACTGCCCCATGTAAAAACTTTCAGTTTTTGCTGTATTTTTTTTTTCAAACAGAGCCAAAGTATCTTTCATAAATGTGAAATACTAAAGACGCCATCACATGCTCTACAATTACTGCTCTTGAATGGACAGGTTTGATTCTTTTATTGCAGCCTCTGGAGCCAATGAATGAGGTACAGATAAACCAGCACATCAGTCATTCCGATGGTACCAGAGCTACTAGATGGACTGTTGTTGCTTTCACCATCTTCAGGAGGATGATATTGATTTATAACTGCCAACATTTAACAAACGTCACCTGGAATACTGTGCAACATGAATTGACTAAGCAGAGATGTGAAATCTAATTTATTTTGTGTATGTGAGTGTGAATCCATAAATCCAATGCCCCAGATCCAAAATAGATAAAAATGTAAAAAATGTCTCAAGTTCATGACAATTCTCAAATAAAACAACCTACAAACTAGAAACAGATGCACTGGACCACCGGAAATATAAATCTGTGGATTTTCCTGTCTTCAAATGGTGTTGGTGTTTCATTTGCTTATTTAACTGTTAGTATGATGCTGTACAGGTAGTATTATGTTTTCAAGATGGGACAAAACCTTGAACATGTGCCTGTCTAACTGAGCAGTCATCTTTTTAAATTGGTAAGGGCTTTGTATACAGACTAATTGTCTATCAGCCTTGCTCTTGAGAGCAATGTTTACCAATCCTTCCTAAAAACAATTTTGAAAGGAGAATGATGTGATACTTTATATAGCAAACTGATGTGAAAATGGAAGAAAACTGGATACCTGCTATGATTGTTAGAAGGCAGCAGAAAATATTGAATGGAGCCATAGAGTATGTCAGGATACATACAGTAAAAATAACAAGAAAATAAAAGTTAAACAAAAGTGGCCAACAGTAGATAAAGCTAATATATGTATATATATATATATATAGTTTACTATCAAAAGTGCGATATTTAAATATAAGAATGTTCATGTACCCGACGCATGAGATCGCCTCATTAATATGTAGTAGGTCAATAATTAACAGCAAACTTTCGAAAATCAGTTGTCGAAAAAAATGTCGACAAAAAGGGAATAGTATATGCAAGTGCTCCGTAAAGTTCTGTAAGTATACCAAAACCAAAAAGACACACATCCCAACTTTTTTTATTTTTCAATAATGCTATCTCAAATGCAATTTTCAGTTGCCGCAGATTTACCGGCAATGTCACCTTGTGCTGCAGTCTCTATCCAAATCAATAGAACACATATTCTTTATATACAGTAGCACATTAGTGAAGCAGAACATGTTAGAGTGAAGTAATAAGCAATGCAGACTTCAGAAGTAATAGCAGCAAGTACTGGCGGTGCAAATTATTGTACATTGTTCATAAACTTTGTGATAGTGCAGCACTTTTAACAGCATACAGTAGAAGTGATACTCCATGAGTCAGAAACTGCAATGTTTAGCACCAACTCCAATGATTTTTTCCGTTACATTTTTGCATATATATATATATATATATATATATATATATATATGTGTGTGTGTGTGTGTGTGTGTGTGTGTGTGTGTGTGTGTGTGTGTGTGTGTGTGTGTGTGTGTGTATATATATATATATATATATATATATATATATATATATATATATATATATATATCAGTTCCTGACTTACCATAACGTACAATATATCCAATGTGAGTGATTGCAGATACTAAATCTTCTTGTAGAAACATAACAGTTTGACAACTGCTTTTATTGAATGTTTACATGCATGACATCACGCCCGTGATGTTCTTAAAGGTGAATGATCCCATTTTTTGACTATTTAAACTTTGTATATCATGAATTTAGTACTTATGAATATCACAATTTCTACTTTCAAAGTTATGACTGTCAGGTCAGTGAATTATGACCTTTTGATAGTAAACCATATATATATATATATATATATATATATATATATATATATATATATATATATATACATACATACAGTGGATATAAAATATACACGCCCCTGTTAAAATGCCAGGTTATTGTGATATAAAAAAATGAGACCACAATAAATCATTTCAAAACTTTTCCCACCTTTAATGTGACCTATAACATGTACAATTCAATTGAAAAACAAACAAATCTGTTAGGGGGAAAAATATAAAAAATAAAAAATGTACAATAAGCTGGTTGCTTAAGTGTGCACACCATTAAACTAATAATTTTTTGAAGCACCTATTGATTTAATTACATCATTCAGTCATCATGGGTAGGAGTCTATCAGCATGGCACATCTTGACTTAGCAATATTTGCCCACTCTTTCTTGCAAAAGGCTTCAAATCAGTCAGATTGTGAGGGCATCTCTTGTGCACAGCCCTCTTCAGGTCACCCCACAGATTTTCTATTGGATTTAGGTCTAGGCTCTTGGTGGGCCATTCCAAAACTTTAATTTTCCTCTCATGAAGCCATTCTTTTGTTGAATTGGATGAATGCTTGAGTTCATTGTCGTGCTGAAAGGTAAAATTCCTCTTCATCGTCAGCTTTCTAGCAGACATCTGAAAGTTTTGGGCCAAAAGTGACTGGTATCTGGAAGTGTTCATAATTCCCTCCATCTTGGCTAAAGCCCCAGTTCTAGCTGAAGAAAAGCAACCCCAAAGCATGATACTGCCACCACCATGCTTCACCATGGGGATGGTGTTCTTTTGGTGATGCGAAGTGTTGTGTTTGTGCCAAATGTACCTTTTGGAATTGTGGCCAGAAAGTTCAACCTTGGTCTCAACAGACCATAACACATTTAACCACATGCTTTTGGGAGACAATGTATTATTTTGCAAATTTTAGCTGGGCCTGTATGTTCTTCTGAGTAAGAAAAGACTTCCATCTTGCAACCCTATCCCATAGCCCAGAGATATGGAGAATACAGGAAATTGTTGTCACATGCAGTATACAATCAGTACTTGCCAGAAATTCCTGCAGCTCCTTCAGTTTTGCTGTAGATCTCTTGGCAACCTCCCTGACCAGTCTTTGTCTTGTCTTTTCATCAATTTTGGAGGGACGCCCAGTTCTTTGCAACATCATTGTTGGCCCATATTTTCTCCACTTTTTGATGACTGTCTTCACTGTGTTCCATGGTATATCCAATGCTGTGGACATTTTTTTGTACCCATCTCCTGACTGATATCATTCAACAATGAGATCCCTTTGATGCTTTGTAAGCTCTCTGCAAACCATGGCTTTTGCTGTAGCAGGCAGCTGAGTAAATGTCAAGAAATCCTACTAGGATAGCTGAACTTTATTTGGGGTTAAATAGAGCCTCTTTAATTGATGACAGGCGTGTACCCAAGAAGACAGAATGCTGTAATTAAATCAAAAGGTGCTTCAACAAAGTATTAGTTTAAGGGTGTGCACACTTATGCAACCAGCTAATTGTACGTTTTTTATTTTTTATATTTATTCCCCTAACAGATTTGTTTGTTTTTCAATTGAACTGTACAGGTTATAGGTCACATTAAAGGTGGGAAAAGTTTTGAAATGATTTATTGTGATCTCACATTTTTATATCACAAACACCTGGCATTTTAACAAGGGTGTGTACACTTTTTATATCCACTGTGTGTGTGTGTGTATATGTATATATATATATATATATATATATATATATATATATATATTGGAAAAGTAGGGAAATTAGTTGCTGCTATTAAACCAAGAAGAATGCAAAATATGCCAGATTTTCATGTGGTATGGTATAACTTTTAAAAATTAAAAGAGAAGGATGAAAAAGAATGTTCAAAGCAATACATTAATTGTTGAATGCAGGTGTGAAGATTTAAGAAAATTGTTTAGAAAGGGGAGGATCCAAAATGGACAATGAGTAGCAGCGCTAATGATTAGCACTTCAGCCTCAAGTGGAATTTTGCTTAAAAGTGACAGTAAACCAACAAAAAAGATGCTTGATTGCTTGCTTATGCAACATTTACTAAGATAATTCCTCTGGAAAATGCAAGCATTTTTGAGTTTTTTCTTTCAAAGGTCTTTTCCACAATGTATCACTTGAAGCATTGTACAAATACATTTCTCTAAACCCACATATGGTGACATGTCTCTAAGAAAAGACTTTCAAATGGTATTGTCTTTGTTACAAGAACCCCCCATGAAAATTGAGAACTACCAGACAAAACCAAATATTCTACAAAACAATATTTTTTAACAGAAATGTTTAAATCTATTAAAGAAAAAAGGAACTTTTATATCCAAGATATAGACAATGTTCTAAATGATATTGATGGAAGGATGGAAAAAGGAGGAGCGAATCAAACTGAAATCTTGCAGAAACAATATACCTAGCTGCTTGATAAAATAGAAGATTGAGAAAAAAAGGAAAGAAGATTTAGCATAATAATTGTCTGACTTCTCTTCTAGACCATACATTTATATAAATTTATGATTTCTATCTTTCATAAAACAGTTCAATACAGCAGAGTCCTGTTCTTCATGTACAAAATGAAATGTGTGCTCTATGAAGGAAACTCTGCAGTGCTTTAATAATAATAAGGTAAGTAATGTGTGTAGGTAGGTAGAGATATAGATAGATAGATAGATAGATAGATAGATAGATAGATAGATAGATAGATAGATAGATAGATAGATAGATATTGCAAGCAGCATAAAATTATCATGTTAAATATTACAAATTCATTTCTAGTTATAAACATTTACATTTATACAGTAGGCACTTATTTTTGGTAAAAGAAAGGGAAAAAACACAAAAAAAATTTTGAGGTATCATAGCGTTGAGGACTTTTTCTGTATATAATATAGTCTCTGGCTCATTTAAATAAAATATGCCAGCAACTTGAAACTATTAATGTGCTTACATTTTTTTTCTCATTCTTTCTTTATAACTATTTGGTGCTTTTTGGTTAATGAATCTGCTACCATTTACTTTGGTTCAGTGAACAGATTTTTTTCTTGCCAAAAATGTCAGCCATTCAGTTTTGTATTTTCCCTTTCTCTTCTCTTAATTTTTGTCCTAGCACCTGGAAGCTGCTGTGATCAGATCAGTACCCCAAGGCTCTCCCTTGCATGTATCTTGTACTGATACCACCAAACCAATTTAGATGTTTGCCTGAATAGCTTTAAGCTAATCGAACCAGCAGGTAGAGCTCCAAGCTTAACATAGATCTTAAAAGATTTTATTTTTCTTTTTTTTTTCTTCAATAATTTTTATTTTTGTTTTACATTTGCAAAAACCATAACCATTCCATATTTACAAAAATACTATATTTGCATGTTATACATTGTGGATAAAGTAGAAACATGTAGGTCATAAGAGATTTTATTTTTCAATATTCTGCAAAAGATTCTCCTGTATAATCAAAAAATGACACAGTGACTCTTGGTTCTTCTTAATAAATTTCTCCTAAGCAGTCAGTGCACAGATAATGTGTATGCCTCTAATGCAAAATCAAAGAAAACCCTGTAATTAAACAGGCTTTAATTCTCTTACAAAATAAAATGCAGGAGTATAAAAAGTTTTTTTTTTTAATTTAAATAGCAAGCAATAGCTGTATACTTACTTAAATCACTACCTGACTGTTACATAGGTATGCTAAGTCATGGCATGCCTTTGCATTAAGGTAGGAGGAATTTTTGACTCATGTTTGCTTTATCTACATTTTCTTTACTACACTTTTACTAAAAATATATAATAAAGCAATTAATGATCTTTTTAAGTTAAACTTATTTACTAAGTTAAGAAAGGCTCTAATTATAAAACAAATTAGGGAAATGGCTGCATAGAAGAAAATTGTGAACAACATCACAGCATGTTATAGTTACAATCACAAATAGTTTTACAGACCAAGCCATGTCAAGACACTGATTAGAGGCATTTGCCACAACTGTCTTTATTTGTTGATAATCATTATTGAATATTATAATATGTATGTTTTGCTTTAGTAGTTTCATTTAGTAGTGAACTGTACTATTGATTTGTTTGGTTTAAGACCTAATGTTATCAAGTTTATATTGGAGTAGGTCTGCTTGATACATTGCTAAATATTGCAGTTAAGTCTTGTATCTGACATCAGTTAAACAGCTAAAAGTTTGAAAGATAGAAGGAGAGAAAGAGATGAGGATGGGAGTGTCTTTTTCTTCCTGTTGTCACTTCACTCTCTGTCTTATAATTATTGTACACCATCCTCTCATACTTTTAAAGTAAGGCATTAGGAGGAATAGGAAGGGAGGAAGAAGAAGAAAGACGTAGACGTAAGAAAATGAACATGGAGGAAAGTTTAGAGAAGGGAAAGGGGAATGAAATAATGGAAAGTAATACATGTAAAAATAATGCAATGGTGAGAAAGTGAAGGGGAGGAAAGAAGAGGAAACAATGGAAATGGAAGTAGGGAAATACAGAAATGTAAATATTCTTTCCCGAATTATTTATGTATTCCAAACTGGATATAAGCATGTTTAAGCCGAAAAATGAAAAAGAGGAACTATAATAAAGCTAGGGGTTCAGTTTGTGGACTTGATAATGTAGGTTATTGGGGGTTGCTAGACCCATGCTCATAAGAAAGTATTTTTGTGTTAATTCTGTTGTCTTCATATATTTTCATTTTCAGTCTTTGATATACATTCACCATATGTGTTTCTATCATTTTTAATTGAATTCATAACTCATTGTATATAAATGTGTTTGTGGTGATTATGTGATATAAAAAATAAAACAATTCCAAGACAATTAACTTACTAACTCTAAATGTTCTGTTTTGGGTGGGGGAGTATTGTTAGGAATGTCATCTTGGTAGTCAAGACAAGACAAATAGAATGTAGTTTAGTTGAGTTAGCCTAATTAAATTGGGTATTTTTATAGATTCCATGTGTGCTTTTCTTCTTATTTTAATATTTAATAAATGTTGTAGGTTTAGACTTATTAGGGATGCCTGTAATAATTAAAACATCATCATCATCATCAGCCCCTTCTTCCCATTTTTCTACATGGGGTTGGGGTATTGTGTTAACTGTTACCAACTCTCTTTATTCAGTGACACACTCCTGCCTTCTTCAACACTCATGCCTAATTGTTGTTGATCTTCTATCACTCAATCCATCCACCTCTTTGTTGGATGTCCTCACTTCCTCTTACATTCTTCCTGTCTGCCCCAAATCTTCCTCACCAGATTGTCTTCTATTTTTCTGCACATGTTTCCAAAAATCTGTTATCATTGATCATTTCTGCAATTAAAGCTACTATGGCTTCTGCTCTTATGTCCTAATTTCTTCATCTGTCCCACAGTGTCCTCATTTCTTCATCTGTCCCACAGTGTTCATCCTACCACCCTTCTCAGGCACTGTTCATCTCCCATCTTATATTTTACTCCTCTGCGTATTCATTTATCAGTTAAGTTTTCCAGAACTTTCATGCAATGTGATAGGAGTCTGATGCCTCTATATTGCCCACAGTTGTGGATGTCCCCTTTGTTCTTGTACAGTGTCATGAGTATGCTTATTATCCTGCCATCTGGGATACGCCTTTCTCTCCACACTGCTATTAGTACCCGCAGCAGCCATTTCTCCCCATTTCACCCAGCATCTTTAACATATCTGCTGTGACCTCATCTGAGCCTGTTGCTTTCTCTGACTTCATCTTCCTTAGTGCTGTTCTTACTCCTTCTAGGGTGGGCTCCTCTTCTTCTCTAATTGTAGGCTGTTTCTAGGGCAGTGCAATTTCTGTGCCAATAAAAACATCAAAAGTAAATTATACCTGGTATAAAATGACAGAAAATGACTGACTTGGATAACCAATTTAAGGAGATATAATATTAGACATAATTTTTCTCAAAGCAGAGCTAAATAGTGACATTATCTATAAATAAATATTTTATGCTTTATAGATTTAATTTTTTTGTCTTTGAATGTTAATGTCTTGCTTAATAGTAACAAGACACAAAATGTATATAAATATATTAAAACAAATAAAGCCCAAATTATTTATCTCCAGGAAACTCATATTAACAAGTTGGGTAATGAAATAAGTTTCAGCTTAATTTTCATTTAGGAAAAAAGAACGTGTGTGTCAGTTTTGTGAAAAAGAAGTTTGGTTATACCCAAAATTATTTTTAGCAAAGAGGACAAAGTGCTTTTCATGGTGTCAAAAATATAATAATAGACTCCATGTGGTCAATAATTTATACTGAATTTCATGAATGGATGTTAAAAACAGTTTGAATTTATTCCTAATAATTTGAAAGGTGATCTATTTTTGGGAGTGGGGATTAATTGTACTTTTGACAAGACAGAAACTAGTGAACCAAACCAAACTAGGATATCACCATCTTAAAAGGCATTACAGAAGAGGACAGATTTATTAGATTTAAGGGATACATTTAATTTGAAAGATAATAATTTGCTAAACTATTTACATTACTCTTTTGCTTTTGGTACCCAGTCTAGAACAGATAAGTTATTGACCTCATTCTTTTTTACATGTAAGGTAATTACACTTTGAGTTAATTTTGAAGATCTCTATTAACTATCAGACACTAGCAATGGCTAACCAAATTCCAGCGTATGTAGTCAAACAAGATGATTTCAAAACATGGTTTATAAATGCAATTGGTGGCTTTATGAAGAATAATAAAGATGATATGATCAAAATATTTTGAGAATAATTTAAAATTTGCTCATATGACAGAGTAAAAACTAAAAGAAGGTCCCAGTAAGTGCAACAATGTCAAAATACAAAAAATACAGTAATAAAAAATGGATTATATACAACAAATGTTTTAAGAAAAAATAGTAAAAAATGTTGTCTTCACATTAAATCAGACTTCATCAGACTATTACACAAACATCTGTAACATTTCCTATTATTGCATAATGATGTTCATCAATTCTGTTATTCAGCATTCTAGTCTTTTTGATTTAATTATGTTCATACCCTGAACATGATCAAACTACATCACACTATATGATGCACAGTCAAAATGACTGAGGCTATCATATGATTATTGGTTGAACTGTAGTAAATAAATGACTCATCATAAATAAATCTACAGTAAATATAATCATAGCATTTATATCTTCCCTTCTTTTAGTAAAATTTGGAGTAATTTCTACTTAAAAATTCCTTTAAAATCCTACTGCTTATTTAATTCCGGCACATGGTAATAATGCTTCATGTAAACATAAAACAGATTTTTTTTTGACAAGGGTATGTCAACATCAGACTTAATGAAGATCCAGATACATTACTGAAAGTTAAAGAATTAAAATGTAAAATCTTTTCAAATTAATATGTTAAACCAGGGCTGAATTCCCCATCCCCACCAAAAGGGCAGATATCTATCCCAGCAGAGTGCTGCCCCCCTGACATCTCAGATGCTCAGGGAAGAGCCGCCCTCTCCAAAGCAAAAAACACAGCATCAATAGGACCAGACGGTGTCCCGGGCTGCATCCTACATGAACTCCAAGAAGAGCTAAACCCAAACATAAAACTACTGTTCAATCTCAGCCTTACTACAGGATATGTACCCAAAGAGTGGCGTACAGCAACAGTGGTCCCTCTCCACAAAGGTGGTGCCTCAACGTATCCTGGAAACTATCACCCCATAAGCCTGACTAGCTTGGTCTGCAAAGCTATGGAAAGGATCATCATGGACCTCATAAATAAAGATATTGGGGAACTACAGACACTGGATCCTACCCAGTTTGGCTTTGTTAAGGGCAGATCCTTCCTCTTAAACCTGGTTGATTTCTTTGAAACAGTCACCAAGGCCATTGACGAGGGGAAGGTGGTTCACACAGCCTACCTGGACCTCGCAAAAGCCTTCGATACAATACCCCACTCGGGCATTATAGATAAGCTCACCAGCTTAAATATAAACTCCTATGTCACTAGATGGGTTGCAAACTGGCTCAATGACAGAACCCACATGGTTAGAATTGCTGGAGCCATGTCAGACTCCAAACCAGTTACAAGTGGTGTCCCACAAGGCTCAGTCCTGGGACCTCTCTTGTTCGGTATATATTTCTCAGAGGTACAGGCCAACATGGAAGGACTGTGGCTGACCATGTTCGCAGATGACTGCAAACTGGGCACCATAATCGACTCTCCAGCTGACACAAGCATCCTCCAAAAGGGCCTCATAGAAACAGACAACTGGTGCCAGAGCCATGGCCTCAAGCTAAACGCCAAAAAGTGTATAGTCATCCACTCTGGCAAAAACAAAGTGCCCACAAATTACCACATAGGTGGTAATCCATTAAGTACAGAAGAAGTAATTAGGGACCTGGGGACCCAAGTTGATAGCAATCTCTCATTTGATAACCACATGGCCAAAGTGGTTAGAAAAACATTTTATATAGCCTACCTAATCATGAAGGGATTCACATCTAGATCAGGGGAGGTCATTGTGCCTCTTTACTCATCCCTCATCAGGCCCATAATTGAGTACAATGCCCCTTTTGGGATGTGCCTTACCAGACACCTGCAGCAACTGGAAAGACCCCAAAAGTACCTCAACAAGAGGATCAAAGGGCTCAAACAGATGTCATATGCTGCCCGGTTAAAGAAACTCCAGCTCTTCTCAGTGGCATACCGCCTGCTCAGAGGCGATCTGTGTCTGATGTATAAAGCCATGTCCAACCCGGAATTAATGGACATGCTGCACCTGAGAAAATCCAAATCCCATCGAGCTATGCGCTCGAGAGACTTGAACCTCAGCACTGAAATAAATAGGACATGCTGGAGGGACAGATTCATAACCCAGAGGCTCCCTTCACTCTGGAATAAAATCCCCAATCCAGGTTAGGCAGAGTCCCTCAGTGACTCTCTTCAAGAGGAATCTTGATGAGTGGATGGGAGATCGTAGGTTTACCCTGGGTATCACTTCTGTGTCACTGTTAGACAGAGGCAGAGTATACTAACCTCGAAAAAGGGCATAGCAAAATTAATTTAAAATGGGCGACGGATGCTAAACACACTCTGGCTAGGCTTATAAATGCCCCAGGGCAGGTAGCCTAGTATGAACCTATGAACCTATGAACCTATGAATTAAGCAGTTTATTATAAAGGTATGTACACAGTTTACAAATACTGAGCATTATTACTTACCATGAATGTTTCCACATCTCTGATATCTTTTCCATGTGTTGGTAGAAAAACAAAACAGAAATGCATGTCCACGTTCACTTGTTTCATTGATCATGTCACCATCTTCCTTACCAAAATTGTGATTTATACCACTTTCAATATTGCTATAACACATGAGGTTAACAGATTTCTGATGGCAAACAAACTGTACTCCTACAATCAGTTCTGAAGAGTACCGTGATGGCATAGGCTAATGAGCACACTAACCTAAGAGCATGGTGATCTCTAATTATAAAAATGATAATAAGTAACTCATATTATGTCCCAGTTAATTCTAGCATAAAGCATGCCTTGCTTCATGGATAGGTCTATCAACATATGCTGTAGTTCTATATGAAAGTTTTCATACAGTATATGGTACCATGTTACTTCTATCCTGTAAATCATGTAATTCACCTCAGATGACCATTGTTTAGTTACAGGCGCAGGTATAAAAAGATGGATTTCACATTTCCTATGTTCCCATTTCTGCATATCTAGTCAGTAATAGACTATTTGGTAATGCTGTGTTGTAGTCTGATAAAGTACTTCTCCCATCCCTGTTCTATGATTTTCCAGCACTTAAAGATTGTTGAAAAAGTAATAGATGTCATCATTCTAATTCAGAGCTGTGATACTTTCTGATTAACATATCCATGAGAAGTCAAGATCTTCAAAGCATTGAAGTAATTGGTAAATTTATATGATGTGATCTTTAATTGTGAGTATTTAAATGTGGTTAATGTTTGTTTAGGACTTGATGAAGACTGATTTAATATGAAGATGAAAGTGCTTACTATTTCTATTAAATATACAATTCACCTACTTTTATTATTGTATGTGTTGTTTTTAAAGAGTAAAGAGCAATTTGGTGTAAGGGGAAATTAAATTATGGGGAGTTGAATTATTAGACGTGCAAAATAAACTTTATAGAGTTAAATTCAAAAAGGAAATTAATTTATTCTTCCTCAAGTAAATTCTATAAATCAGGAATACCAAACTATACTCACAAATAAAATGGCATTAACTCTAGAGAACTTAAAAATATTTTCATACTCAATTATGCCAAGAGGGGTGCATAATTTAATTAACAGACCAACATTTCTGCACTATACAATCACATAAGAGAAATCATAAGTACAAAAGAAAATATATTAAAGGCAGAAATAGAAGAAATGTTACTGAAAATGTAGAGATTATAGTAACAATTTTACTCATGAAAGTAATGGTTGTGATCTCAATGAGTTTTGATCAAAAATGTTATTAGTAAAAATGAAATTCTGAATATCTCAAAGATAACCAAAAATAATCTCATCAAAACTGTAAGTTTTAAAGAATTCTCAAACAAACTAAAGGAATCAAAAAATAAAAAAAAAAAAATAAGTAAGCCCCTAGAATTGATAGAATAATTAATAAGTTACTGAAGTTTTTTTAACTATTGTAGGTTGTACATTTTTACAGAGAGTTTTAGTTGAAATTCAAGCATGCTCCTTCTTAGAAATATTCATTAATCATACATACTTTACAAAAAAACAAAACCCAATAAAATATTCTGCATATAGACTAATTCCATTATTAAACATTCCCGGGGATTCAAGAAGCTCGACGCAAGGATGGTTTTAGCCTTGCGCTGAGCGTCCTCACTACAGATTGTGCAGCAGCGCCATATGAATATGTCTGAGGGTGCGCAGCCACACCCTCAACGTGCACAGGAAACGTGTGCGAGTGCAGGGGGCATGTACAAGTGCTCTAAGGAGTCGTAAACATGCCCCAAGAGTTGCATAACCTATTATGCCTACTAGTAGAGCCCGCCTCTAATAGTAAGTCAGTAATTATGTGTCTGTGGATACCGAAATGTATGCTAAGCATGCAAGAGTGTCCACGAACAGTAAAATAAAATCGAAGTAGTAAACACACAAGCACGTAGTGGAATGTTGAGCCCTGTCCCTAGAACTTTCACAATTAGATTCCCCGTGTCCCTATTATACATTTGAATTGCTGCAATATCGAAGCGCATGTTTGTGTCACTGCCCTCCGCCGAGCGTAGCTTACACATCAAATTCATTCAAATACAGAAAAACATGTGAAATAAATGTAAATGTCAATAGTGTAGTGTTTAGAGCATCCGCCTAACGAACAGACATTCACAGTTTGAGCCAAACAATAGCACATATAATTTTCC
>NC_056725.1:342484810-342579810 GCF_019279795.1 Protopterus annectens
CATCCCATGTGACAACAAAGCATTACAAAGGAATGAAAAGGGAAACACCAGCAACGCCTGTATTATGTAGTGGTGTTGTCTTATGTAATGTCAAGACTCCCTCAGAAAGACATGTGTCATTAATACACGCAAACATTTGTACATTGGCCAAATACATCACTCTGTGCATTTTATTTACATTAACACAACAGTTCCTGTCCAACCATTATGTGAGAACAGTACTCTTGCAAGGTGCTATGTGCAACATCATCATCATGAAAAAGGTAAATGGGGTAACCACAGAGGGACCAGTAGTGTTGTGTGTACAATGAGATCATCTGCATCATGTGTACCTGGAACCTTTAGGAGTCATGTGCATACCAGGATTGTGTGCCAGAGAGATGGGGTGAGGACAACTGGAGTATGTTGTGATGCTTATTAAAAGAGTTACATGTGTCCAGTGGACACATGTGTGAAATGGACAGCTATGTATGGGGCAAATGTTGTTCTAGGAACTGATTGGTCTTTTGTTTCCGTAGGGTGAGAGTGGGATGTGGGGGAAGGAGAGTAGGTATGCTCGTGGAGGATAGGTTGGGTAGGATGACAGACAAGACAGCATACAGGGTCAGTATATGACACATGTGGGGGGATACACCTTGGACGGGGAGGGGAGTTCAGCAGTCACAAGCCCATGAGCCCCCAGATGGAAACAGTGGGACGGAGGTCCCCAGCCATGGGCAGCCACTACTGCACAAAAACAGCCGCAAAGGTGCCAATGCTGAGGGCTGCCTAGGAGGGGCAGGCTCACCCTGTAAATGTGACACTCTGCCCTCGAGCTAGCGTATCTGGCCTTGAAACCCCTTATTGAGCCCCCTATGCACCACATCCGGGACTGTACGACAGCAGACAAGTTGCTGTCTAGACCTGCTCCCAGGGAGGACAAGACCCATCCTCAGTGGTGGTTCCACCAGAAGGTGGTGCAGAGACAACAGAGGTGGAGGTCCAAGGCTGGGCCCCAGATGTGCCGGTGCCCAGTGCCATGGCCAGCTGAAGTGGGACAGGAGGTTCTGCCGGGACCTCCAAACCCATACAGCCTATGGTGTTGCAATTTTAACACATATATGGCTTAGTAATAGTCAACAGCATTCAGGATTATTTATAACAGCATGCATAGATATGACCATCAACCCAACCCAACAGATGGTATACATTTGCAGAGGGAGCACAACACATGCATATATACTGCATGATATCTGTACAAAGTGTAGAAGACTTGTGATTGCAGCTATGAACAGTGGCCCATTATTGGCATGTCACTGAGAACCCCAGACAGTGACTGTCATACCACTGTTTCATGTGCCATATATCCAATCAGGGATGTGATGGCAGGAACTCTCATCACTATCACCATTTACTGACTGCAGTCTTCACACTATGCTCCTGCAGTTCACAGATGTGTGTTCAGTGAGTAACACAGGAAACAAATGGTTCCACACACTGACCAGTCCACAGATGGCCCTACAGATGGGGTTCCCTCACAAACAGAGCACTGTCTTGTCAGTTTTAAAACATGCAGAATAGCCATTACCACACACAACTTGATAAACTGGCAGTAGTCTCAATGAAGCATAGCTACACTTACACGCTGTAGTCATGTCTGGCACATCACCCTCCTGTCTTTAGGCTATTTTCCACTGTGTATGTTGTTTGAGGAACATCCAGATATCAACTGTGATGCCGTTTACCAAACACCAGATCCAGGTTCCACTCACAGTGACTGTCATGGGCAAACACCAACATGATGTTCCTAGATATTGTATTGTGTTTCCATGAAATTGGCTGTGGGAACATCATCACAGCTGTTCCACATGCAATCAGCTAGAGGAGGACTGCAATAGGTGCAGAGGCCATTACCTGATCATGACCATCACTTACAAAACACAAGCTGCTGCTGAGCAGGTGTACAACTCCACATCCACCAGAGAGTGTGTGGGAGGGACAGACAGAGGCAAAGTATATCAGAAAAGGGCTTATAAAATAAAACCTAAGCATCGTCTGTCACACACCTACCAGTACAGGGGTTCAAACCCCTGACTGGTCATTACTATTACAAGTGCATGCAGTTACTCCATGTGCCACAAAGCTCACATGTTAGTGTGCTGTAAGAATATAGATGTGTGCTGGTGAGCGACATCTGCAACCGAGATATAATAGACATACATTAGGTGTAGCACACATGGCTGTCCACATGAACGGATGTCATTGTCAACACAACAGCACTCTCTAATGGACTCACATTGACACACTTTGCCAGGCCCACAAATACACTACCTAACTACTTAGTTTGTCACACTCCAGTAATGCACAGGTACTACATGGACCACAGGGGATATCTGGAGGTTTTATGGTCTAGGGCATGGGAATGTGTCTGACATCAGTCGGTATGCCAGTTGGAGTTATACTGGATGTGACTGTGGCAGGGAGCATCATACCCCACAATCAGACACAAGGTGCCAGTACAGACATGCATGTGTGCATTGCTTCATGGGTGTGTAATAGTTGGCTGTGCAAGATGGCTGCACAAGGCTGGGTGAAGGGTAATCCTTGGAATCACGTCACCCAACAATGGTGTGCACTGTGGTACAGGGGTGTAGTGTCTGCAATGTCCCACACAGATGGGTATTGTATGAACTGTCCTGACATCCTGGTTACCATTGTATATGGCCATTACTTTGCAAAGCATGCCATGTCTGTGTTTGATAGTCCTTGACATGGTCATTGCCTGGGATGTGCATGTTCCACAATAATGTACAGTGACATGTACAAGTGTACCTGGTTTGGCTGTCACATGTGTACACAGACTGTTATCCTCAGATATGCCAATACTGGCCTGATGTGACAGGACCTGCTTATAGACAGCAGGTTGACCCTGCACCTGCATTGATAGAATGATACAAGTATTCCCTGGTGTCAGTGGCATCAGTCCATACAGGGCACATGTGTAAGGCATTGTATGGCCTCTGTGGATCACATTTGATGGCACCACATATGTTGCAGGCATCCAGTGGGGAACATAGTGAAGGCACATTGTCCACAATTATGTGCCTATTGTACTGCTGTACAAGGTGCCATGCCCTCTGCAGCCCACTGCAATCACACCATGCCTACTATCTGTCATCAATGTGCAGGGTACTAGCAACATAGCGGGATATTCTAGGCAAGCATGTTTGTGTATGACACATGGGTTCAGAACATATTCCAGGTAATAGTAGGGTTGCATACTTTGTTCACCAGGCCTTTTGCCAGATGTAGGGGTATGGCTTGCCAACACAGTCCCTTGGCTGATTGACATCTGTACTCCTCATGAGGTGAACAAACACTCACAGCCCTTTCCACACAGACTCTGACTGGCAAACACACACACACACACACACACACACACACACACACACACACACCTGCCATGTCTTGGAATAGAACCCCTACCTAACTAGGTTATCACACTACAGCATTACACAGTTATAGCACGTGCTACAGAGATTATTGGGTTACAGCAGTCCCAGAGGTATATTTCTAGGTGGGTGACGTCAGCAGGAATGCCAAAGGCGGTTATGTGAACTGTAAAGAGTTTGCATACTCTAAAAAGCATTGTTACTTTCTCAGGCAGACAGACAGACACACACACACACACACACACACACACACACACACACACACAGTTGGCCTGTCTTGGAATAGATTCCCTACCTAACTAGTTTATCACACTACAGCAATACGCAGTTACAGCACGTGCGATGGAGAATAGTGGGTTACAGCACTCCCATAGGTGTATTTCTAGGTGGGTGATATCAGCAGGATTGCCAAAGGTGAGTATGTGAATTGTAAAGAGTGTGCATACTCTAAAAGCATTGTTTCTTTCATAGGCAGGCAGACAGACACACACACACACAGTTGGCATGTCTGGGATTAGAACACCTACCAAACTAGTTTAGCACACTACAGTATTACGCAGTTACAGCATGCACCATGGAGATTACTGGGTTACAGTAGTCCCAGAGGTGTATTCGTAGGTGGGTGACATCAGCAGGATTGCCAACGAAGGACATTTCAAGCGTACTGCGAGTTGTACATGTCTGTTACCTGCATGTACCCGCTGCTTACTGTCACAAAAACACATTTACACCTGCTTAAAAGTGTCTTATTCAGTCCTAATTGACAGTATCAACAAGGCTTGCAGGTCTTGAACCCTGGCCCATGCACACTGAGGTCACCGGACATACCACTAAGCCATCTGGGTTGTATACATGTTGCATGGAGTATATAATACACATCTTACTATAGGTATTCCACAGTACTGAAAGCAAATGGGACAGTCACTTTGTGTACATATGTACAGTACCCTTGAATGTACTGTACTCTATGAAACAACAAAGACAAGTCTACATCTGTACAACTGTCATAACTACATACATATATATATATATATATATATATATATATATATATATATATATATATATATATATATATGCACACACACACACACACATATATATATATATATATATATATATATATATATATATATATATATATATATACATATATATATATATATATATATATATATATATGTATATATATATATATATATATATACATATATATATATATATATATATATATATATATATATATATATATATATATATGTATATAAATATATACACTTGCCTGAACACCCTTTGTGACACAGAAGGGTTCCAAAGGAACTGATGTGTACACAAAACAGAGGCATCTCTTGTGTTATAACATTTAAATCTTAAGCAGTTCACCAGAGAAGAGATGGTTGTTGTGTATGTGGAGTTTGGGATGGGGAATGATGGTTAATGTAATCTACCCCGGGGATTGTGGAGTTAGGGTGGGGGAATGATGGGTATGGACTTACACCCTGGCAACCACTTCTGTGTCACTGCTCGACAGTGGCACAGGAAAATGACATACCTAACTGTAGTCATGCTTGACTGTGTATTCTTTACCATTCCAAACTATGTAATACTTTGTAGACACCGGTCACCACAGATGGCTACCATGGTGTGCTGAAAGACATTACACATGTGTATGCTTGGCTACAGGGTAGTCACACACACAAACATGCACACACTTGCCAGTATTGTGCATACATGTCTTGCCTATGTAAAGGTAACTAGTACAGTGGTATGCAGTTGGGGTATGTGCCAAGGAGCACATACAATTAAACTTACTCTGATTCCACTTCTGAGCTGGGTGACATCACAGGACTGATTACATGCAGTGGGGAGGGGAGAAGAGAGAGGTTTAGCAGTTGACAAGGATAAAGGCCAGTGCAAAAGGAGGTATCTCTTTGGAATGCAGCAAAACCCACTGTCATGACAGGATGCAGACACAACTCAGCCATTTGCTGACACACACATATAGGCATTTGTTGACACATACAGACTCAGCCACTTGCTGACACACACAAACACATGCACACAGTTGCCAGTGGTGGGATCAGAACTCCTGCCTATCTACAGATCACTATTACAGTAGTACACAGTTACAAAACGCACCACAGAAATTACACATTCCAAGGCAGTCGGAATGCCCTTCTAAGACTGAGGACAACAAAAGGGAGACTGACAGTCATGAAGTACATAGCTGTAAACCTGTGTGTTTAAAGTAGGTGTCCATTACAACCTGTATGCACAAACAAGACACATCATCTGCAGGTAGTACATAGGTAGGCCTGAGAGGTATAGTTGTAGCACAACAGGAACCTGAACTGGAGTATACCCATCTGTGGAATGGACAACTACTATTACTATACAGGGTTACAGTGGGCATGCTCATACACTTAGTAGCACAGGGCCATTTGGGATGCACTATGACTACAACTACACAAGGTTATACTGGGCATGCTCATACACTTAGTAACAAAGGGCTTGTTGGATGCACTGACTCAAATTACACAAGGTGACAGTGGGTACGCTCATACAGTTAGTAGTACAGGGCTGTTTGAGATGCACTCTGATTCTAACCACAGAAGGCCACAGTGTGCATGCTCATACACTTACATGTACAGAACATGTTGTAATGGACTCCTATTGTAAACACACAGGTTTACAGCTATGTACATCTTATCTGTCAGTATATATGCACATCATACTGGTTTACTACCTGATACCTGTATGTGGCACGTAAATGATATATCTATGTCTGTGCTGTGTGATACACATGCATACATGTACATGAGGTACCGACTTATATATGTTAAGTGTACACATGCATGCATGCGTGGACGTGACAGACAATAGGTTACCTGGGACACACAGGTGGATGCTACCTACAGCATGTGTCACACGCCTTGCAACCCTGAAAGGTATACATTGATAGCAAGTTGTGGACAGTGGCATTATACGTGGAACAGTGGCATGTGCAAGCATAATGTGTGAGCCACATTGTGTAATGGTACTGAGGTGCAGGTGTCAAGATGACCTCTCCCGGCTGTGTTAGTAGTTGTTATTATTAGCAGGACTGCTACCCTACGTATATCTCACATTGGTCACTTACACAATTTCTGCTGCTGTCCGTCACCTTACATGAGGCATTTGCTGCCAAGAACATTACTGCCACACGCAGTGATGTCATGGTATGAGTGGCGACTGCTAGACCAAAACAGTGAGCCTATGTCCTGCTGTTATTATGAGGTTGTCCAGTGTTTGTCATTACGGGCTGTCATGACTGAATGACAAGCCTTCAACACAGAGCACATGCATCCATGGTTCACGTGTGTGTGGATAATTGCACTACCACCATATAACTCAGATCCAGACATGTGGGCCATAACAGTGGTATGGACCATACCAGATGGTGGTGCCCACATATTCATAAAGGCTACTCACATGTAAAGACCACTACTCTGACATAACGCATCATAGATGAGTCAGGTACAAGTGACAGTGGCAAATGCGGTTCTAGGTTGTATCCTCATATACATCCACCACCTTGTCCCCAGACTACCAACACACATCCATATGTGGTATGACATAGTATTGTAGACCACCAGACAACCCTCGATTGGTGGACTGTACCTAGGTCTACATCAACTGTGCAAAGTACCCATGTACAGACACAGCTGCATAATGTGTTATGCAATGCAATAATACTGCTGTTTATAACCAGCTCAGTTGTACACATACCAGGGTGGTCCCTCGGATGTTATCAGCATTAACACTGTCGACTTTTGCGGTACACCAGTAAACAACACCCTCATGCTTGGATATGACCTAACAGTACCTGCCCTGGATATGTACATCCCACACTCATACAACATAAATGACATTACCATAGCTTTCGTTATCCTTTCTACATACAGGTGGCTACAGTCATTACACACATGCACATGGCAGATAGCATGCTAACATAAGGTTTGCTATCTATGTTAACAGAGGTAATATTCCCTGTCTACTGGTCACCCATGACACCTATCATATCATACAACACCCCATGTGGCATGTATGTCATTAAACATGTCCACCTAATGCAATGCCTACAAACATACCCAAATAACAGGATCATAGAACCTACACAATGCCTGTATTGAAAGACTCAGGGAATTCCAGCTGTGCTCTGTATGTTCCTGAGTAGTCACAGGTGATATGTTCATGACATGTACAGCCATGTGTGGCCACAGCTCTTACATATACCCCATGTCAACAATTGCAAGCCATGCATGCAGTGTGCTGTCTGGACATTAGCCTTAGTACCACAATAGCCAGTATGTGCTGGGGTGAGATGGTTACAAGCCACAGACCTTGCACATGCTTGAATGAGTGCACTGCCTAGCTCTAACAGAGCACATTGCTGGCACTCTTCCAGTAAACATGAGGTGTGTGTGGCAAATATGATGTGCTAACTGTTGACCATTACAGTGCCCTGGCTTTACCATGGCACTGTCAAGTAACAGTTTGTAGGAGCATGACTTGGAATAATGCTGTGTGTTTCTCACTGATATGTGCTGTTGTCATATATGTACACTTGGCTACTTGGTGAAGGTGGTGGTGTCCTACCAGTACATGAATAAACATCCATTATGATGTAATGCTCGGCTATGTTTCACACATAATGTGGGGAAGGTGTGGAATGTATCCTCTTGACCTGCTAGTGCACTTACTGATGTAGACCGCATATGTGTACATGTATTGATGTTTGTGTAAATTCCATGTATGTGCAGTGTCTGATGTCTGAAGTTGACTGTTGTCTTAGTACATCATGCTGTTGCAATACAGCCTCAACATTGCTAACTGTATATGGTGATATGCTCTAAGTACAGTAAGCCGTACATGAGGTATGGACAGATGTTTAGACACTAAGTGGTGGGGCTTCTTTGCAGATGAATGATTACTGAGGACAGTTCACTGATATGTTACAACCATTCCTACAATAACCTGTGTAACTCCTAAGGTCAGGTTTTGTTAACTGAAGTGGAAGACAGACAATGTAGAATGCAGTAAGGGTGACACAGAAGGCAAACCTCATGACACCTGTAACAGTAATACCTCCCCTGTGCATATATTGTGCATATATCAGCACAGTTGGCAAAGGAAAGAGTCAGTAAGCTTTGCAGTGAATGCGATAGTGCTGTACTTCTGTAATACCTATCATGAGATAGGCAGGTGTTTGATTCACAATACTGGCAGGTGTGGGTGTATGTGTGTCCATATATCTCACGTATGGTTGGGAATACATCCCACATGTTTTCACTCTCCTAAACACTGTTGTTGACACCAGTACAGTGTGAAGTGTAGGAAGAAAGGCATAGGCAGGTGGTTGAACATCACACACATAGTGTCTGTATGTGTGTGACATAGGTGTATATCTTTGTGAATGCCACAGTGTGTGTGTGTGTGTGTGTGTGTGTGTGTGTGTGTGTGTGTGTGTGTGTGTGTGTGTGTGTGGGGCTGTCTGTCTGTATGGCTATCCGGTCCCTGGAGTGAGGCTGTATTTTACCATAGTGAAGTGTTAATGCCCCCTCCCCCATCCACTCAATTCAATCTAGCATCCCTGTTGATATCATCAATTGTAGATGGGCATTCTAACTGCCTGTTAACATGTACACCCTGGGGTGTGACCTGTTGTTACATAGCCTACTGATGGACCCCACTCACCACATACACTCACTGCACTGTAGTATCACTGTCGATGTCCTCGATCTTAGGCCATTCTGACTACCTGTACATGTGTAATCTCTGTGGTGTGTCTTGTAATTGTGTAGTACTATAATGATGATATGCACATAGGCAGGGGTTCTCATCCAAACACTGGCAACTGTGTGTGTGTGTGTGTGTGTGTGTGTGTGTGTGTGTGTGTGTGTGTGTGTGTGTGTGTGTGTGTGTAAGTGTGTCAAAGTGTGTGTTACTGTGTCTGTGAATCCCTGAGTCTGTGGGTGTGTCTGTGTTTGCATGCTGTCATGGCAGTGGGTATTACTGCTTCCCAATGAGAAGCCACTACTTCCACTGGCCTTTACCCTTGTCATTCACCATACCACTCTTTTACCTCCTCCCCGCTCCAGGTAACTATACCTGTGATGTCACCCACTATGGATGTGATGGCTCTGAACACAGTAGCTTACTACACAGCTATCATGCTCTTGGATCATTAGAACAGTAAACATAATTGAAACATGGGAAAATATAACTGTGATGAGGAAGCTGCAAAGTGCATGCAGGTATTGTCATACTGACTTGTGGGTAGTCAACATGTACATATGGGACACTAATGGCAAACACCGACATCCCCCGGCACGTGCAACTACACCTGAAAGAGGAAGGCAGAACGTCAAGATCAACATGCTGTTAGTGTTGTTACACGTGATACATACTGTCAAACGTACAAAATGCATTCTAAAACTGAAATACATGGTATGTCTGCTGCCTGTCAGCACTACTCAACAATATTAATCTACAATTGTCTACCTAGTATGTTCACCGTGTGCATCAGACCATATGAGCATGTCCCTTCACCGATGGTGTGGATGACAGGGATGTGGCACAGGCATCATCATATGCACAGGGTGATAATGTTTGCCAGATGCCTAGACTGTGGCATTGGATGAGAGCATGTGTGTGTTTAGGGCCTGTGATATCATTGGGCGTGTGTGGATGTTATGCGTGTGTGTGTTGAGGAGCCCTACATTTGTTTCTGGTGTGTATGCATGCACACAGGTCTGGCATGTGGCTGGCCTACACAGGGGTCTTATTGACAGCTGCAGACTGTACAAGGAAGGTTTCACAGTTCACGGTGACCGGCCATGGCCACGTGACCTTCACCTGCCATGGGTTGCATGGGCACTACCAGGCAGAGGTCCAGATTGGGTACTGTCTGATGACACATGTCCACTGGAATCGTGGCCCTGTTGGGACCATCCAGGACACATGCATGTGGCCTGCTGTGTCCTTGTGTGGACTGCACAGCACCAGCTGCACTGCTGCTGCTACCGCCACTATGGGAGTGGGCATGTGCAGTAGCATGTTCACGTAGACCTTCAACAGGTGATGTAGCTGACCTACCTCCATGTGCCCGATGCCTCACTCCCACCAGATGTTCCAGCACAGACATTCCATGCTCGGGGATTAACATGCCATGGTCAAGGACTCCCACCATGTCACCCAATCATCTATCCAAAACATCTGAAAGATGATGGTGAGCATTTGCAAGTGCCTGGATGTTATCAGTTAATGAATGGACAGTAGCCCTCTGAAGCCTCAGACCTTCTCTGTTGTGCCATTCAGCATATGCCTGTGCCTCCATTACAGACCAAAACATGCGTCTAGTGACTCCAGCTGATGTGCTTTGTCTCGCAGGGGCATGTTGGCCCATGGTCCTCCTACGAGCAGCGCTGGGCACATGTCTGTGTGGGACATCACCAGTCAGTTGACTGGGATCATGGTGTGCAGGCACACATTCCATAGTCTCCACACTTCCCTGTTTCATGCTACCACCCTCCAGCTTTCCTTCCTCTATGGCCAGTGGTGATGGGGTATGTGTAGGTAGGGGAACTGTGTGCAAGGATGAGGGAGATACAGGTGGAATAGCAACCAATGGCATGGATTCAGCCCCTGACAACCCTGCCTGTGCCTCAATCATACTATCATCATCAACACTGCTAGAGTCTGTGGGGACACTAACATTAGGTGGACCGCAGGAGTGCCCGATGCCTCACTCCCACCAGATGTTCCAGCACAAACATTCCATGCTCGAGGATTGACATGCCACGGTCAAGGACTCCCACCATGTCACCCAATCGTCTATCCAAAACATCTGCAAGATGATGGTGAGCATTTGCAAGTGCCTGGATGTTGTCAGTTAATGAATGGACAGCAGCCCTCTGAAGCCTCAGACCTTCTCTGTTGTGCCATTCAGCACATGCCTGTGCCTCCATTACAGCCCAAAACATGAGTCTAGTGACTCCAGCTGATGTGTTTTGTCTCGCAGGGGCATGTCGGCAACTGTCCCTGACAACCCTGCCTGTGCCTCAATCATACTATCATCATCATCACTGCTAGAGTCTGTGGGGACACTAACATCAGGTGGACCGCAGGAGGGCAACGCACCTACATCAACACCTGTCAGGAGAAGACAAGAACTGTACATTACAAGTTATACCAGACACACACAGACAGACAGACACACACAGACAGACACACAGACAGACAGACAGATACACACACAGACACACACACAAAGACAGACACACAGACAAAGACACACAAAGACACATAGACACACAGACAGACAGACACACACAGACACACACGCTACATGCAGGAGATATGGCAGATGGCATTCAGCTTAGACAATTATAGTTTCAGCTTAGACAATTATAGTGGTAGTTATCATACATCCATGAGTTGCAAACAACAGCATGCATGTGTTATAGCAGATGGCATGCACCTTACACAATTATAGTGGTGGCTAGCATACATACCTGTATTGCACCATTTGTGTTAGTAGCCTATGCCCCATACCTGCAACACAATGCATGCACTTTGCACCATTGCACCACACTGCCATGGTGTGTGCAACATACACCACATGTTAACAGACCATCACTGACCTTTATACATCTACCACTGATGCTTTGTGTTGGCCACCGCCCCTATGTGTGAGGACATGAGCAGAAGGGTATGTCGACTGCATACTATGTTTGCCTGAGCCCAAGCTTGCATATCTCCCCCAAAGCAGTGCATGTCTGTTCAACATTTTTCCGCCTACCCCTGAGCTGAGTCTAGACATTGTGCATGTGGCTGTACACCCATGTTTGACATGGCTGTCCCTACTTTGCAATGGTGCCACAGACCAGCACAGGTTTACAGTACACCAGCCTGCTGTGTGGCGTATGACCTTGCCAGTCACATGTAGTATGACATGTCTTCTGCTGACATGTTGAATGAAATGCATACATGTGTAACACAATGGTGTCCTTTCCAATCTACAGTACAGTAATGGTGTCCCAATGCAGGGACGTGTTATACTAACATGGGCCTTCAGCTGATGTAATGTTGTCTGTCTGCCCTACAAATATTCAGTGACATGCTGCACATTGAGCTGCTGTGCATAGCCATTGCAGGGCATCATGTGGCTTCACAATTGCTATACAGTGTGAGCTACTGACACAGCTCATAGCCATGACTATGTTCACATACAATACATATCTAATGTGTAATTTGACCCATGTCACTGAGGTGTATATACACTAAACCCTAATCTGGAATGTGTGACACGGGTCACAGAAGGGTATGCGGATGACACCCCTGCACATCTGCAACCATATTGCTGATGCCTGGCAACTATGCCCAGACATGGCTAACTTAGCAGTACTCTATGTCCCACATGCCAACTGTGTACCTCACACACATGAGGAGCAGGCAAGGCAGTGATGTCTGACACCAGCAAAGTGAATGCACTGTATCTGTGGCCTGATGTGGTTGTATGTGTATGTTGTACAACACATGTATGTATTTGGATACTGTATAGGTGAATGCTTTCATGTCATGACACACTCAAGATGTTCAAGACATGTTATGTGGTGGTTTCATGTTATGCCTACACAAGCTGTGCACAGGCCTGTATGATGTTTAGTGTTTCACATCTGCAATATCATCATTGCACAAAGGCCATAGTTGTATTGTGTTGAGCCAATGTACAACAGGATGTACACACATGTACATAACTTCTACTGTGTGTGTTGCTTCATGTCTTTGGCTATCCTCCATAGCCATGTGTATAAATGTTCTGTCCAATGGTTGTGATGGCCATCTTATTTCACATGTCAGTGTTATCCCATATGACATACACCCACAGATGTCATATGCTCCACTGAGGACAGGGTTATGCAGACAAAGAGTGGTATGTATGGGATGTGAGACATGTTTTGCAGGATAGTTGAGCAGTGTTGCAGTCAGCCCACTACATGTCATGGACATGTCAGATAGCACATGATATTGCGTGACATTCATAACAAGGGTATAACCCACAAGAGTGTATCCCATGGGCCGGTCATACTCCAGCTCCAACACATTTGGAGTGTGTGCACACATATGCTCTCTGTACAGTACTGTTCATATTCCCAACATGTGTAATGCTGGTATGTAGTACCTGTCCCTACAGTGAAACACACCTCCACCATTGTATTCACTGTTGTCCACACATCTGGCAATGACAGTTTGGAAGGTTTAGTGTAGGTGTTTCATATAGTCTTCAATTGTTTCACATGGTTAACCACTGTGATGCATTGCAGGTCTGACCAGTGTCTATTAACAGGACCACCATACATTATGTGTACGTGTGTTATGGCAGATACCATGCAATTAATATGATCCATGCATTATCAAGCCTGGTAAATAATAACAATCTCACCTGACACAGGCTGCTGTCACTGCAAAATGCCAGAGGTACCTAAACAGGAGTGTCACAGCAGTAAGATCATTATCCATACCTGTGTGATAGCTACATGGTGCAATGTCCATGTTAGCACATAAGCCAGTACAATACACTATACTATGGAGTATGCACATCTGTGCATACATAGAGTAGCAGACTATAGTATGTGGCATGTGTGCATACATGCCTTGCATATGATGTTACATTACATATTGTACAGTAACACATGTAACCATGTGAAATATAGTTGTATTATATGTGCAGTACTGACATACCAGGCAACTCCAAGCTCAGTGGTTGAGAGACACCCACCTCCACAATACCAGCTAAAGCTTGTGGATGGAAGTCTGCAGGTGTCCCCAGGTTGGCCAGTAGCTCCTTGGTACATGTGACTGGGGGCTGGGTGAGTAGCCCCACCTGTTGCACCTTGTTCCCTGGTGATTGCATTAGCACGCTGTTTTGCCCATCTTATGAGGTCAGTGCAGTGTTGGTGCACATGCTGATAGGTGCGATTGTGACCGCCAACATCATTTACCCTCCTGCAGAGTTCCTCCCACAGGGCATCCTGCTGCTGTGCATCCTGTGGCACATGGCTGAAGAGTGTTGTATGGTTGTCAAGGAGGTATGGGACGAGAACCTCATCCTCCAAGCAGCTGTACACTAGCAGCCTGCTATGTGGTGTACCTGGAAGACATAATGATGGAGACAGGTCACAGTAACTCACAGAGAAGTACAGAAGTACAGCTGTACATACATGTGCATCACATTTATTAAGATTACAAATCGTCTTTGCAAATCTACATGACACTAACACAACTGACATGTATAAGTCACACACATTTGACACTTACTAATGATGTGATGTTATCGCCATATATGTGTGTGTCATGTGATGATATTGCTCATACTCCATGTGGATGTCTTGTCGTGGGCATGTCTGTTTGCCTGTACTGGTGTCTTTACCTATCAGCACATGCCTGGATGTGTTCACATTAATGCAATTGACCTTAATGCTGTGTACATGTCACATATATAGTCATATATAGCCATTAGGGACATGACCTGTGACCCTGCAGACTTTCAAGCATGTATGTGTTTTGCCATATACATCTACATGGCACTGTACAGCTGTGTAGCATCCTGCCATGTATTGCCTGTGTTGCACATTTGTAACACATGGGACAATAGCTAGCCTGATGGTATTTGCAGGGTTGGATATCAACTATAGCATGTATGGTCATAGTGATCTAGCAGGCTATATGCCCTGGGCTATTTATGAGCCTAGGCAGACAGGTTACCTAGCTGTAGGCAACAGACAGGTAAGTTTCAGTGGCCAATTCAAGCAGTGCCACAGTATCCCCATGACTATGTTCACATACAATACATATCTAATGTGTAATTTGACCCATGTCACTGAGGTGTATATACACTAAACCCTAATCTGGAATGTGTGACACGGGTCACAGAAGGGTATGCGGATGACACCCCTGCACATCTGCAACCATATTGCTGATGCCTGGCAACTATGCCCAGACATGGCTAACTTAGCAGTACTCTATGTCCCACATGCCAACTGTGTACCTCACACACATGAGGAGCAGGCAAGGCAGTGATGTCTGACACCAGCAAAGTGAATGCACTGTATCTGTGGCCTGATGTGGTTGTATGTGTATGTTGTGCAACACATGTATGTATTTGGATACTGTATAGGTGAATGCTTTCATGTCATGACACACTCAAGATGTTCAAGACATGTTATGTGGTGGTTTCATGTTATGCCTACACAAGCTGTGCACAGGCCTGTATGATGTTTAGTGTTTCACATCTGCAATATCATCATTGCACAAAGGCCATAGTTGTATTGTGTTGAGCCAATGTACAACAGGATGTACACACATGTACATAACTTCTACTGTGTGTGTTGCTTCATGTCTTTGGCTATCCTCCATAGCCATGTGTATAAATGTTCTGTCCAATGGTTGTGATGGCCATCTTATTTCACATGTCAGTGTTATCCCATATGACATACACCCACAGATGTCATATGCTCCACTGAGGACAGGGTTATGCAGACAAAGAGTGGTATGTATGGGATGTGAGACATGTTTTGCAGGATAGTTGAGCAGTGTTGCAGTCAGCCCACTACATGTCATGGACATGTCAGATAGCACATGATATTGCGTGACATTCATAACAAGGGTATAACCCACAAGAGTGTATCCCATGGGCCGGTCATACTCCAGCTCCAACACATTTGGAGTGTGCACACATATGCTCTCTGTACAGTACTGTTCATATTCCCAACATGTGTAATGCTGGTATGTAGCACCTGTCCCTACAGTGAAACACGCCTCCACCATTGTATTCACTGTTGTCCACACATCTGGCAATGACAGTTTGGAAGGTTTAGTGTAGGTGTTTCATATAGTCTTCAATTGTTTCACATGGTTAACCACTGTGATGCATTGCAGGTCTGACCAGTGTCTATTAACAGGACCACCATACATTATGTGTACGTGTGTTATGGCAGATACCATGCAATTAATATGATCCATGCATTATCAAGCCTGGTAAATAATAACAATCTCACCTGACACAGGCTGCTGTCACTGCAAAATGCCAGAGGTACCTAAACAGGAGTGTCACAGCAGTAAGATCATTATCCATACCTGTGTGATAGCTACATGGTGCAATGTCCATGTTAGCACATAAGCCAGTACAATACACTATACTATGGAGTATGCACATCTGTGCATACATAGAGTAGCAGACTATAGTATGTGGCATGTGTGCATACATGCCTTGCATATGATGTTACATTACATATTGTACAGTAACACATGTAACCATGTGAAATATAGTTGTATTATATGTGCAGTACTGACATACCAGGCAACTCCAAGCTCAGTGGTTGAGAGACACCCACCTCCACAATACCAGCTAAAGCTTGTGGATGGAAGTCTGCAGGTGTCCCCAGGTTGGCCAGTAGCTCCTTGGTACATGTGACTGGGGGCTGGGTGAGTAGCCCCCCACCTGTTGCACCTTGTTCCCTGGTGATTGCATTAGCACGCTGTTTTGCCCATCTTATGAGGTCAGTGCAGTGTTGGTGCACATGCTGATAGGTGCGATTGTGACCGCCAACATCATTTACCCTCCTGCAGAGTTCCTCCCACAGGGCATCCTGCTGCTGTGCATCCTGTGGCACATGGCTGAAGAGTGTTGTATGGTTGTCAAGGAGGTATGGGATGAGAACCTCATCCTCCAAGCAGCTGTACACTAGCAGCCTGCTATGTGGTGTACCTGGAAGACATAATGATGGAGACAGGTCACAGTAACTCACAGAGAAGTACAGAAGTACAGCTGTACATACATGTGCATCACATTTATTAAGATTACAAATACGTCTTTGCAAATCTACATGACACTAACACAACTGACATGTATAAGTCACACACATTTGACACTTACTAATGATGTGATGTTATCGCCATATATGTGTGTGTCATGTGATGATATTGCTCATACTCCATGTGGATGTCTTGACGTGGGCATGTCTGTTTGCCTGTACTGGTGTCTTTACCTATCAGCACATGCCTGGATGTGTTCACATTAATGCAATTGACCTTAATGCTGTGTACATGTCACATATATAGTCATATATAGCCATTAGGGACATGACCTGTGACCCTGCAGACTTTCAAGCATGTATGTGTTTTGCCATATACATCTACATGGCACTGTACAGCTGTGTAGCATCCTGCCATGTATTGCCTGTGTTGCACATTTGTAACACATGGGACAATAGCTAGCCTGATGGTATTTGCAGGGTTGGATATCAACTATAGCATGTATGGTCATAGTGATCTAGCAGGCTATATGCCCTGGGCTATTTATGAGCCTAGGCAGACAGGTTACCTAGCTGTAGGCAACAGACAGGTAAGTTTCAGTGGCCAATTCAAGCAGTGCCACAGAACTGATCCACAGGGTTACTGATATATTCGGCATGAGGTCATCACACCATGTCACAGAGAGGGGCGATGCGCAGCTTTGCTGTACAGGGATGCATAATATGGCAAGAGTATGTTAAGTGTATGGGACAGAGATCTGTCAGGCATGTTGTGATCCTTGTACTAGAAAGGTGGATGTCCATGAAGTATGTGTTTATTTGGGATCAGGATGTGTTGTGTTAAGTATAGCATGTCCAACACCTCTGGGTAAGCTGCATGCTACATAGTGCAGCTAGGGATTGGGAATGGCAGTGTAGGCCATCTACACATGGGCAATAACCCTTAAAGGAAATATGTGATATATTATGGGTCACATGGGTGTTGAGTATTGGTGAGCAATTATCAATATATTACTGGATGGCACCCTGTCATGATTAGGGGTGCCACGTAAGACCACCTGTCTGATGTGGTGAAGTAACTATCAAAGGAAAGAGTACTGTCCAGCTACATCCCATACACACAGTTGCCATTATGTTGACTGCTGCCTAGGTGGTAGTTCATGGGTACAGGGTTTGTAACATATCGGATGACAATTCAATAATTAGCTGTCAGATTGTGGCCATATGTCACACACCACACATCTGACACACTAAGGCCCTTCTGCATGTTGAACGCAGCACACATTGAGTCAACTATTACTCCTAGTTCATAGTCATTTGCAAACATCAATAGGCTGATGCCTTCTGTGTTAGTCTGTGTGGTATAGATAACAAAGAGGGGGAGTAGCAGGAATGAACCCTGTATTACTGTGGCTGGTACTGGTTTGATGTGCTTGTATTAGTCAGACACCTTCTGTAGGGTTGGTTCTGCCAGCAGTCCAGTTGCCAACCACTCCTGTGACATAGGAACATACACCTAGTTTACTGAGTGTAGCTGGAACACAACATGGGTGATGGTGTCCTACAACCTGGCAAGGTCATGATATGCAGTGTGAATCAACCCTACTGTCATCTACATCTGTACTGAGTACATCAAATATGTTGATCATGGTTCATGGCCTTACAGACCAGACTCAGCAGGGTAGTTGTGCACTATTTCCCATTATCAATTGTGCCCCCCCCCTTTGTGGGGTGTGATAGCTGTTGCTGTGCACCATTTGGTGTGTACACAACCTGACTTGGAGCTATGATTGAACATGATGTGTGTATGTGGATAGCTGATTGTTCTTACATTTGTGTAGGATACACCCTGGGATGTTGACAGGTCCCATGAAAGCTGTATATATGGCTTTAGAGAGTGCAGCTTGTACCTGCATAGTCGTTATTACAGGGGTCCTGTAGTTTACATGAATATATTACTAAGTGTACCTGTTGGGGGGGTAGGAGTGAGTTTAGGTTCTCCAAGACCCTATCTAGATGAATGGGTGCTATTTCTGTAGGTGCAGTACTTCCCATGCCATAGTGCTGTGAGCTTGGCAGGTCTTGTCGTTGCCATTACAATTAATGACACAGCTATAGAATGCTCTGTGCTTGGCCTTATAATATATGGCTGATTAGTTTCACAGTAGCTTTGTGTGGTTTTATATGGTGTAGCTGCATCTTACTGAGGCTGACCAGGGATCACCTACACTCTTGTGTGTTCACTCTTGCAACTGTTACTACCTTCTGTGGTACAGTTTAAAGCATGGTACCACCAGTTTGCCTTCTTGTTTGTGTTTGGCTGAATCCTGGTTCTGTTTCAATGGCACAATCACTGCATGTATGTGACTGCTTAAGGTTCATTTGTGAAGGATTCAGCATTTGCAAATGCATTGTCCATCTGCATGGGTGCGATGACAGTCACCACTCTGCTCTTAGGAAACATAACATTGGCATTGGAGATTGACTATGTGTAGCATACTGTTAGCCCTGTTTGTGTGACTACTGTGATCCAGGTCATTGGGGTCGATGGAATCCAACATGCATTGAGTGCAGGTGTTGGTACATGAGTAGTCTTCCCATTTCATAATGGAATAGTTGAGAGTAGCCTTTATTATGGTTATGTGTCAGACCAAATCTTCCCCATTACAGCACATTATGACAGTTGGGAAATCCGTGGCATGGTGGGTGATCTGTCGCAAGGTTCAATTTGAATTCCACTTTGGCACAAAGGTAGTTGCTCAGCATAATGCATCTGAGGTTATGCAAGTGCAACTAGCGTGGGGGTGTACATATCCTTCAGGAATATGGACACACCTGTGGCCCGTGTGTTCCAATAAAGGATAATGGGCAAGAGGTGAGGTATGTGTTATGACATGGTCATGCAGGTGTGCTCTCCGGAGCATTAAAACATGTCTCAGCCACTGCACAGATATGTTCTCCATGTTAGGGATTGACATATGTGTGTCCATATAGTGTTTCTGACATGTATCATTGTGTAGCAGGACCTGCAGTTTATTGCTTGGCTGTCCCTGTAACAGCAGTGGACCTTCACTTGAACTGTGCATGATGAAGGCACTATAGGGGAAGCATGAGCCCTGGGCAGTATCCAGATTCCAAGGGGTGACAGCTGCAGGTCCTGTCTGGCAAAGCATCATGGTCTGTCAACCATGTTATCGCAGGCAGACAGATACTGGATACCCTTTGACTTGCACCACTACGCTAGACAATTGTGGAATACAATCCTTTTGTCCCTGTACTGCAGTACCATTCCGGCCAATGGCAGAATGCTACCCAGGCCTTGGGACATACCTGCATAGGCTACAAGACCTAACAGTCCCTACATGTGTTTCCATGCAGTCCAGGCTACTGCATCACAGGTCCTGCACAACAACATGGAATATGCCAGAGACATGTGTATAGTTCAAAAGGTGGTCTGAGTGTATGGGTATGTGGCTAATCATGGCAGACAAGCAGCTGAAAGTATGTATGCCCTCATATAGGTTGGTATGTAACATAGTGCTAGAGTTTTCATTCACAAATGAGTACTGTTGGGCATGTTTCCAGCCACGTATTCTGAGATGTGGCACAATTATGCAAACTATGTCATACAGTTTCTGTATTTCAGTCTGTATCTTCCAGCTTTGGGGGGTCACTTGTTTGGCCAGATACTTAGAGGTGTCTGTGAATGTGTGTGATTTCTGGCAGTGTGTGTGGGTGTCCTTACTGTGTTCTGGTAAGGGTATGTGTTGGTTGTGTTGATGAGATGCATGTGTTAACCTACACCTCATGACTGTCCAGTCTATTCATGGCTGTAGACTGGGCTGCCTTCCAGCTTACCCCTGTAGCTGCATCCCAAACAATGTGTGGGTGTGGTGTTAGGTGGGTTTGGCAGTGTACATGGCATAGAGATTACATTCCCCCAGGATGGCCACATACACAAAGCTGACATTAGTAAACACCAGTAGCTGACTAGTGGACATGCCTGTATGAGCATTCAGTACTACAAGTACCAAGTACTGTATTTAGTTTACGTATTGCTTATTAAGATGTTTTAGACAGTGATGCTCACATGTAAATATTTGTGTTATGGACATGACAACACTGGTTATTACAGAAACATTGTAGCTACCTTTAGCAGCAATCCTCCTCTGATGAGCACATCACATCCTGTTAGTTGATTACAGATGATGCAAGTGTCTACAAGTCTGTTTTCTTCTCTGGGTATATACTCACATATCCACCAGGACCATGAGCTCTGTTGGGCAGAGACATGCACTCTCCAAACAGAGTCATGTATCAATAGACTCTGATGCCACTATCAACATGATCAGGATATAATCAGATAGTGTAAGCCATCACCTATGAAGTGGCTATTACACATGAGCAGCTGTCTCCTACATCTTACACTCCTACTGCAGATGTTACACTGGAGTTAAAGATGATATGCAACCTGTTACATTACCAGTACTGTGCACTACCTTACATACAGTATGTGCAAGCAGCTGTTAGGTTGGCAATGAGAGGTTGGGCTACACAAACCCGGTACTTCAACCAGTGTGTCTACTCTCAATATCCACTCTATGTAGGTGTGCACATAGCCATTTGGCCCAGCCCTGTAACAAGGGTCACTACACATTTGCATAACATGTACACATTCACAGCTGTTATTGCTTGCAAATGATACTAGAGAGGTCCAGCCCTGTAACAAGGGTCACTACACATTTACATAACATGTACACATGCACAGCTGTTATTGCTTACAAACGATACTAGAGAGGTCCAGCCCTGTAACAAGGGTCACTACACATTTGCATAACATGTTAACATGCACAGCTGTTATAGCTTGCAAACGATACTAGAGAGATGGATATTACATGTGTTATGTGCATGGATAGTTACCTGGCTCTTCCAATTATCTTTCCTATCATGCTGCTAAACTGTCAGATGAATACAAGTCATATGTATCCTGTTATTGAGTATTGTAATTGCCAATAGACTTAACTACTGCTTGCATATCATAACAGAACTGCTATGTAGAATAGAATACAGATTTGCCTAAAATACTGTACATTACACAGTTATTGGCACAATATCCCACAATGCACACCATATGTGCACGGTAAGCCCACCTTTAACATGTTCATCTTACTTATACACCCATACATATGTCGACTGTTACAATATATCGACATATACTATCCCCTGTTATAGCACATACTTGTTGGACCAGTCCTGACACTGACAGTGGCTGGAAGTGAATTGGTGGGTTCCAAGCCCATATCATCCCTTGTGGTGTATGTGGAGTTTGCTTTGTGACATACAGCAGTACACACATAGAATACTACAAGCATTACTACTGCTCAACAATACATCGCTACAAGATAGCTATTTCCAATATATGCATTAATTACACTGTAATTCTTACAGAACAGGTATTACATACACAGACATACTACGTTATACATACCTTCTTAGTAATTGGAGGTGTTATTGACTAGTATAATACTCATTTTTGGTTTGTATTTCAGTGTTTTGTACTGTCCTACAGGTAGATACAGATGGTTTGAATGTGTCACAAGGCAACCTTTTGTAGTTCCAGATCAGTAACATGTGCTATCCCGATAACCAATTGGTGTTCCTAAGTAGCTAATTACATGCACATCAGCTGTGCTGTTACTGCCTTAGCCAATACTATGGCTACAGTGGAGTATAATTGAGTACTCCATTTGGGCATTATCCCTTTGCCTTACTTGTGAGGAAGACAGCGTGGAAGTGTTGTTTGGAGTCTGTTGCAACAGCTGTATGGAGACAAACAGTAATATATTGTGTGTAATGCCTAGAGGGCTTGGTCTAAATGCGAGTACTGCTGTTATATATCTGAACATTGCTACTTGTGCAGGGTTTGTCTGTACCTAATACTTCTGCATATGTTTCAGACTGGCAAGGTTGTTTGACCAGCTCAGGGCTGCATAGCTATGCATATAATATTAGGGGGTTTACAGTGTGCTTACCAGACATATTTAGTTTGGTGTTACTGTGTATCATACTGTGCTGATAATCAGTACTCGGTAACACTTCCTGGTGTACTAATCCTCTGAAACAGGATTAGTTCATACAAACCCTGTTACAGCAGCAACTGTTCAATTGTATAACAGCAACTATTTCACATAGGGCCATGTTAGTGTGTCTGTGTCCAGGTATGTTAAGGTTTCAGCAGATGTTGTACAGTAGTTGAATAATTGGTTATGGTATGACAGTATGTATTGATGTAATTATTTTGGTCGTGGGGTAGATGTTGGTGGGTGTACATAGGACATGCAGGTGTGTAGTAACCCCTTTTATACAATGTCTATATGTGTGTGGGTGTTCTTTCCCTATGTGAACACCTATCCCTTAGTGGACTAATACTATGGTAAATGCAGGCGGATTCATTAAGGTACTGTTAAATGCTTTCTTCATAGCATGCGGGTACTGTTAGTCCTTGAATCCTTTTGGCAATACAGTGGAATGTAATAAAGTTTTGTAAAATGAAAGCTGTCTGTGTATTTCTATCATGGATATTTGCAATCATTGCAGTTGTGTTGATCACTGTGTCCATAGGACATATTTGTAATAGTGTACTGGCATATACTCTTCATATGTTATGTTCATATTGTTTGGGGGGAGCGGAATGTGTGATTGCTATGGTCCATGTTATACTCAGATATGAACACTTCAGATGCTGTCTACAGACATGTATGTATGTGTGTGTATATATATATATATATATATATATATATATATATATATATACACATATATATATATATATATATATATATATATATATATATATATATATATATATATATATATATATATATATATATATATATATATATATATATATATATATATATTATTGCATACGTTTATCTGTACCTCCATAGATGTGTAGATGTCTTTAACCTATCTATATATCTCAAGGCCTGGGTTAACAACGACCGCAACCAGTACTGTTAGCCAACAGGGTGCTGGTGGAAATTGGGCTACTGTTGGCCGAAGGAGAAGAGGAGGGCGAAGGCATGCCCGATGGCAGGAAGAGAGGAGGAAGGTTAGGAGTGTAGCAGTGAGGGTAGGAACTTTGAATGTTGGCAGTGTGACTGGTATAGGAAGAGAGCTAGCTGATATGATGGAGAGAAGGAAGGTTGATATATTGTGCGTGCAAGAGACCAGATGGAAGGGAAGTAAGGCCAGGTGTTTAGGAAATGGGTTCAAATTGTTCTATCATGGTGTGGATTGCAGGAGAAATATGGTAGGTGTTATACTAAAGGAACAATATGCCAAGAGTGTTTTAGACGTGAAGAGAGTGTTTGACAGAGTGATGTTTATGAAGCTCGAAATTGATGGTGTAATGATGAATGTTGTTAGTGCATATGCTCCACAAGTTGGGTGTGCAATGGATGAGAAAGAGAAATTTTGGAGTGAGATGGATGAAGTTGTGGTGAGTGTACCCAAGGGTGAGAGACTAGTGATTGGAGCGGACTTTAATGGGCATCTTGGTGAAGTGAACAGAGGGGATGAGGAAGTGATGGGTAGGTATGGTGTTAAGGAGAGGAATGCAGAAGGTCAGATGATTGTGGATTTTGCGAAAAGGATGGACATGGCTGTGGTGAATACGTATTTTAAGAACATAGGGTGATGTACAAGAGTTGAGGAAGATGCACGCAGGTGGATTATATCCTATGTAGGAGGATCAGTCTGAAGGAGATTGGAGACTGTAAAGTGGTGGCAGGGGAAAGTGTAGTTAAGCAGCATAGAATGGTGGTCTGTAGGATGACGTTGGTGATCAAGAAGAGGAGGAGGAGTGTCAAAGCAGTGCCAAGGATTAAATGGTGGAAGTTAAAAAAGGGTGATTGTGAAGTGGAGTTTAGGGAAGAGTTAAGACAGGCACCGGGAGGCAGTAGAGAGTTACCGAATAGCTGGGTAACAACAGCAGAACTAGTAAGGGAGACTGCTAGAAAGGTACTTGGTGTGACATCTGGACAGAGGAAGGAGGACAAGGAGACCTGGTGGTGGAATGAGGAAGTACAGGAGAGTATACAGAGGAAGAGGCTGGTGAAGAAGAAGTGGGATTGTCAAAGAGATGAAGAAAGTAGACATGAGTATAAGGAAATGAGGCGCATGGCAAAGAGAGAGGTGGCAAAAGTTAAGGATAAGGCATATGGAGAGTTGTATGAGAGATTGGACACTAAAGAGGGAGAAAAGGAACTGTACCAATTGGCTAGACAGAGGGACAGAGCTGGGAAAGATGTGCAGCAAGTAAGGGTGATAAAGGATAGTGAGGGAAAGGTACTCACAGGAGAGGAGAGTGTGTTGAGTAGATGGAAAGAGTATTTTGAGAGGCTGATGAATGAAGAGAATGAGAGAGAGAGAAGGTTGACTGATGTGGGGACAGTGAATCAGGAAGTGAAACAGATTAGCAAGGAGGAAGTAAGGACAGCTATGAAGAGGATGAAGAATGGAAAGGCTGTTGGCCCAGATGACATACCAATGGAAGCATGGAGGTGCTTAGGAGAAATGGCAGTGGAATTTTTAACTAGATTGTTTAATGAAATTTTGGAAAGTCAGAGGATGCCTGAGGAGTGGAGAAAAAGTGTTGTGGTACCTATCTTTAAGAATAAGGGTGATGTGCAGAGCTGCAGTAACTACAGAGGGATAAAATTGATCAGTCACAGTTTGAAGTTATGGGAAAGAGTAGTAGAAGCTAGGTTAAGAAGGGAGGTGATGATTAGTGATCAGCTGTATGGTTTCATGCCAGGAAACAGCACTACAGATACAATGTTTGCTCTGAGAGTGTTGATGGAGAATTACAGAGAAGGTCAGAAGGAGTTGCATTGTGTCTTTGTAGACTTGGAGAAAGCATATGACAGGGTGCCTAGAGAAGAGTTGTGGTATTGTATGAGGAAGTCGGGAGTGGCAGACAAGTATGTAAGAGTGGTACAGGATATGTACAAGGGTAGTGTGACAGTGATGAGGACTGCAGTGGGCGTGACAGACCCATTTAAGGTGGAGCTGGGATTACATCAAGAATCAGTTCTGAGTCCTTTCTTATTTGCAGTGGTGATGGACAGGTTGACAGATGAGATCAGACAGGAGGCCCCGTGGACTATGATGTTTGCAGATGACATTGTGATCTGTAGTGAGAGTAGGAATCAGGTTGAGGAGACTCTGGAGAGGTGGAGATATGCTCTAGAGAGCAGAGGAATGAAGGTCAGCAAGGCTAAGACAGAATATATGTGTGTAAATGAGATGGAGGGTAGAGAAATGGTGAGGATGCAGGGAGTAGAGTTGGTAAAGGTGAACGAGTTTATGTACTTGGGATCAACAGTTCAGTGTAATGGTGAATGTGGAAGAGAGGTGATGAAGAGAGTACAGGCAGAGTGGAATGGGTGGAGAAGAGTGTCAGGAGTGATTTGTGACAGAAGGGTACCATTAAGAGTGAAAGGGAAGGTCTACAAGAGGGTAGTGAGACCAGCTATGTTATATGGGTTGGAGACAGTGGCATTGACAAAGAGGCAGGAGTCAGAGCTGGATGTGGCAGAGTTAAAGATGTTAAGATTTGCACTGGGTGTGACTAGGATGGATAGGATTAGGAATCATTATATTAGAGGGTCAGCTCATGTTGGACAGTTTAGAGACAAAGCAAGAGAGACGAGATTGCATTGGTTTGGACATGTGCTGAGGAGAGATGCTGAGTATATTGGGAAAAAGATGCTAAGGATGGAGCTGCCAGATAAGAGGAAAAGAGGAAGGCCTAAGATAAGGTTTATGGATGTGGTGAGAGAGGACATGCAGGCAGTTGGTGTGACAGAGCAAGATGCAGAGGATAGGAAGAAATGGAAAGAGATGATCCGCTGTGGCGACCCCTAACGGGAAAAGCCGAAAGATGATGATGGTGATGATATATCTAGATATATATGTAGACCTGTATATATCGACATGTCTCTATATCTCTCTCTCTATATACATATATATATATATATATATATATATATATATATATATATATATATAATCTATATATCTATATATGAGCATACACCTTTAATTGGGTACATGGTGTTTTTTTTTATTTCAACACATTCCTCCCTTTTGTGTTTTAACCTGTCTGCATACACGACTGGGATAGGTACATCCCAGGTAGCTTAGTGTTAGGTTACTCTGAGGATAGAGTACATGGCTGTGGGTTCTACTTCTGGAAGGTGTTATTATTTTACCTCTCAGAGTAGGCACCGGTAGGGAAAGTGTGGATAATGCACATTTATGCGGTTGTAAGCAGGTTTGCCCGTGGTCTGCACAATGTTAAGCAAAGGTTAAACCTGTGAAGCGCTTCTCCGTTTACCGTGTTTCAGCGCCGCTTACCGTCGTGCAAACCCATGGAAACCCACTTACAACTGCTTAAGAGTGCTTTAATCCACCTGCATCCAACAGCCCTTATTCTGGCCCTCAAAATAACTTAACAGCCCTTGCACCTGGAACCATGAACACCACAGTCACTGACTTTACCACTAAGGAATCTGAGATATGTACAAATGTTATGGTGTTTAGAATATATATTTTACTACAGGCATTCCTCACTACTGAAAACAAATGTGACAGTCAGTTGGTGTACATATGTCTAATACATGTTAATGTTCATTTGTTTGTGAAATTAGGTGTTGCAATGAAACATGACAGGGTGTATTATGAATGAGAAAGGTTCTTGTTTTGTGTCCTTTTTATATTGGCCCCATACTCCATGTACCCCTCGAGTTCACTTATTAGACATCTGACCCAGGCTCTCCTTGATGCATTATTGCATTAGCCATCATTCCTCCCCCACCCCAATCTTCACATACACAACAACCACCCCTTCTATGGTGAATTAGGTTAATATTAATAGTTATAATACCAGAGCTGCATGTGTTTTGTGTACACTCCAATTCCTTTGGAGTGCTTTTGTGTCATGAAGTGTGTTCATAGATGTTTATATATATGGTTATTGATGTAACTGTATGATATATATATATATATATATATATATATATATATATATATATATATATATATATATATATATATATATATGTGTGTGTGTGTGTGTGTGTGTGTGTGTGCAGACATCACTGACATGTATATATATATATATATATATATATATATATATATATATATATATCTGTGTATATTTTGTATTAATTTGTAACAGAAATACATATGTAGACTGGAATGTGTTGGTTCACAAACTACAGTACATTACAATGTACTGTACATATGTACAGAAAGTGACTGTCCCATTTGTGATCATTACAGTTAAATGCTTATGGCATAAGGTGTAGTCTCAAGACCATGAAACATGTATACACCTCAGATGGCTTAGTGGTAATTCCAATGACTATATTGTGCATGGTCCAGGGTTCAACACCTGCGATGCTTTACAAATGTTCTTACTCCAGAAAAAGGCTCATTTAAGCAGTTGTAAGCATGTTTAAAAGTGTGTTTGTGACATTATAGCAGCGGTTAAACACAGTAAAACAAACTTTGTAACGTATAACCTGTGTGCACAAACACGGCCACATCCGCTAACTACTCAGGATATATACATGTCAGTGAAGTAGCATCTCACTATGTGCTGACATAACATTACATTCTCTGTTGACTGTACTCTCCAGCCCACATAGGTTTATATGGGTGCTTCGAATGTTTATTATACAGACGATTACTACCTATATATGCAAGCTGTGGTTTAGGTATACTTTTGAACATGATAAACATCCTGCCTTTACTGGGATTGGAACCTCGAATGCACAGATACTATGCAGATGTTATAACCATTACACTGTTGACATTAACGTTGCTTCCACCTATTTCCTATTTATATGATTTCTATCCGTAAGCTAGGCTAAGCAAAGGGCGGAGGCCCCCAAACTCACTGAGCTTCACGTACTCTTGAGATAACAACATATAACAAATGTACTGTGAGACAATACATTACATTAGTAACTACATTAGGCATAGCCCCTCACTGACACACTTCAAGGGAAACCTTGTTATGTGAATGGGTAACAGAATATACACCCCTGGGATCATGTGTCCCAAAACCATACAGCCAGGGGGTGGGGGAGCCTGTCCAGTTTGATAGCTGCGAGACCTGTTGGGGGAATTGAATGGTGTTGAATTATCACATTAACATGCCTTCTTTAGATCACTAAGCGCCCCTATCACCCTCCACAACCCCAGTCTTCAACAGCTTCCAGCAACTCTGCCTGGAATTGCTTCATTAGCTATGCTTAACAGAGGCTCAGTTACTACATCAATGGTGCGGAGAAAGCCAACACACTGCAGCTATGCTTCTAATTGCCCTTGGGCAGATAGGTAGTAGGCTATCTGTGAACCTCTAAAGTGTAGGCCATCAAACCATAATATGTGAATAAACAGACCTTCAGATCACAATATACAGTGAGAAATCACCATGTAGTCAGGAAACAGTTAAGTACAGCAAGAACATACAGAACACTGATACTTAGTCACTCCAAAAGCCTATCTTGGAAGCTAGAAGACTTGTATAAGTTTAAGTCTTTCTATTGCTTACCAGTAGGTTACCTACAGGAGAGATAAAAAACAAGCACAGATGGGGAACATGCATGCAACGATACCATACCAGCTTATGTGTCAGCCTTAGGCTTTGGAAAACTGGCCAAGGCTGTTAGCGCCCCCCATGGTGCCTTATTTAGGAGAGTCTTGAAGGTGAATACCAGCTCTGTAAATGGCACAATAGCAGATTCAATGAGGGTTATGCTACTCAACACCAGGGGTTGTGATCACAACATGCATGCTCTCACAGAACTCCTCAGGATGGACAACATCAACATCTGTGCAGTAACTGAGATATGTCTTAAGGCTCCTGTGAGCACACCAGCACTACCAGACTACAACCCATACCACACATTTCAGCCACAGAACATGGACTGACACAGACATGGGGGGGCTGTATCCATATCCATCAGGGATACCTACACCTCCAGGTTAGTGGGGCAGCATGATACCTCTGAGATCATCCATGTGCAGCTAACATCAGCCACAACTGCAATGTAAACTGTGGCCTGCTATGGATCACCTTCCATGACCCAGGACCACCACTCCACCTACCTGGAGACAGTGGAGAACATGACAATCCTAGCGCACACCCTGGCATTGGTCGATGTCAACTACCATACCATTAACTGGGAAACTTACTCCAGTACTCACTTCCAGGCCCAACGCTTCCTGGAATTTATCACCTCATATGCCTTGTATCAGGTGGTAACCTCCCTAACGAGGGATGGAAACTACTAGAAGTGGTCATCACCAACATGGGCAACAGGTGCACCACAGCTGAGGTTAACTGGTCACTGGTTAGATCTGACCATGAACTATACTGTTTCCACACCCAAGCATCTCCCCCACCCACGGATACCACAGTGTATACCTTTCCTACAGATAAATTTACACTACTAGTGACAGGGGTGGGGTGTTTCACAGCCCCCACGCTAAGGGGAAGCACTGCTCAAGATACAGACAGATTTACAAATGCAGTCTATAAGCACCTACACGGATGTATGGATCATGCCATCACTGGTAAACCAAGACTCACTCCCCCTAGACAAGAACACCAGTCTGGTGGACCTCTACAATAAACAGGCTATACTACAGAAGTAGGACAGTGTTCTAGACAAACAGCAAATCCCACGAAGGGAAGACATCTGTGACCACTATTAGTATGATACGTAGGTCCCACATGACATCATCCAAGGCTAACATCAGCAGGAGAATACGCAAGGATTCGAAAGACAACCAGAAAGCCTTCTTTGGCTATGTCAAGGATCTAAGTGGTGACACACAGATTTGCACTGTGCCAGTGAAATATAGCACAAAATATGCTGACCCTACTGATATCGCCAACATCCTTGCAGATATATTCAGTGCATACTTCACCCCCTAAAGAGCCCACAACACTACCCAGAAGGTACAGTATCCCACACATCAGAGACACACAGGTGGAAATGGCCCTCTCTAACAGCAGAACACAGCGTCAATGGAGGCAGATGTTGTCCCAGACTGCATCTTGCAAACTGTACAAGACAACCTAACCCCCCCACCTAATTAAGCTTTCCAACCTCAGCATCTCCACAGGCTACATGCCCATACAATGGCATGCGGCAACGGTTATTCCACTCCATCAAGGTGGAATCACAACTGACCATGGTAACAACCACCCCATAAGCCTGACTAGCCTGGTCTGCAATGGTATGGTTCGCATCCTCATGGCACTCATTAGCAATGACATTGGTAACCTCCGAACACGTGGCCCAACCCAGGTCAGCTTGGTTGAGTGCAGTTCATGCTTACTGAACCTGTTTGTCATCTTACACACAGTCACCAAGGCATTAGATGACAGGGGAAGGTGGTTCACACATACTACCTGGACCTCGCAAAGGCTTTTGACACCACGCCACAATCAGGTATTATTAATAAACACACCAGCCTGTACATACACCCATACATCATAAGTTGGGTTGCCAACGGGCTTACAAACAGAACCCACATGGTACGACTAGTGGTCTCCTGGTCCAACTCTTGACCAGTCACGACTGGTGTCCCACAGGAGTCAGTCCTGGGAGCCCTACTGTTTGGCATACTCAGTCCTGGGAGCCCTACTGTTTGGCATATACATCTCAGAGGTACAGGCAAACACAGGTGGACTACGGCAGACCATGCTTGGCAATGACTGCAAACTGGGAGCCATGATTGATAGTCCAGCTGACACAGACATCCCTCAAGGAGCCTCACAGAGAACTTCATAGGGAGTCAATGTCATGACCTCCAGCCAAGTGCCACTAACTGCATGGTCATTCCATTGTGGAATTGGCATCCACATATTAACACATAAGTGGCAGCCACTTTAATACGGTTGAGGTAATGGGGTATCTGGGGACTAAGGTAGATAGTGATCTCCCCTTTGACAATCATATCTCCACAGTAGTTAGGACATCCTTCTATGTAGGCCATCTGATTACTAAAGGATTCACATCTAGACATACTGGGGTTATAGCCCCTTTACTCATCACTCATCAGTCCCATCATATGGTATAATAACCCATGTTAGATGTACCTCAGAAGACACTTCCAACAGCTGGGAGGTCCATGAATGTACCTTGCCAAGGGGAATACTGGCCTCCAACATATGGCCTATGCAGCCAGACTGAACTCCTGCTTTACTCAGTGGCATCTCGTTTACCCAGAGATGATCTCTGCTGGCCAACAGAGCCATGTCGAACTCAGGCTTGATGGATATGCTCCGCCGATGGGAATCCATGTCACAGTGAGCCACACACTGTAGTGAGCTGAACCTTGCCACAACAATAACTGGAAGATGCTGGAGGGACAGATTCCTGTCACAGACACTCACCATACTTTGGAACAACATTCCTAACTACATTATACAGAGCCCCTCATTAACACTCTGCAAAAGAAACATTGAAGAGTGGATGGGGAACAGTAGATGCACCCCAGGGATCCCGCCATTGGCTCTGCCCCACAGAGGGACAGTTAATGAATCAATGGGGTGGCAAAAGCTGACACATTTTGGCTGGGCTTATGAATGGCCTCTGGCAGTTGGCCGAGTACCTACCTATGAATCTATACATACAGTATCTGCATATGCTGATAGCTTAATTTACTGTTCAGGTGTTGACTTACCTTGTGCCAATGGCAGTTGTGTGTGCAATAGTTGAGGGCTGCCTATGTTGGATGCACACAGTAGACTGCCTATACATGACAATTTACAGGTAGTCTTGTGTGTGTGTCATACATTTTACTGTGTGTGCAGGTGAAGAAAGTTGTCAGTCCCTAGGTGCCTACACTGTCAGTGTGTGTGCTATATGTTCCCTCTTTGCCAAGGCATGGGCATACTGGGCACGCCTCCGTCTGCCTACTGGGGCTGGCTCAGGGTGTTTGTGGTCTGAGTACCTCTGTGCCTGTGTGGCCCTTGGCAATGGTGGTGGGCTGTGAGGGCCTTCACCATTCTGTCCCTGCTGCAGCTGTTTCCGCAGGACCATATTGTGTAGCATGGCACACACTATGAAGATGTGGGCACACGTGCCTGGAGAGTACTGCAAGGCTCCACCAGATATGTCCAAGCAATGGAACCATGATTTTAGCATCCCAAACACATGCTCCATGATGATTCTGGGTTGTGAGTGTGCCTCATTACGGCTTTCCTGCATGGGTGTGTGTGCATTTCTGATGGGAGTCATCATCCACGGTTCCAGTGCATAGCCAGCATCCCCCACCAGGTGGCCATTTGGGATGTCACCCCTGGTAAATAACTGATACAGCTTTGAGGCATGCCAGATGTGGGAGTCGTGATAGCTTCCAGGGCTGCCAACACAAACATCCATGATAATGCCCTGGGCATTGCACACGACCTGGAAGTTGATGGAGGGGTATCCCTTGCAATTTATGTAGCGCTTACCCTGCTCACCGGGTGGTGACTTGATGTGTATGTGTATGCAGTCTATTGCACCCAGTACCTCCGGGTATTCTGCCACACGGTGGAAGAGACGCATATTGCTGGCCAACTTCTCCTGCGTTCGGGGGAAGTATATGTGCTTATTGGCATGTGGTAACATGGCATCCAGGAACTGGTGTAGTACCCTGGATGCTGATGCCTATGAGATCCCTATGATATCCCCAGTTGGGCTTTGAAAGGTACCTGTAGCTAGTATTCTCAGGCTTACACATACCATCATATCCACTGGGATGGGTTCCCCTCTGTTTGTTCTGGCTCTGAGGAGTGGCTGGCACAGCACCACAAGTTGCTGTAGGATGTCCCTTTTCACCCTGTAATGCTCTACTATCTCCAGACCATGTAGCCCCTGGTAGGTTACCCTGGGTCTGAACCCTCTCCTCCTCTTCTGGAGCCTGAGGTGGTCATGTGCATCATCCTCCACACCACCTTCAGTCTCCAACACATGCTGGTGGATCAAAGCTATGGCAGCCCCTAACATGTACATACTAAAAGTTCCCCATCTGTATACACCACTGGTGCAGAGTATATGGGAATAGACAAGTGTGTGTGAGGTGCTTTCACACTTTATACTATTGTGCTATGGATGCTGCTGATGTCAGTGGGTGTGTATGAGCTATTCCAGCTGCAGCGTGTCTTAATTATGGGTTTTGCAATGAGTACTGCAAGTGTGAGGCCTTTACTGTGAAGATCTACTTGCCTGCCTTGATTAATCTGTTGCCTTTTAATTCACTTTTAAACCTGGATCTCCTCCCATTTTCAGACATGCATCCACCTGCTGTCTTTCTTGTTTTGTACTTTCCTTGCCCAGTCCTGGCAAAATGTGCCTTGTAGCTGATATACTGCAAATCGGCTTTGTTCTGCTTTGACACTTTGCTGTTTTCTTTGCAGTACAGCCCCTCCCCTTTCCTGTTCTGCAGGTAGCTGCTTGCAACCTTGTTAGCTGTTGTCAATGGCCCACTGTAGGCTCCTAGGTGTTAATTAGTCATTTGTACTCTAATTTCACTGCTGCAGCATTTCCTTATTTCTTTCCTATATCCTTCCTGTTTCAGCTGCAGTGAGCAACGTGCAAATTTACAAGCGTTTGCATCTCCGTTCACATGCATACTCGGTTACCTTGTGTACTCTCAGCTAAGTATAGCTATGGCTAATTCAACACACCCCTATCCTGCAGCTTTGCCTAGCTAGGGGCAAACCAGTTTAGCAATGCTCCAATGTGCTTACAGCAATGGCGACACACCCCTCTCTTGATGTCATCTTTATCTCAAGGGCACACCTCGGTGTTATAATGCTATGCTGTGAGGTGCATCCTTACACCAGCGGGGAATCTGCTATTTACTATTACTCCTGTCATTTGCATGGCATTGCCTACTAATTCCTAGCTACTGGGCATAACACTGTCACTGCCCCTTAGCAGCTCTTGCTCCATAGTATGGTGTAGCATGCCTGCCATTGACTATTATGGGGAAATCGTGATATGTGTTTCATTGTGGTTTTATTCTATATTTTTATATATTCCTTGTGATCCCCTTTGCGCACCGCTGCCCTGCGCTTTCACGTCTCGATAATGTGACTATATATATTAAATGTTAATTTTATATTTTGTACATTTTTTTTATGCCAATGGCTATATTTAGCCATTGGCATATATTAACAATATAATACGTGTGTTTGGTCAGCTGTCATGGCTCCGATTTTATGTTTGCAAAAATGCAAACTGTTTTAAATGGTTTACATTTCTGCATGCTTACACTACGTCTGCACCACTTCCTGAATCACTACATACCTTCATTTGCATGCTACACTGCTGCACTTGAGGTAATTAGCATACAGGACCCGAGAGTTGTGCAGGTGTAGCGTACGCAGGTAGTGCACATAGAAACAGCTCATACCTGAATCGCTCGACGGCCATATTTGGTGTTAGAATGCCGATGCTATGCCTGCACCTGGCGCAAGCTTCATGAATCCCGGGGATTGACTATTAACTAATTATGTCCATATTTATAGAAAGATTGAAACATCCTATTTCACTGTAAATTAATAAAGATTAAAGAGGTTTTATTTTTCATAAATACACCCAAGACTAAAGCCTAGATTAAATAAATATCAACCCTACTAGACATAGTAAATAAAAATAAACAAAAAGCAGCATTTGTAATTCTCAACTTAGAGAAAGCTATTTACTCTGTTAGTTGGGATTATTTATTTAAGGTTCCAGAATAGTTTGACTTTCCTAGTAAATTTAATACCTTAGAAAAATAAATTCTGTTGTGATAAAGCTTAGACAAAAATGGGTGTTTTTTTTTGTCTTGTGCATACCACTAAAGAAAAGCACGAATGTATTGAGCCAGATTCCATAAAGTTCACAGAAGCTATATGCAGATAGTGCAGCATGCTAAAGGAAGACTTCAGTGTACCTGGTGCAGACACAGTTTCAGAATACACACTGAAGACAGACTGAGTACTTAAGTATTCATAGGGCAGTTAGGGATTCAGTACATGCCAGTCTAATTCCAAAACACACTGCACAAACACAATGTAGCTCAACTGCAACAAACAGCCACACTGATTTCATTTCTGAAATCCTTGGCCCATGCTTTACAGACCCCAAGGAATTCAAGCTAAAACTAGAGATTACAGTGGAATCCATAGCAAAACATAAGAAAGTATAAAAATATAACCCACTGTTAATATACTGAAACAGGCAGCAGTGATACAAGCCATAAATGAGACGGTGGATGTGCAACCTAGAAGGCAGCCATCTAGAGTCAGAACAAGGCTACAACTAAACCAGTTGTCAGACCAGCAAATAATCGACAGGTCTAGACAGACAACTGGTGCAGACTGTCTGCAGCATGTGTGTTCTATGTGTGCCCCACAAATGTCTGTGCAGACACTGTAAGAAAATCCCATCCCACACAAAACCCAAGCGTGTCTCTGCCTAGGTGTACTTGCATCTTTGACATTCCATAGCAACATGGGGGATGCTGTGAGAGTATCACAGACAGTTGCCAGTTGTATCCAGGTAAAATTCCTGGAAGCAATGTGCATCATGGTGGATGACTACATACACTTTCCATCCACCCCATGGGGTAGAGAATTTCAATGCACCACTTATATAACACTGCAAACTTTCCACATGTACTAGGTGCAATAGATTGCACACACATACCTATCAAGACACCACTACACCCCAAAGCAGACCAATACATAAACAGAAAGTGATGGCCACCCATCAACTGCCAAGTTGTGGGTGCAGCAGATGGCAGCATAACAAACATCATGACTACACACCCTGGAAGTGTCCATGATGCTGCCATTTGGAAGGAATGTGGACTGAGGGCTGCTTCCAGCAAGTTGAAATATCTGAGGGACTGCTACTGGGTAAGTACAGGAATGCGGCTAGGATGCAAGTTAAGGATACTCCTTACAACAATATCCATTCTTAACAAAAGTGGTTTATTCCCCACAACAGGTGACTGTGGTTATCCACTTGAGCTATGGCTAATGACCCCATACTGTACAAGTCACAGGCATAGGCAACATAGGGTGTGATAACTCGCGCAGGCCTAGGCAACATGGCAGTGTCTGACCCAAATCCTTGAGTCATGACAAGGCACATGTACATGAGTATACAAACTGACCACTGATGCTCAGGTGTTGCCCCACCACATCAACACAGCTTGTATATAATGGTAATTACCCACCAGATGTACACACTAACCATCAAACATAACACCATATTCATAACATATTCATACAATATGAACATATGCAGATGTGTCACAGGGATTATCAACTCAGGGCACAACTGACACAGGTACACGTACACACTCAGATTGTTGTATCACTGTATTGTAAACAATAAGAGACATGCATCAGTGCTACACATAAATATCTGTACAATATAATAACATGAAAAAAGAGAACTCACACAGGACATAATGCAGAATTTTTAATTTCAGAAGACACATATCACAGTACTGGGGCATTTCAATAATATGAGCCAGCTGTGTGTACTACACTGCTGGACACACTCTAATGCAGTCTAGGGTGATCTCACTGACATCTCACACCACAGTCCACTCTGTCTTAGCCATGTACAGACACATCTATCCCTGGTTGCTCAACAAGGGATATTGATGGGGTTACAACACCATGTTGAGATGAAGGAGCGGAGTTGAAGGCCTTGTGACTGGTGATACCACAGCAGATGGGACAACAGCTGAACTTTGTGCAGGGTGGACCACAAACAGTGATTCTCAATGGCCAATGGCGTGTCTGCAGACTGGTAGCCTGTCTCTTTCAGGTTGCAATCTACAAAGCACAATCAGGGAAAGCAAAAGCCTGCTGGTAGTAAGACACTGCTGCAGTACCATAGAGGCCAAGGTTTCCACCAACCATGCCACAGTTAACAGACTCTCATTCTGAGTGGCCAATCAAGCCATAATCTCACCGTGTCTGCACACATGCATTACATGTAGCTGGTGTGCCACATGATCTGTGGCAAAGGGCAAATGCCATGGATGTGTAAGTGATATCATTGCTGTGGCCATTCATTTACCTGCAGTAGGAGGTGTCACCCTCTGACAAATGGCCACGCACATCTGCTCGCTTATATCTACCTTGATGCCCTGTTTCGGGCTTTTGTGTGGAACGTCCAGAAGCAGTGTTCTCAGCTGTGGTGTGTTGGTCAGCAGCCTCATCCTGCTTAACATCCACAGATGCAGCATCCTCTGAAAGGTTAGACAAGTTGACCTACACATCTGAGGCTACATCTGCTGCAACTTCACTGTCAACCTCATGGATGGACTCACCAAGCAACTCAAGGTCCTCTGTGCCAGGTTCCATGCTACCCTGCTGAGACACATCTTGAATGCCATCATGATCGATGGATGAGCTAGTAGATGATACAGACAGCTGATGTGCTACAAGATACAAAGACACAGATCAGGACAATCTGCTTGCATCACATGACATATGACACATCATCAAAGACATATGACATACATATCTCAATACGATGTTACAAATAATAATGACTTTACATGAAGTCTACTGTATGTATGTTATATGGAATCTACATAAATGAAGTATATAATCTGTTTACATGGCCAACATACATGACATTTGTGATGAATACAGAAAAAAATGCCTGGCAACAACTCATGGGAAGATGGTGGTATTGAAGAGGGATGATCTTCAACTAGTGTAGGAAAAAATTAGTGATCACATCATTTACACCATTAACCAGGTAAACACAGTTAAAACATGCAGAATGTATGAAATGCACATACAAGTCATATTTGCACTTGAGGATGTTACTACAGAATGGCCTAGGAATTGTAAAAAGGTTGCACTATTAATGGAGGTTAATTATAGGATTAACAGCAGTGACATATGAAACATGTAATAGCATACCACTGATAGACTCCTGCTGTGGAGAGGTTGTGGGTTGTACTGTAGATCTTGCAGTGAGAAAGTAAAGAGAAAGACAGCACAGTCATACATTTAGGAAAAATAATACTGACAGCATCACATATACAATACAGTAACAGGGGCTGCAGATACTCAAGTGATGGACATTGCAACTATACACTAGATGTGCCTGTATTGGCAAATATTGACATAAATGTCAGGTATCACACGTGTTACACATTATTGAAAGCTATGACAATTTTGCTGCAACATACCTGGTCTGTCTGCACTTGAAAACACATAGCTAGGCCCTCAACTGGATGTACCTATAGTGTACATTGGTAGGGAAACAACAATATAACAGTAAACAACAGTGCCATGAAATGAGATAGAGGCACTAAGAAGGTATTGTTCACAGTAGCAGTATAGAGACACTCACCTGCCAATCACTGGTTTAGTCCCAAAGTAGATGAACCTGTGGATGTTGATGCAGAGTTACAAATGTTTGGACTGCTCTATCTGTACTTCAGTTGTAGCAATACATGTCATTAGACTTCCATTCATCTTCCTCACCATGTGTAGATTTGTGTGCATAGCTCAACTCTGCTGTTGTAAATAAAAAATAGCCATGCATAATTATGCACACTACAGCAATATGCAGTGATTGTCTCAATGCACAGCTCTCTAGTGGAAATAAAGACATACATGTTCATCCTGGAACCCCAGCTTCAATCCCACCACCAAGGATACATTACTCCCCTTTTGCTGTATGCAGAGGGGCCAGAAATATTGTGATGTCATTGGAGGGGTTCATGGGTGGTCCACTACTGGTGGCATTCCTCAGTCTCTCATAACATGTCACTCTGGTGGCTGCATGAAGGCTCATATCCGAGCAACATTATCTGCAGACTTCAGGGTTCATGGGATCAGTTGTGGCCTCCAACTGCATTGATCATGTTGGTGAGGTCCATCCAGATTTAATTTCTCCAAAAAGTATCTTCTGAACAGTCTATGGGTCTTCTTCTATTTTGCTGAAGAGCATCAATAATGATTCCATTTTCCTGGGGGAGAAGTTGTCACCCCTAGAACTATTGACTATCTGAAAGACAGTGATACTCACATGATAATATTCATATTTGATCCCATTTATGCATTTCATTCTGTGAACAGCACACCAGCATAATAGTATGCATTTCTGTACAATGAAAATGTCTGTATTACACCATGTGAGATAAATACTAATGTAACATATTAAAAATAACAGCAGTGCTTTCATACAGAGCATTGGTGAAATCAACATAACTTGTACTACATTTAGCAAGTTGGTTGAGGACCCCTGACACTACATATATGTTGCTTGGGGGGGGGTCCAAAGACAATAGTATCATGCTGCAGGAGTCTGCTTCCATGTTGTATTCAGATACTACAAGTAACAATCTGAAGAACTTATAAAAAGCATCAGGAAAACCTCAGGATCCCTATCCAGGGCACAGATAGTACAGATGCTTAGTATATTGAGCCAGTACTGATAATACCTTTGTAAAGAAGCATCATTGAACACATTTATGTAACAACAACAACAGCTAATGAATTGAGAAAGATCCATAATATCAACCTCACATGCTAGATATGGACACAGTCGGAATCCGTAGGTTTCCAAAGTTACACCACAGAGTGCAAGGAAGTACTGGTAAGAATTCAGGATGATCCATAAATCAGCATTCATATACTGTTAAAATTTGCAATGGAAGTCTGTCTATATGACTGCATATGGGACTGAAATCAGTTATTTAGAATGACAATACTTCTATGCATAAAGTTCAAGACAACATCACTCCAGTAACTTATAACAACTTCTGTTAAAGATAACATTTTGAGTAACAACTAATTTAAACATGTACTTTTCAAAATGACTAACATGAAGAGATTTACTAATCAACAAAACAGAAATACTATCAATTGCCAATGTACCTCTCATTCCAAATCACAGAATCAAAGTGCACCTAATGTGTACCCACCTTTAAATACCATTTGTGCCATACATAATTAATGAGTTTCATTAAAATTAAAGTTTTTGGAATCCCATTCATGCACATCCATGTAAATTGGCTTCATGTGCTAAAACACCCAGGTGTACTACATAAACACCAAAATAGGTATCATAAATGGTCATGTGTGGCATATGCCCTTTATCTTCCAATGATGTGATAATATAACATCAACACCACTTTCAAACATTGATTTTGATACGTTTTCGGATCTGATCATTGCTAACTGTGAACTGAGTGGTACCTATGTGAGCATTTCTCTGTTTGTATTTTCTAGACTTCTTCAACCAGAAGATCATAATGGCTACTTTGAGAAGGCTGAGATGTATCTGTGTACCCAACTGGACTGGATGCAAAGGAGCTTCTAATGGGGGTTTCTGAGGTGCAGAGGCAACCTGTAGATCCCTACAGTAAGTGTCAATATTCTATACATACCTAAACATTGCTATGGATTTTACAGGTAGGTCTCTGCTCCATATATATCAGATAGATGTTTTATTAACTCATGGGGATAATTAAGCAGGTTTGGTAAATACTGCCCTATTGACTGTGGGTTCAGTTCTTATGTTGTTAATTTATTTAAAGGTCTGTATAATATCCATAATTAAGCCCTTTCTAGATATATGTATGTTTTGCAACATCTAACCATACAATTTCACATAGCCACTGTCATTGTGCATCACAGACAATTATGGTGTCTAGGCCATGGATGACTGGGCACTTCGTAGTTTTCCATTATAGTCCCACAGTATCACCTACTGCACCATTATACATTGGAATAAAAAGACATATATAACTTCTTTACATCATTCTTCCCAAGAAATTTCACAGGCGTGTTTATTTACTCTAAAATGTAATGCCTGTCTGACTGCTTTCACATATGTTTTCAGTTATGTGTTGATAGCTGCTATTTCTTTACAATAAAATATCCAATAATTGTTTGCAGTTATATTCATCCATTCACTTCAGTACTTCTAATAAACACCTGCAGTACTTGTTTTCTAAAATCAAACTCTTGTTTAATGTTAGTTTGGCTTATAATGCAACCAACCAGCATGTCTAAAATTTAGTGGGCTGTGGGTTCCAATCCTCATAGGAGAAATCTATATGTGTACCTGTTACCTTGGTTACTCACCCACAGTAGTTTTGGAGAAACCATATTCCAACACTTGATATTAATGTTTATGTGTGCATGGTTATGACTCACTCAGTTAGTCTTCAAATTCCAAAAATATATCCTTAATCCAGAATGCTGTGATAATATCAGATTTTAATAACAGGGTTTGTAGAGTGGTACCTGTGGTACCTGTTTGCTTAGCAATAGCACGTGCTGACTGTTAGTTTGGCCTGTAAGGCAACTGGCCAACATGTATAAATTTTGGGGTGTTGTGCATTCCAGTTCACATAGGGGAAAAATATATCTATACCTGTTACCTTGGTTAAATTCACCAGTGGCATTTTTTGAGTATCCATATTCCAATACTTTATACTAATGTTTATGTTGTGCTTGATTATGACTCCCTGTGTTAGTCTTCGGATTCCTATGAATATGGCCAGAATCTGTAACACTCTGATAACATCGGCCATCTAACAGCAGGGTCTGTAGAGCAGTACTTGTTTGTTTCAAAACACATGTTGGCTGTTAGCTCAGATTATAAGGAAACAGGCCAGCATGTCTACATTTTGGCATACTGTGTGTTCAAATCCAAAGAGGAGACACATATATCAGAAACTATTATCTTACTTTAACATACCCGTAGCATTTATTTATAGAAGCATATTACACTTATTGATATTACTGTATATTTTGAGCATGCTTACAAATAACCCAGTTATTCATCAAGTTCCTAATAACATATCCATAATCCGTAACATTCCGTTAACATCAGCTATTTAGCAGCAGTGGCAGTAACACTTGTTAAATCCTGTTATATTTCTGAGCAATTCTTGGTTAATATTGTATACTTTGTAAAAGTGCTCTAAAGTTCTGTTTTCCCATGAAATATTAAAGTCATTTCTACAACAACATCATCCTTAAGTTTTGCGGTAGTGGGATGGGCAGACTAACAGCTGAAATGCAGAATAGGAAATATCTATGCATTTTCCTAGTGATGTGCACTTTTGCAAAGAGTATCATGATCCTTACACATACCTTTCTGTGTCCATAATGTACAGCCACATGCATGGTTCTGTTCACAGAAGCTGTATGTTACAACACACTGTCACACTGCATGAGGAATGGATTATCTCAATTACTGTTAATGTTTCTGAACACAATGAAAACACAAATATAATTTTCAAACTGTTAAGCTACATGAGCAGCACATGTTCATACTTTGCAATCCTAAGCCAAGATCCCTATTAGTAGACCATCCCTCATCCAGATGAAATCTTAACATCAAGTCTTTTCACCACTTGCAAAACAAGCTTTTTTAGTACAGATGTGTTAGATAGGTAGGTAGGTAGCTCTCAAGGTTAGAGTTTGGATGTTGATTGTGGGTGCAGGTTTGAATCTTGTCTCTTCCAGTCTGTGTATAAAGATGTTAACACCTGAAAGTAAAAATGTCAAATGTGTAGTGTGATTAAATGCATGTCAGTGCATTATTCATGCATTCTAGTTTTTGATTTCAGGCGAGGAGGATCATAACCAGACAGAGCCATTTGCATCGAGCAGATACACAGGCTTGAGGATCAGTGGAAGGAGAGAGGTCTGTTGACTATTTTACCTGTTTTATTAACTGAAGTGAATCTTCCCCTGTTTGCAGGCCCATATTTTTCGCAACAACATGTATATCAATTAGAGTGCAGGAATACCCATCATGCAACAGTAAGGTAAGTGAAATCATTACATGGTAGCTGTGCTTACAACTGTGATTAAAAATCTAAAAATGTTGATCTTCATGTAGCATTGCACTATTGTTTTAGCACACAGTTTTGAATTGTACTCCACAACCTAAATAGCAGTTGGTTTGGTGTATCTGTCACACAGCTTGTTAGGTGGATATTATGTATGCATGTCTAAGTGTTTTGAGTGGTGTTTGTTATCTCTGTTTGGTGCACTTATCTATGCCTGAATTTTCTATTGGTAGTTTTGTTATGCATAATCTACCTATTCGCAGATTAGAGGGGTATTTGTTCTGTCAGTGTTCGTACTGTTGCTTGTAGAGTGTGTGTAGTGTGTCCTTCATTTGAACAGTAGTATTTGATTTGCCTTAGACACTGTAGGTGTTTTTGTAAAAACACAGTTATAGCCTACGTTTACTGACACTTGTGCAGCTATCTATTTGATTATAGCAGTTCATATTCAGCACACCCTGCAGGTTCAACAGTGGTACTCTACTCAGACACTGTGGGTGTTTTGTAGAAACAATTATAGCCTAGGTTTACTATTACTTGAGTAGATATACATTTGGTTGCAAAAGTTCAGTATCAGAAAGCATATTCACAGTGTTTTGATTTGCCAGTTTACTGATTTCTAATTGTTGTAGTAGATAATGCATACAGTTCTTCACATACAACACTGTTAGTAACAGATATTTGACTTTCATATGTCATCAGCTGTGTTGATTGAGCATATCACATTGTTTTACTGTTGTACTCATTTTATTGATGTGTGTTCAGGCAATTGCCATGCTGTCTATCTCACGTGTTTGTTATATGGCTTGCTTATTTCCACAATATTGTCACAACACTTCCTCCTCATTTTAACAATGGCACTTTGTGACTAAACTTATAAATCACTGAATGCAAATGGTATAATCTTTTGATTTGAGCATTCTTGCAAAGCTAATGGCCCATGTTGGGGGTGTATAAGCATGTAGAATTTTTAAGAAAAGAATAATCACTTCCTTTTTATGAATAGGACATATAGGGCCATAGGTAACTCTGTCCATAATGGACGTGTGTTAGTCCCTGTGTAAATTATCATCATAATCATATTCTGTTGTGCTATGATATTCATGGGACTGAACTACGTGATAGACATTTGCTTTTCTGTTCTGTTGGGTTTTGCAATTAATCTTTACAGAGCATGGGACCCATGGACATTCTCCAATCCAAAGATGATGACGATCACATGTGAGGCTACTGCCAGAGTTTCCGAGGATGACTGTAATGATGATGGTAATGAAGACAATGCTGAGGAAACTCTACCCACCCTTGCCCAAGCCATCGTGCCTGCACCCTGGAGATGTCGACATGACCAGAATCAAGATGACTACTGGGAGAAGATCCAGGAGGTCATGACTGATGTGTTCCAAATGCAGATGAGGGACATGATGGGGTCCTTCTCTGAGGATATGGCACAGGCTATGCAGAATTCATTCAGGACAATAGCTCTTGATATTTTTCTGGAGTCTGAGCCTCATTAGCCTGATCCCTCTAGTCCATAAGTATTGTCTGTGCACTCTGCTTGTGTTATGCTGCCAACATGGTGATTGCCATTTCATTGATTGAACTGTGTATGTACTCTTGTGCCTGCATACCGTGTATCTGTCATGCCTATGTGTTATTGTCATGCAACATTTACTTTTGTTTCAATTGGTGCATGACACACATTAGCACATTACACTTTTCACACACACATTCAACTGCCCATGCATTGTGGCAATTAATCTGCAGATAGTGCTGCAGGAGGTAGCCTGTAAACATGTGTTACTAGGGTGACTGACACACAACATATGTTGTCAGTGCTCCATCACTAACATTGTGATATGCCTTGGATTTCTGTTTTGCCAGACAACTTATGTCCAACATACTGACATGTCATTCCACATTTGGATGACAGTTGTCATAACATCCCACAGTCATTATGTGGTGTTATGTGTTGTGGGTTGGCAATACTGATGCCATGTGAGATCATATACAAGTATATCCTGTCAAAGTGCAGTCCTCCTTTTCTGACTGGATCAAACAACGTTACAGATAACACATTCTGCAACATTACATTATGCCATGTTTGTTGTATATAGCATTTCCATACCCATTATGTACTGACATCAGTGTACACCTTCCAGAAATAGTTGTACACATTAAATGACTGTACGTGTGTATGCACATAGTCGAATACATACTGACACAGAAATGTACAGTATGTTTGACATGTGAACATTCATTGAGCTACTGCTGATATACTGTAGTGATGCTTACAGAAGTGCTCTGTGCTCCATAATGAGTAGGATGGTTGACATGCACCTGGGTTTCTTTAGTTGAAATTTGCATGACAGTATATGTGTATGTGCTTGTAATTTTTAGCTTGCTTACCTATGCGTGTTGATGTGACATGATTGCACATTACTGTGCCTGTCTGTTTTATATATGTCCAGTTCTGTGGACATCATCAACCAATCTGGCCATTTACCATACATTTTCCATTTGGTTAAATGCATTCCTGTGTGGCTTCTAAACCACCCTGTGTGTTGTACACATGCACTTGCATTGTGCCAACTTACTTTGTCCTGCTTTACCCTGATGTGGTTCCAGGTTGTCCACCTCCTACTCACCTTCATATTTCACTATTATTTTTTGCAGGTATATTTGTCTTTTTTAAAACTACTGACCATTGCCATGCATTAATTCAACACAGTAAACATGTGCCATGTGTATGCCCATTGTACAATGTGGGACATGTGCACACACATTGCTGGCTAATGTTGCAAAATGTCCTTGTTCTCATTATACTTGCGTGTTATCCACTATAGTTTTTTTCACATCCATGTGCACAACCTGCTATATTTATTATGCTGTAATGTTACATTTTTGAACATATTATTGCATGTCATTGGTGTATGTATGTGTATTGACTTGATTTCATGTTCATTCTGTTTATGCCACTGACAGACATACACATCTACACCTGTGTGTTGCCTTTGACATGGCATATGTGTGCAACATATACAAATTCCATTGCACCTACTTGTGTATGAGCAGTGTCTGTTGCTCTTCTGCAGTATTTCTATCTGGCACTGTGCTTGGCTGTTGTTTCTGTCCTCTGGTGGAGTTAGCTACCATTGCTGTCCAGAATTTGCCCATCTGTGATGTTGCTTGGCTTACACTTGCACTGCTGATGGACTAATTGGATATGTGTATATTTATCCAATGTGTACTGTGAGCCTATTTATTCTGGAACACACATCTTCCACTGCTCATACATATCCAGGAATGACTGCTACACAGTTCGCAACATGTTGTGATGTGATAGTGCATAGGTAGAGATGTTTCTCTGCATTTTACATTGCTGGTATGTATCCCCACCCTGTTTGTCAACTTTCCATTTCCCCTGTTGTGCAGTGTGCTGTCATTACTTACTCTTTTATCAGCCTTTATCTATCTTGTGTTGTGCTATTTGTTGCATGAGTATACCTGCTGTGATGACCTTCTCCTCTTCTTTCCCTATGTTTACCTTTCCTTCTATTCTTAAAAAAAGAGCCCTTTCCCCACCAAAAAAAAATGCCTATTCCCCTCTGACTTTGCCTTAGATTTTCCTATTCCAACATCCCTCTTCCCTCTTCTTCACCCATTCCCCACATCTTCTTCTCTATCTCCCATTTTCCTTGTGTCTTTATTTATTTATTTTTTATTTTTTTGGTTATCTTAGCAGAGTCAGCTGCATTCTGTAGTCATCCTTAACCTTTATATATATATATATATATATATATGTGTGTGTGTGTGTGTGTGTGTGTGTGTGTGTGTGTGTGTGTGTGTGTGTGTGTGTGTGTGTGTGTGAGTGTGTGTGTGTGTGTGTGTCTGTACAACTATCAGGATGCTTGAATTATAATCATCTTTCTGTAATTTTGTTACTGTACGATGTGATTGGACAAACATTTCCTATTACTTACAGATTACTTGTGCATTTCTGTAGTGTGCTGCTTATACTGCAAAAGTCCATGTTCTGCTGAGCTGTTTTGAGTTTCTTGTCACACATTTACATACTACAACATTATCCACAAGTGTTATAAAAGCATAAGCAAGCAGCCCCCTGAAGTCAAGAGGCAATAAATCCAGGCTGAGAATATATCCAAAGATATAAATAAAGTCCACAGAAGATAAATCAGGTACCAGTTTAATAGAAGACACAAGTGCTTTCACATAGCTTCATCAGGTGTAACCATTTCATCTAAAAACACACCTTTATACATGCATTAATTGATCACATGACTGAAACTTTTAAAGAGACAAAACTCATTTTATACTAATATGATATAAACAAATAACTAAATACAAATAACAAATACAAATAAAAATGTATAAACAGATGAATTATATATATATATATATATAAATATGAGGACTACTATTAAAACTTAGCTTAAATAAAACTCAAGTGCCTAAAAAGTACATCTCCTATTTAGTGGTCTGTTACGTAATATGGGCTTGATAGGAACACATTCATTGAGACCATGTCCTATATGGGATCTCAGTCTAACTATCCATTTTGCTTCTGTCTCTTCAGTTTTAACTCTCACATCACCCCCCTTATTATTCTCATAGATAACAGATAGAACTCTGAAAGTAAATTTATGATGTTCACCCATGTTGCTAATATGTTTTGCCAAAGCATTAATTCTAGACTTCTTTCTAATGTGATATAGGGAAGGGAGCGCACGTTTACAAGAACTTGATAATGTCTTGATTCAAGACAATAGTGTGTTCAACAAAGATATTATCTCCAATAAGCCTGAGTCCGCAGGCATATCATCTGAACAGAGCGTTAATAAGCTTCCAGTTCCTCCTAGATCACATGCATGTCCACAGGGCGCTAGGAGGAAGGTCGTGACAGTAGCACAGGTTCACAGAAGTGACGGCAGCATTTCTACTGTTCTACCGACGGCTTCCAATACTGTTTGCTCACAATCCAACGAATACCATCTAAATTTTCCCCTGCCAGTGAGAGACAACTCACTGGTGAGAACGGATGGACAGAGGAAGCAGAACCAAACACGGGGGAGAAGCAGTACAAGAAACAAGAGAAAATACGAGGAGGAAACAAACAATGTTTACACTATCAAGAAAACCTCTTGACTTCAGGGGGCTGCTTGCTTATGCTTTTATAACAATTGTTCTTCTGGCTCTGTTTTTATCATTATCCACAAGTGTCAAGCTGATACTGGCATAATGCGCTGGATTCCATGAGCTTTATAGAATCTATCCCATTATCTTTCCTTTTATTTGGACTAGCAATAGAAATCTTAACAACTGTAGTCAGATCAAGCATAGCTATTAGTTATATAAAAACAGCAAATTAATATGAGTGGGAAATGCCATATGTGGATGATATAATTGTATAATGGTGAAGATCTTCACCTCATAAACACAAGTTACAGGATTTGATTCTGATCTTGGGCTATTGGCTAGGTTTAAAATGGCCCTTCAGTGCAGTTATCCTAGTATTCACTTGTTATGCCATATTGTTAACTATCATTGGCATAAACATCTCATCAAAAGAAACACATAAAATACTAAAGACTTTTGAGAATATCTTGGATCTCCATTTTAACATTAATAAAACTTTTTTTTTTCATTCTAAGCAAAAACAAGTACAGTGTTATCACTGGAATATTATTAGGACAGGAAGTTCGAGATCTAAAATATTTAGGAAATATATTGAAAAAAAAACAACATGCAAAAATTATGAAAAAACATCTTTAAAGAAATAATAAAATTGATTTTATATATATATATATATATATATATATATATATATATATATATATATATATATATACTTCACTTGACCTAAAACTCATTTGACTGACACCCACTTGACCTTTACCCAAATGACTTAAATTTCATTTTCATTTGGCGTACAACTCATTTGACTGACTCCCATTTCACCAACATAGGTTCATAGGTTCATAGGTAGGTACTAGGCTATCGGCCCGAGGGCCTACATAAGCCTAGCCAACAAGGTTCCCTGGCTTATGCCACCCAAGAAAGTTATTTTCCTGTGCCACTATCGAGCAGAGACACAGAAGTGATCCCCGTGGTGTATTTCCTATTTCCCATCCACTCATCAAGAATTTTCTTGAAGAGTGCAAATGAAGAACTTTGCTTGACATAGATGAGTAGCCTGTTCCAGAGTATGGGAAGTCTCTTGGACAGGAATCTATCCCTCCAGCATGTCCTGTTTATTGTGATGACAAGGTTTAGGTCCCTAAAGCGTGTAGCTTGGAGGGATTGGGATTTCTTTAGGTGTAGCATGTCCAACAGCTCTGGGTTTAACATACTTTTATATGCTAGGCAGAGATCACGTCGGAGTAGATGATATGCTACGGAGTAAAGCTGGAGTTTTTTGAGATGGTCAGTGTAGGGAATCTGTTTGAGGTGGTATTCTGTGGCCTTTCCAGCTGCTGCAGATGTCTTGTGAGGTACATTCCAAAAGGGACATTGTACTATATAATGGGTCTAATGAGTGTCGAGTAGAGGGGAACAATGACCTCTTTTTTCCTGGATGAGAACCCTTTTTTGATGAGGTGTGTCACGTATAAGGACTTCCTAACTACTGTGGTGATGTGACTATTAAAAGACAGACTACTGTCCACCTGGGTCCCAAGGTCTCTTATCACACATTCAGTGTTAAGTAGACTGCTGTCTATGTAGTAGTTCATGGGTATAGAGTTTTTACCAAAAGGGATGACAATGCACTTTTTGGCATTGAGCTTGAGGCCATGGCTCTGAAACCAGGCATCTGTCTCAGTGAGGCCCTTCTGTAGGATTTCACATAATTTGGGGACTCGATTATGGTTCCTAGTTTGCAGTCATCTGCAAACCTCATTGGCCAGAGACCTTCTATGTTAGCCTGTACTTCAGAGAAGTAGATACCAAACAGGAGAGGTCCCAGGACTGAACCCTGTGGTACTCCACTTGTCACTGATTTGAGGTCAGATTTGGAGTGTGCAACTTTTACAGTATGGGTTCTGTCAGTGAGCCAGTTGGCAACCCATCTTGTGATGTAGGGCTTTATAACTAGTTTAGTGAGTTTAGCTATAATTCCAGAATGGGGGATGGTGTTGAAAGCCTTGGCAAGGTCAAGATAGGCTGTGTGAACCACCTTACCCTCATCTATGGCTTTGGTGACTGCCTCAAAGAAGTCGATCAGGTTCAGGAGGCATGATCTGCCTTTCACAAACCTGAACTGGGTGGGATCCAGAGTTTAGAGGCTACCAATGTCTTTGTTTATGAGTTCCATGATGATACACTCCATGGCCTTGCAGACCAGGCTCGTCAGGCTAATAGGGTGATAGTTCCCGGAATCAGTGGTGGCTCCCCCTTTGTGGAGTGGGATAACTGTTGCTGTATGCCATTCAGTGGGCACAAAGCCTGATGTGAAGCTATGATTGAACATGGTGCTTAGGTGGGGAGTCAGTTTGTTCTGAAGTTCGTGTAAAATGCAGCCTGGGATGTTGTCAGGTCCCATGGATGCTGTGTTTTTGGCTTTAGAGAGTGCAGCTTTTACCTGCATAGTTGTGATTACAGGGACTCTGCATTCTTCCTGTATAGATATGGGCCCTTTAGGGGGTGAGGGGGGTAAAGTTAGCACTGAACCTATCTGTCAGGATGTTGGCAGTATCAGTTGGTTCTGTAATTTTCATGCCGTTGTGCTGTAACTCAGAGCAGATCTGGGTGTTGCCATTGAGATTCTTGGCATAACTATAGAATAAATAGAAACAAAAACTGCTGATACCTCCACGAAGCAGACAGGAATCAATGCTGGAATACACAGACTTTTATTGAACCATAAAAAATGATAAGCGCTTTCACGTGCCGCCTGCACGCTTCTTCAGATCTAACATTTTGAAAAGTTAATGACCTTATATATACATCTCAATTATCATAATTCACCCAATCAATCAATTAAAACCAGTGGAAACTAATTAAGAATATTAAGCATGGTGATGCAGTAAACTTCCCAATGCTCAAGCAGTTAAAGTGCAATATTGCATTAAAATCACAACTTAACATATAACGCTGAACAAAATCATAAATCTACATTTATATTAAAGCATTCATACACGCACAATATAAAATAAAATATCGCAATATAATAAAACTTGCAATGCATAAATATGTTGATAATACATGAAAAAAGAAACATAGAAATACTGATTAAAATAACAGCATTCATATAAAACATGTAAGACAAAACTTTATAATATGCTCTTGATGTGTGTAACACTCTATGATGAAAAACTAATTCTCCCTATAATTCAAAAAATATATAGACACAAATCTTTGTCTATGAAACAATAAATATGCATATATAAAATTGATATTTACTGTTGAAATCAAAAGTCAATACTATTGCATGTTCCATCTGGTAAATGTGAATAACTAGAGAACTATATAGAGATAGAAATTATCCAAAGACATCCCTATACATGGATAAAGTGAAACTATAACAATTGGAAAAACTCATGATATCCTACCTATTGTCTCTATCCTCTAGCACAGGTCTCAGGGAGACATAATGGTTCAAGCCTGGTGGTAAATGTGCCCCTGATCTAAAAATCCATTCTAATTCAAGTCTGGCCAAATAATTCATATTGTCACCTTGTCTCAAGCTTGGAATAACCACTTGTAATACCCTAAAGCTGAAACTATGATCTGTATAAATATTGACATGTCTTGCTAATGCATTGAGCTCACTCTTTTTTCTAATATCATAGATGTGATTATATATTCTATCTTTGAATCTTCTTTTAGTTAAACCTATATAGAACACATCACATTGTTTTTAAGTATCCAAATATATCAGATTCATGGTGTTACAATCAGCATACCCCCTGGGTTTAAACTTAAAAAATCCAAGTGGATGTTCATATGTTTGTGTTACTGTAATGTACTGACACAAATTACATTTACCACAGGGAAAACTCCCTTTCTTAGATTGACCACTCTGAAAAACATGTCTTGTAGTATTATCATCAAGATTAAAAATTGACTTAAGGTTATCACAATTCTTGAAAGCAAATCGAGGTTTATCTCCCACTATGCTTCTAATGTATCATCCATCGTTAGAACAAAAAAAATGGCAGGATTTGAATATAGAACTTGGGTTTCAATATGTTAATTTGCTACTTGAGTATTTTGCTCCTCTAGAACTTGAAGTGCAGAAACGTGTCGAATTGATGCACAAAGATATCTGTGATAGGTTCAATACAGATTACTGCACTCGGAGGTTGAACAACATATTGACGCAGATCCGCATTTACAGTGACAAGCTTCAACTTGTGAAACAACGGAAACTTTTGAGTGACCACAATGATTTTACATCAGGTCACATTTTTGTTTGGCCGAGAACAGTGAGAGATTCGGCCACTCCAGGAGGAGGGGCAACCATCACACAACACACAGATTCCATGCAATCATCTCACACAGCTACTGCACCGTTGTTCACCATTCCTCCAGATGGAGCTCATAGTCACAGTAATCAACATCACAGCACTGACCCGCCTACCACTTTGGCAACTGACGTCATCGGTGTGACTCCGTCAGGTACTCCACCACCTAACCAACTTGCTTTGCACAACTCTAATGATGGACTGGGACTCGGAGCAGTTCAGAGAACTGGTATCAACAACAAAATGAATGAGAAACAGTTTTTTCCCTTTCCGATCAAACAATCCAGATTTGTCAGAGGACGCTCTCACAGCAGGGGTCCGAAGAAAAGGAAGTACTCGCAGGAAAGGTATGGCCAGAAGAGAACGGCTTGGGACTGAGTAATTTGGTCTTTAATTATTCCAGTATTTCTCTGTCTGACTCTGACATTTCTTTTTTAAACAAAGGTCTGGGGTTTATCCCATCACAACCAAGTAAGTTGAACGAGACTTTTGTTGATTTAAAGTTATTTGGTCGCATGGTAGCGTTGAAAGTGCACTTTAAGGACAGTGATAAACTTTATAATAATGAGTTGTCATCTAGAATGTTCAAGCGCAAGAGCACTTTTACACCTATGATACCTTCTGTAGTTGAGTGTTTTATTAAACTGTGTGAGAGAGACTTCTATTTACACTATTCTATTAATAACAAGAAGAATAGATTTTATAATTTGACCAACACAGAATTTGCTTCTTTAAAAACTCTGTGCATGAATGATAATTTAGTGGTCAAGACAGCTGATAAGGGAGGGGGGATTGTCTTATTTGACACTGGTGATTACATCAGCAACATGGAGCTGTTATTGGAAGATGCTAGCACATATAAAATGATGAATATCGGTGACATTGAAAATATAGTAAGGAATATTCATGACACACTCTATGACATGCTGATGTGTAGACAGATAAGTGTTGAAACCTATGAGTTTTTTCACATTGAAAACCCACTGGTTCCATGTTTGAAGGGTCTACCTAAGATCCATAAGAATACGGTTCCTATCCCTATGCGTCCGATTGTTTCTGGCAAGGGATGGGCTACCTCAACTGTTTCACTTTTCTTAGAGAAGATATTAAGACCAATAGTGGACAATATACCGACCATACTTAAAGATACATACCAGTTGCTTAATGACATTGAACAGTTACAGCACAATTGGTCTAAACAAGAGAATTCTCTACTAATTACACTTGACGTCAAGAATCTTTTTACCTGTATACCAAATGATTATGGTATACAGGCCATCAGAGAATTGATGGTAAATGAGGTTACCTTTACTGTTGACAGACAAATTCTTGTTTGTCAGCTCTTGGAATTGGTGTTACAGAATAATGTCTTTCTATTCAACAAGAAACACTACTTACAGACATGGGGTGTTGCTATGGGCACCCCATGTGCTAACACTTACGCAAATTTAGTAGTGTTTTTTTGGGGAAAAACAACATCTATTCAATAGTACATGGTATACTAGAATCAAACTCTATAGGAGATTTGTAGACGATGTCATTATTCTATGGGAAGGGACACGTTTGGAGTTTCAAGCATTCCTCCATTACCTTGAGTCAACCACAGAGCTTCTGAGGTTTACAGCAGAATACTCAGAAGCTACCATAAATTTCTTAGATGTTAGTCTTACGTTTAATCATGACAACAAATTGGTTTCTTCTTTATATAGGAAATCCTGTTGGAAGAATACCCTATTGAGTTACAATAGCATGCATCCCAGATACACCTTTTCGGGTATTATCAAAAGCCAATATATTAGATTGACTAGAATATGTAGAGAAAAAGAGACTCTATTAAAGGAAGCAGATTGCTTGGAAGACCTGTTCCTCACCAGGGGTTATGACCCCAGTTTAGTTAGGTATATCAAGAACACAACCTTAGGACTAAGTAACTCTATTACTGAGGATATAGATGGAACCAACAGTAAGTCTCAACAAAATGGTAATGTTTCCCATTTCTTACATCATGCAAACAGTGACAATAATAGGTTAAGATACATGATGAAGTACACTAATGATATTATAGAACTTAAAAAAATTATTACTAAACACTGGAATGTTCTAACGATGGATGATAACATTAGAAGCATAGTGGGAGATAAACCTCGATTTGCTTTCAAGAATTGTGATAACCTTAAGTCAATTTTTAATCTTGATGATAATACTACAAGACATGTTTTTCAGAGTGGTCAATCTAAGAAAGGGAGTTTTCCCTGTGGTAAATGTAATTTGTGTCAGTACATTACAGTAACACAAACATATGAACATCCACTTGGATTTTTTAAGTTTAAACCCAGGGGGTATGCTGATTGTAACACCATGAATCTGATATATTTGGCTACTTGCAAACAATGTGATGTGTTCTATATAGGTTTAACTAAAAGAAGATTCAAAGATATAATATATAATCACATCTACGATATTAGAAAAAAGAGTGAGCTCAATGCATTAGCAAGACATGTCAATATTTATACAGATCATAGTTTCAGCTTTAGGGTATTACAAGTGGTTATTCCAAGCTTGAGACAAGGTGACAATATGAATTATTTGGCCAGACTTGAATTAGAATGGATTTTTAGATCAGGGGCACATTTACCACCAGGCTTGAACCATTATGTCTCCCTGAGACCTGTGCTAGAGGATAGAGACAATAGGTAGGTTATCATGAGTTTTTCCAATTGTTATAGTTTCACTTTATCCATGTATAGGGATGTCTTTGGATAATTTCTATCTCTATATAGTTCTCTAGTTATTCACATTTACCAGATGGAACATGCAATAGTATTGACTTTTGATTTCAACAGTAAATATCAATTTTATATATGCATATTTATTGTTTCATAGACAAAGATTTGTGTCAATATATTTTTTGAATTATAGGGAGAATTAGTTTTTAATCATAGAGTGTTACACACATCAAGAGCATATTATAAAGTTTTGTCTTACATGTTTTATATGAATGCTGTTGTTTTAATCAGTATTTCTATGTTTCTTTTTTCATGTATTATCAACATATTTATGCATTGCAAGTTTTATTATATTGCGATATTTTATTTTATATTGTGCGTGTATGAATGCTTTAATATAAATGTAGATTTATGATTTTGTTCAGTGTTATATGTTAAGTTGTGATTTTAATGCAATATTGCACTTTAACTGCTTGAGCATTGGGAAGTTTACTGCATCACCATGCTTAGTATTCTTAATTAGTTTCCACTGGTTTTAATTGATTGATTGGGTGAATTATGATAATTGAGATGTATATATAAGGTCATTAACTTTTCAAAATGTTAGATCTGAAGAAGCGTGCAGGCGGCACGTGAAAGCGCTTATCATTTTTTATGGTTCAATAAAAGTCTGTGCATTCCAGCATTGATTCCTGTCTGCTTCATGGAGGTATCAGCAGTTTTTGTTTCTATTTATACTTGTTCTCCTCCGATTTTTGGCTGCTGATTCTTTGGGAGGTCCAAGGTACTTTTTTCATTAAGCATAACTATAGAATGCTTTGTGGTTGTCCTTAGAATCAGTGGCAATTTTGTTTTTGTAGCTAGCTTTCGAGGATCTTATAAAGGATCTCAGCTTCTTACTGAGGCTGACCAGGGAGCTCCTCCACTCATGGAATTTTACTCTCTTTTGCAACAATTTCTTGCTTCTGTTGTACAGTTTATTTATGGCAAGGGACCACCAGATTGGTTTCCTTTTTTTGGAGGATAGTGTCTTGGTTCTGTTTGCGGTAGCACGCTCCATGCACTCATGTAAGTACTTATAGAGTGCATTTGTGTAGGATTCAGCAGTCATAACTGTATTGTCCATCTGCATGGGTGTCATGAAGTTCACCAATTCTGTCTTAAGAAGCATGAAGTTGGCTTTGGATACATTTTTTACCGTGAGTTTCTTAATGGGGGGTGGGGCGGGATGTGGATATCAACGGTGATTAGCTTATGGTCGGATCGGACCAACGAGGAGTTGACTTCAGGTGTGGAACACCAGTCACTCATGTTGGTAATGACTAGGTCTAGGATATTGTTGCCCCTGGTGGGGGTGTGGATAAGTTTATCCATGGCATTTGAGTTTATGAATTCCAGAAAGCGTTGTGTGAAGGAGTTGGTACATGAGTAGTTTTCCCAGTTAATGGTGGGGTAGTTGAAATCACCCATTATTAGGGTGTTTGGTTGAACCCTAATATTTTCCAGTACATCAAGAAAAGAGGAGTGGGAATCTTGGGGCATAGTGGGGGATCTGTAGCAAGCTACAATTTGGATTGCAGCTTTGCCCAGAGTTAGTTGCACTTGGATAACCTCGGAAGTATTATGCTGAGCAACTAGCCTGGATGTGTGGGTATCCTTAATGAATATGGACACACCTCCACCTTTGGTGTTCCGGTCCAGGTTACATGGCCGAAAGGTGTGGTATGAGTTATAGCCTGGTAGTGCAGGGGTGCTCTCTGGAGCCTTGATCCAGGTCTCAGTCACTGCACAGATATCGATGTTCTCCATTTTAAGGAGTGCCTCGAGTGAGTGCATTTTGAGATTTAGACTTCTAGCACTGAGTAACATTACCCTCAGTTTTTGCTTGTCTGTTCCTGTTAGGGTGGTGAATTTGTCATTTGAACCTTGCCTATAAAAGGCACTGTAGGGGCGGCAAGAGCCTTAGCCAGTATCCGGAATCCCAGGGGTGACAGGTGCAGGCCATCTCTGGCAAAGCATTGTGGTCTGTCGACCATGTCATCCCAAGCAGACAGATACTGGATCCCCTTAGAATGACACCAGAAGCTTAGCCAATTGTTGAAGTCAATCATTTTATCCTTGTACTGTGGTATCATTCTGGGCAATAGTAGAATGCTACTCAGGGCTAGGGTCATACCTGCCTGAGCTACAAGATCAGAGAGCTCTTCCATATCTCTTTTCATGTAGTCCAGGGAGGTATGTCTCAGGTTGTTCACACCAACATGGACAATGACAGAGTCATATTTGTAATGTTGTGGAGTGATCTGAGTGCATGGGTTATGTGGCGGATCCTGGCACCCGACAGGCAGCTGACAGTAACCTTCACCTTGTTTAGCCTGGTGAGTGGGACATCAGTGTGCTTGACTATAGAGTGACCTATGACTAGTGTGTTGGATTCATTGTTTTGCCTTATTGGCTGTGGTTGAGTGGCACACTGAGTCTGTGAACTATGTGTCATTTGGGTTGTGTTGGGGGTGGAAGTTTCTTGTGTTTCTGCTTTGGAGGTCTCTGTTGCTTGAGCAGATTATTATTGAGAGCCCCTGCGAATGTTTTTGTGTTTCTATGTGTGGATTTTGGTGGTGTAGATTATGTGATGTGTGGGGTGGTGCAAGTATTTACCTTCTCCTCTTGAATGTCAAGTTCAGTCTTGGTTGGAGAGAGCTTTACCTCCAGTTTGTCTAGATAAGTGCATCTCTCACAGGTTGTAGTATTGGGTGGTAAGAGGAGAGGGTTGTCTGTGTACATGAGGCAATTTCTACATTGCCCCAAGATGCCCAGATTCATCAGATAGAAAGGAGAGAACCCTGGGACCTGACCCTTGGACATGCCTGAATAAAAAAATATTTCCCTCTAGATAAGTGAGAAAAGTGAGTACAAGAGCTGTTTCTCTCTAAGCAAGTGAGGAAAGTAAGTGCAAAAACTGTTTTCCTCTAGGTAATGAGGAAGGTTTAATGCTATAGTAATTAGTAGCGTATTTAGTGCTTACAACAAGTTCTGAACAAGTGCTAAGCACGAATAAGCAAATTCAAGTGCAAAAACTAAGAATCTGTATCTGCACAAGACTAGTTACAGGAAAGAAACAAGTGCAAATGCGGGCTTTCAAATCAGAAAGTTGAGAGAGATGGAAAAGATTGTCCAGATGGCCAATAACTACAATTTCTGGGCCAGAACCACTCCTTATGTAGTAGATAGGTTACCTAGTGCTTACCACTCCCACTGACAAGCTAAAAGGCTTCCCTCCAACACAGAAATGATTGTGGGGCTCAGAAGCTTACATACAGTCCTGGATACAGCAAATCTGTATCTGGACTACACTAGTTGCAGGAAAGGTAGGAAACAGGCTTACAGTTTTTTTTTTTGTTTGTTTGTTTTACAGAAAAGTAGCTAAAACAGCAGTAAAAACAATTCGAATGCAGTGCAAGCTAGCACACTTGAGTATGTAGCAGTATTAGACCAAACACAGTTTAAACAAATGCAATTAAATTAAAAATGACTAAAAACAAGTGCAGAAGGAGTGTATTGGGTAGAATGTGGTAAAGAGATGGGACTGGGAGGAGTGTCCCAGATCAAATCTACAGTGGGGCGGGCAACTGCAAAAGCCACCAAATTTAAACAACAAACCAGAGATAGGGAGGGTGTATGGAACAAAACACTTTCAGCAGAGATCTGAAAAACCATACAATGAATCAAAATTAGTGCACAACTCTGAATAAAATTAGTCCAGCAATAATTTACAGTACACAATTCTGAAGAACCAAAAAAATATACTTAGCTCTGTATATTTCCAGATAGTTTGAAAAGAGCTCTGTTAGACACAGGTTCCAGCAATGATATGCAGGCTGTTAACTAACAGGGTCTATTATTATGCAAGTAATCCTTCAGATAGTCAGATGACACAAGCTGTAAAAACAGTTATACCAACTTAAGATACAGCAGAAAATAGGGGGAGGTGGGACAAAACACTGTCAGCATAGATTTGAAAAACTATACAGTGAATCAAAAATAGCAGTGCACAACTCTGAATAAAATTAGTCCAGCAACAATTTACAGTACACAGTTCTGAAGAACCAAAAATATACTTAGCTCTGTATATTTCCAGATAGTTTGAAAAGAGCTCTGTTAGACACAGGTTCCAGCAATGATATGCAAGCTGTTAACTAACAGGGTCTATTAATGTGCATTATTATTATACATTTAAGACATAGACTTGTGGGTTTTCCTTCACCTGTGACTTGCTTGTAATACATAGAATTACTGTAACTTACAGTGTTGACTGTTAGAATTCCGATAGTCATGTAGAAAGTATTGTTGCAGTGATTCTAAATGTGGGTTTGTCTCTTTACATTTTTATGGGAAGTATCTCAAGTAATTTGTCAAATGTTTTGTGCTTTCCCAGCAGCAGTGGCAGTGTGTAGAGTACTGAAAGGCAAGTTAAAGGTATATGCCCTTTTCCCCACTGTAGTCCGATCCTGGAATTTGTATATATAATTGGGGGGTGTGGGGGGCTGTGGAAATGTGGGAAGCATAGCTCCCCACTTACTTTGGTTGTACATTGCCCTGTTTCTGTTAAGAGGGTAAGTAAGTAGTTTTTAAGTTCTGGAAAGGGTGTGCTTGTCTATGGTTTAAGATTTAATATGTTGAAATTCAGCATTGTAAGCTGTCAGTGAAATGGGAGTCACTCAAATGAGTTGTCAGTCAAATGAGTTTTAGGTCAAGTGAAGTAGACCCATATATATATATATATATATATATATATATATATATATATATATATATATATATATATATATATATATATATATATATATATATATATATATAGTATATACATCTGTTATTCCAAATAAATTCCATTTGAATTATTTTAATCAAACTTTTTTAAATTTGTATTATTATTTTGGTTCCCTAATAAACAATAAACAAAAAAATGCTTATATGTATTGTTAGAACCCGGGACAGAGAATTATTTAAAATAACTGACTTTGAAATACATGCTGAAGCTAATAAAGCCAACATTTACAAATGTCTGTCTTCATCTTAGACAAAATAAAGATATTACCCTTTTGCTATGGAGAATAATGACATTACAATATGGCTGGTTATTTGTAATTGCTTCTGATTGTATGCACACTCACCTACTCATTCACTTTATGCTAACAGAATTCTAAAAATTAAAACAAAAATGTTTACATTGAACTGAAAAAAAATGTTTAATGCACTTGCACCATTTTGGACAATGAAATTACAGAGAGCTCAAATCAATTAATATTCATCAAGGGAAAGAGAAAGCTTGCATAAGGTGGTATAAATGTTACCAGGGCTTGGAAATGAAATACAAATAATCAATTTGGAATTTGATCCAGTCTCAGAAGACTGGATAGTGGCCCAGACAGTGAGAAATCATGGTCAAGAGAAATTTTCATGAAGCAAGATGTACTCCAAACAAGGATTTCCCTAAATTACTATAATATCTTTGCCATATTGTATATAAAAATAAAACTTACACAGCACTAGCAGTCTCAGATTTGTATATGCTTCTTATGATATATAAAGATTAAAATTATTGACTGTCTTTGGAAATTTACTTTTCAGAATGAGGGAAATTTTGCCAAAAATAGTCTTATGTTAAAAACTATTGGAAGAACTTAGTGTGTCTACTATTGGCAGGTTTTCACTTGGAAATGTTTACACTGGGCTTTTTATGCACCTGATACAATCTCTAAATTAGTAAAGTCAATAAATTAGCTTGTTAGAGATGTAAAATAGAAACTAAAGCTGCTATCACAAAAAAATTATGCATATATTTATTTATTTGACATTTGTTAATCGGGTTAGTCCAAATGAGCCAGAAGCCCATTTTCAGTGTAGACCCAAGGAAAACAGCTCCAGTACAATATAATGCAAACAATTTTGAATTGTACAATTGAGTTTACAACATAGGTTCATAGGTTCACAGGTAGGTACTAGGCTATCTGCCCAAAGGCATTTATAAGCCTAGCCAGAATGTATTGGTTTCGCCGCCGCCTTAGATTAGTTCCCTGTGCCTCAGTCCAGCAGAGTCACTGAAGTAATCCCCCCAGGTAAACTTTCTGTTTCCCATCCACTCATCAAGGTTTCTCTTGAAGAGTGCTAGTGATGAGCTCTGACTAATGTAGATTGGAATCTTGTTCCAAAGCATGGGAAGTTTCTGGGACAGGAATCTATCCCTCCAGCACATCCTATTTATTGTTGTGGTGAGGTTTAGATCCCTAGAGCGTGTGGCTCGTGGGGATAAGGTTTTCTTTAGGTGGAGCATGTCCATCAATTCTGGGTTGGATATGGCCTTGTATGTCAGGCAGAGATCACCTCTGAGTAGGCGGTATGCAACCAAGTGCAGCTGTAGTTTCTTCAGTTGAGCTGCATAGGGCATCTGTTTGAGGCCAGTAATCCTCTTGGTGACATGCTTCTGTGGTCTTTCCAGATGTTGCAGATATCTTGTAAGGTACGTCCCAAATGGGGCGTTGTACTCTATGATGGGTCTGATGAGTGATGCGTAGAGGAGCACAATGACCTTTTTTAAATCTGGATGCAAACCCTTTTGTGATTAGGTGGGCCACATAGAAGGATTTTCCAACCACTTTGGCAATGTGATTATCAAAGGAGAGATTACTATTTACTTCGGTCTCCAGATCCCTTATTTTGTCTTCCATATTTAGGAGGGCTACCACCTATGTGGTAGTTTGTGGGTACTTTGTTTTTTCCAAAGGGGATGACTATGCACTTTTTGGCATTTAGCTTGAGGCCATGATTTTGACACCAGGTATCTGTCTCAGTTAGACCCTTTTGGAGGATGTCTGTGTCAGCCAGAGAGTCAGTTATAGCCCCTAGTTTGCAGTCACCTGCGAACTTGGTCAGCCATAGTCCTCCTATGCTTGCCTGTACCTCTGAGAAGTATATGCCGAACAGGAGGGGTCCTAGGACTGAGCCCTGGGGAATTCCACTTGTAACTGGTTTAGAGTCAGACCTAGCTCCTGCAACTCTTACCATGTGGGTTCTGTCTGTGAGCCAGTTGCCAACCCATCTCATGATGTAGGGGTTTATGTTCAAGCTGGTGAGCTTGTTTATAATACTAGAATGGGGAATGATGTTGAAAGCCTTTGTGAGGTCTAGGTAGGCTGTGTGGACCACCTTTCCCTCCTCTATAGACTTGGTAACTGTCTTAAAGAAGTCCACCAGGTTTAGGAGGCATGATCTGCCCTTAACAAAGCCGAACTGGGTAGGGTCCAGTGTTTGGAGGTTCCTAATGTCTCTGTTAATGAGATCCATGATGATGCACTCCATAGCCTTGCAGACCAAGCTAGTCAGGCTTATAGGGTGATAGTTCCTGGGGTCTGTTGTGGCTCCACCTTTGTGGAGAGGAATAACCGTTGCTCTGCACCACTCTATGGGCACATAGCCTGTGGAGAGGCTGACTTTGAACAGTGTGTTTAGGTGAGGGGGTTAGTTCATCTTTGAGCTCATGTAGGATGCAGCCTGGGACACTGTCCGGTCCCATTGATGCTATGTATTTGGCTTTGGAGAGGGCTGTTTTAACCTGAGTGTCTGTGATTTCACGGGCACTACATTCTTCTGGTATGGTTATGGGCCCTTTTGGGGGTGAGATGGGGGGGTGAAGTTTGCACTGAACCTGTCTGCCAGGATGTTGGCGATATCAGTCAGTTCAGTATATTTTGTGCCATTCTACACTAACTCCGTGCAGATCTGGAAATTGCTACTTAGATTCTTGACATAGCTAAAGAATGCCTTGTGGTTATCTTTGGAGTCTTTGGCAGTTTTTCTTTCAAAGCTAGCCTTGGATGATTTTATGAGGGATCAGTTTCTTGCTGATACTAATCAGGGATGTCTTCCCCTCTTGAGATTTTACTCTTTTCTGTACTAGTTTCCTCCTTTTATTGTACAGCTTGTTTATGGCAGGGGTCCAGCAGACTGGATTCCTTTTCTTGGAGGAGTGAGTCTTGGTTTTGTTTGGGATAGCATGATCCATGCATTCTTGTAGGTGCCCGAAGAGTGCATTAGTAAAGGATTTTGCAGCTTGGGCAGTGTTATCCTTTAGCATGGGGGATTTGAAACTTTCCACCTTGGTCTTAAGTAATGTGAAGTTTGCTTTTGAAAAGTTTTTCATAGTGGTTTCCTTGTCCGGGGGTGGGGGCGGAATGTGAATATCCAAAGTGATTTGTTTATGGTCAGACCTAACCAGCAAGGGGTTGATCTCTGGTGTGGAACACTGGTCGCCCATGTTGGTGATGACCAGGTCAAATGTGTTGTTACCTCTGGTGGGGGTGTTGACCAGTTGATCCAGGGCATTTGAGTTTATAAATTCTAGGAAATGTTGGGCAAGGGAGTTAGAACTTGAGTAGTTCTCCCAGTTAATGTGTGGGTAATTGAAATCACCCAACATCGGGGTGTTTGGTAGGACATTTATGTTTCCCAGTGTTTCCAGAAATGCGGAATGGGGTCCAGGGACATGGTGGGTGATCTATAGCAAGCTACAATTTGAATTGCAGTTCTGCCTGTTGTTAGTTGTATGTGGATAATCTCTAAAGCATCATGCTGTGTCACTAACTTGGAGATGTGGGTATCCTTGATGCATATGGATATGCCCCCGCCTTTTGTATTTTGGTCTGTGTTTTGTGGCCGAAATGTATGGTATGAGTTGTAGCCTGGTAGTGCTGGGGTGCTCTCTGGAGCCTTAAACCAGATTTCTGTTACTGCACATATATTTCAATTTTTTCCATACTGAGGAGTGCCTCTAGTGCATGCAGTTTGAGGTTTAAACTTCTGGCATTGAGTAGCATTACCCTCAGTTTTTTGTTACTTGTGCTATTTACGGTGGTGGGTTTGTCTTTTGAGCCTTGCCTAAAAAAGGCACTATGGGGGTGGCAAGAGCCTTGGCAAGTATTCAAAAGCCTAAGGGCGACAGGTGCAAGCAGTTTCTAGTGAAGCAGTGTGGCTTGTTGAGCATGTCATCCCAGGCTGACAGACACTGGATCCCCTTTGAATGACACCAGAAGCTTAGCCAATTGTTGAAATTGATATTTTTTTTCTTTATACCGTGGTATCATTCTTGGTGAGGACAGGATGCTACTCAGGGTTAGGGTCATCCCAGCCTGAGCTATGTGATCAGAGAGCTCTTCCATGTCTCTTTTCATGTAGTCCAGGGAAGTATGGCTCAGGTCATTCACACCAACATGGACAATGACAGAGTCATATTTGTACTTGTTCTGGAGTGACCTGAGTGCTTGTGCTATGTGGCACATCCTGGCACTTGACAGGCAGCTAACAGTAACCTTCTCCTTGTTCAGCCTAATGAGTGGGATGTCAGTGTGCCTGACTATAGAGTCACCTATTACTATTGTGTTGGGTATGTTATTTTGCCTTAAGGGCTGTGATTGCATGGCACACTGGTTTTGTGAAGTATGTGTTTCATAGTTTGTGATGGGGGTGGAGGTTGCTTGGATGTCTGCTTTGGAGGTCTCTGTTGCTTTTGCAGATTTTTATTTAGAGCCTCCAAGTATAGTTTTGTGTATTTATGCTTGTTTTTTGCCGGTGCTGGTTTCATAGGTCTGTGTGAGACTGGTGGTGTGATGCAAGTAATTCCCTTCTCCTCTTGACTGTCTGGTCCAGTCTTGGATTGAGAGAGCTTAGCCTCCAGTTTGGCTGTATAATTGCATCTCTTGCATGTATTAGTGTTTAATGGTAGGAGGAGAGGGTTGTCTGTGTACATGAGGCAGTTGTAACATTGCTTCAAAATGCCCAGATTCACCAGTTGGACTGGAGAGTACACCTGAAACTGCCCTTTGGACATGCCTGGATAGGTACAGTGTGCTGTTTTACTGATTGGCTGGTAAATTTGAATAGAGAGCCTTGTCCTTCTCTACAGTATAGGGGGGTCTAGTGCTAAGGTTTATTAGTGCTTGCTATGAGTTTTGAGCAAGTGCCGGGCTGAGAAGTGAATGGTTTGAGTGCTTAAGTTGAAATGTTGTCTAATTCCAAGGGAAAAATTGAAGAGCTGGGAGGTAACAGAAAGCAGAACAGAAATTAAATTCACAAAAAGACTGAAAAAAACATCAAATAGTCTAGAGCAAAAAGTCATATACAAGAGATGATTCCATTGAGATGTAAATACATAGTTTATTTTCAGATGTTGATACAAGTTATTTAATATAAAAGACAAGATATTTATATAAACTGTGGTTGCAAATCATCTGCAAAATATGTAGAGATTGATTGTATCATCAGTAAGAGTGGATTGGAAGTAGTTACCCCGCAGTTTGCTGATTTTCTTTTTCTTTTGAAACAAGCAATAAGAAAACAGAATTTACACCAGAAATCAGGGGGCACATTCAAATAATCTTGAATTCAATCCCTGGTCAAAAGTCCACTTTCTGATTGACACTTTAAACTCAATTAATAGTTCTTTGTCGGAGATGATTATAAACTAAATGATATTGATGCGTCTTTATTTTCTTATTGGAAATGGCAAATGTGCCATATATGTTTCATGTAATGGTCAAACAAATATGTTGTAAGCCTACAGTATTTAGTTTGAATGCTAAGATTAGATTTTAAAGTTTATGAAAGTTGTTGTTCATGAAATTGTTAGAGTTTCTAAGCGATGTTTGGATTTGTAATGAGATTTACATGGATCATACCCTTTCCCTTACATTGTTTTATGAAGCAACCAATAAACATATTTAAAGAAAACAGAACTGTATTTAGAAGTATTTAAGTTATTTTTTTTTTGCTGGGGGAGAAAGAAATGTACACATTACAGAAATGGAGACAAATGAACCTATGCAATGCAAATTGGAAAATTATATTGAAAATATTACAGAAAAAGATCTGAAGTATAGATATGGAATTAAGGGGAGAAATGTGAAAGATGTATTTATTGTTCTGAAAGAGGTGGTAGATAGTATAAGTAAAGGGAAACAGAACGTGAAATAATATTGTGATGTACTGAAAATTGTTGATAGTATAAAGCATGGACAGCTGTGGAAGATTTGGTGGTACATGTTGAGAGAAAAAGTTAGCAAAGTTTTATTTTTCAGAACATTTATAATAACACATGGACAAAGCCTGCAGTAAATGGGTGGGTAAGTAAAAAAATATGTAAAAATGTTTATGACTGGATTGCCCAATGAGTATCCCCGGGATTCATAGGTTCATAGGTTCATGGGTAGGTACTAGGCTATCGGCCCAAGGGCCTATGCAAGCCTAGCCAACAAGGCTCCCTGGCTTACTCCACCCAAGAAAGTTATTTTCCTGTGCCACTGACGAGCAGAGACACAGAAGTGATCCCCGGGGTGTATTTCCTATTTCATGAAGCTCGGCACAAGGACTTGCGCCGAGCGTCCTCATTACAGATGGTGCAGCAGCTCCATATGAATATTTATGAGGCCGTGCTGCCGTGCCCTCGGCGTGCACAGGAAACATGTGCGAGTGCAGGGGGCGTGTTTAAGTGCTCTATGGAGGCGGAAACATGCCCCCACAGTTGCACAACCTACTATGCTTACTATTAAAGCCCGCCTCTAATAATAAGCAATCAATTCAGTGTCCATGGATACTGAAATGTATGCTAAGCATACAAGAGTGTCCATGAACACTGAAATAAAATCAAAGTAGTAAACACACAAGCACGTAGCGGAATGTTGAGCCCCGTCCCTAGAACTTTCCTAATCAGATTCCCCGTGTCCCTATTTTACATTTATAATGCTTCAATATCGAAAGTGTAAGTGAAGCGCAGCATGTTTGCATGTTGCTGCCCCCTGCTTAGCATAGCTTACACATCAAAATCAACCAAATAGAGAAAAACATGTGGAATTAAAGTTAATGTCAATAGTGTAATGGTTAGAGCATCTGCCTAACGAGCAGGCATGCATGGTTTGAGGCTAACTATAGCACATATCATTTTCCATGTGGAATGTTGTTTTGCTGTATAACCTACATAATAACATGTAAATGTGAACTGGAGTACCGCATGAAATCTTTAACTAATGTCATGCAATCACATTGGTAGTGTCATAATGAATAAGGCACTAGTAAGCAGGTGTAAGCAGATGCAGACATGATTAATGTTCTAGTTTAACTTTGCAGATAGGATTACAAGCCCTATATTGTGGCTTACCATTTTGTCTATAAGAATCCTTGACTTAAGATGTCCTGCATACTATCGACATGTTTTAAATTAAGGAGTAATTTCTCCAAGAATGTTGCTTGTTGGGAGCTCCCAATTAGCTTGCTTGCTCAATTTCCTTATTTTAGTTATTATATAAGTCCGTTTATAGACGGAATCAGTCTTCTGTTTTTATTCAGTTTTTTATATCCTTCGGGATATTATTTAATACGCATTTTAGTATGTATATTTCAGCGTAAAAAATATTTGGGGTCAATACTGCACGAACAGGGTCCAATAAATGATTCTGTGTTTATTGGAGACGTAACTCCAGTTTTTGTAAGAATGAGCGGATCAACGCAACTGTTTCGATTACCATGCCCTTACCATTTGGGTTTGTTGTTCATGGCTTTTCAGTGCTAATATACTATTTAGGAGTTTAGCCTTTGAACAGTGTTTTAAGTTGACATGAATGAAAGTCAAAGTTATGTTTTATGAAGCGGATATTAGCATGAAATTAGATTGTAAGAAATATAGTATGATTTTATGTTTTTACTGTATGTCTATGTGGCTGTTTATGCCTTTTGTGCTTTATGTTTATACAATGCTGATGTGCTTGCAGTACAATAGATGCTTAGCAACGTGTATACAATTTGATTAACTCTGTAAGTGGCTAGTTAATTGATTAATTTCCCGCTCTTGGTACTATAAATAATTATGTTCACATACTGAATTAATGAAATCTGAAGAAGCGTGGTTTTGCCGCGTGAAAGCGCTTATTTTTCTGTTCACTATTAAAAGATTGCTTATTTTTATGACGGAGCAGCATCTTTTTACATCATTGAAGGCATTGCAGTCTTTCGTGTAATTTATGGACAGTTTTGTTTAACGTCTTGGTGATTCCACATCATTGATTTTAGCTATTCTAGCTACAAGAACATCTTGCTGAACGGTCCTGGTGGTTGGTTCACTACTTTTGTTTTTATCATTGTGCTATTTTCTTGGTGGGTGAACCATTGAACAAGCGCTACCGACTACCTTATCCTGCTTTGCTGCTTCTTCTTTTGGTCGGTATACTTTGTACACCATGGATTCAGCTATTCATTCTGAACCGGAGTCGAGGGATACAGCATCTGTTTGGAAAGGTTTGCCATATTCAAACGACAACCCTTTATTGTCTCTGGATCTATTGAAAGACATGAACGTTGTACAGCCTCAAACCAACAGTGAGAATCTTACAGAGTTTTTTCCTATGTTGAAAATGTTAGAGGATAATCTTTACCAGCTACAGAAGTATGTTTGGCAGCGGCTTCATTTGGAAGCATGTTTACATTTTAAAATAGTCCCCAGGGGTATGAGGGTATTTTGTATGCCCACATATGGGGACTCACATCCTCAACTATTAAAACGCTGGCAAGATTTGAATATTGAACTTGGATTCAGCTACGCTAAACTAATGATAGATTATTTTCTACCCTTAGAAAAGGAGCTAAGGGATAAGACTGATGCTTTGTACAAACAGTTAACTGAACGTTTTACCTCTAGTTTTTGCAATGATAAAATCAATCATTTATTTACACAAATCAATTTGTTCAGCGATAGGCTGAAAACAACCAAGCAAAAGAAACTGACACGGGACTTCAATGATTTTAAAAGGGGTCAAGTCTTTATTTGGCGCGACATCAAGCTGCACATGTTGCCAACACTGCAGCTGCTGTCGAACATCCAGACAGGCTTCCCCCTTCTAGTTCCACATATGCTCGTGTTGTACAGCCTTTGCCTCTCATACCTTCTAATTCTACACAGGTGGAGGAGTCAACCTCTAATACAGCCAATAATATACTATCAGCTGTTGAGTTGACTGATACGCCTCCCCCTAATCAGGAAGCTTTTAATGCTCGTACTTTAACACATCCGACTGGAACCATCCCGAAGCATACCACCACAATGACTTCTTCTTCTTCTGGGGCTTTTTTACCTTATCTCAAGAAGCAGGTCAACCAATACAACAGAGGGAGATCTCGCAGCAGAGACTCCCGCAAAAGGAAGAACTCGGGAGAACAGTATCCTCTAAACAGAAGAAGGAAAAATTGACGCATGATATTCTGTTCAATTTTTCTAGTGTTTCTTTGGACTCGCCTAGTGTCAGTGTCTTGAATAAAGGTCTTAATTATATACCAGCTGTAAATGCAAGATTAACAGAGACTCTGATTGACTTGAGAATGTTCTGTAGGAACGTAAGTTTAAAGTTATTTTTTAAGACTGATATGACTGACAGAGAGGATACCATAGGTATACCACGTTATAAGGTCAACAGTACCTTTACACCTCCCATGCCCCCCCATGTTGAATGCTTTTTGAAAGCTTGTGAGCACCAGTACTATAGAATGTTTAATCACAATAATAAGGATGGGAGATATTTTAATCTTAGCCCTCTGGAATTCAATAGTTTGAATCATCTCAAGCAAGACTCCAGAATAGTAATAAAACCAGCTGATAAGGGAGGAGGGGTGGTTGTGTTAGATACTGATGAATACTTAAGAGGTATGCAAGCTTTACTCTCTGAAGAAGATACATATACAACTATCACTCATAAGGAAGTACTTCAGATTATCAGTGGGGTGCATGATACCATCTATGATTTGGTCATATGCCGTCAGGTTAGCCAAGAGGTTTACAATTTTCTATACATAGAATTTCCTATTATACCCATCATTAAGGGCCTCCCCAAAATACATAAGGAGGTCACACCGATACCATATAGACCTATAGTATCAGGGGATAACTGGGTGACAGCCCACATATCTGAGTTTGTTGAGGACATGCTGAGACCAGTTGTCAATCAGTACCCCACCATACTAAGAGATACTTATGATCTCTTAGACACCATCAAGGACATCAAGTTAGATATTAGTCAGCAACATATATTCATTACCCTAGATGTCAAAAGCTTGTTTACGTCAATACCCAATATTGAAGGGATGGAGAACATCAGACAGCTTCTGAATAAAGAGACCTTCTATAGTAATGATAGGAACATCTTGATAAGTCAACTATTAGAACTCATTCTTTACAATAATGTGTTCTTATTTGGAGATAGGTATTATTTACAGAAATGGGGGGTGGCCATGGGCACCCCCTGTGCTAATACCTATGCTAACTTGGTTGTCTTATGGTGGGAAAAGCAGTTTCTTTTTTCTCATGAAAACTTCAAACATATTAAACTGTACAGGCGTTTTGTAGATGATATTATTATCATATGGGAAGGCACCTTATCATTGTTTGAAGCTTTCCTGAATGATTTAGAAACCACCAGCAGTTTCTTAAGATTTACTCTTGAGTCATCCACTACTCAAATTAACTTTTTAGATGTGACACTCAGTTTTACATCTGAAGGAGGTATCATTTCATCTTTGTATAGGAAACCTTTGTATGCATGCTACTTACCTTTGACAGCATGCACCCCAGACATGTGTTTCAGGGGATAATTAAAAGCCAATTCTTGAGGATCATGAAACTTTGTAGTAGAGAAGTTGATATTATTAGAGAGGCTTTAGTATTAGAAGAATTGTTTGTAAATAGAGGTTATGATCCTGTAATGGTTGGAGACATCAAATACAAAACATTGGGTCATATAATACCTATGGAGTTTCATAAATATAAACCAACAACTCAGGTGACCTGGAATTATAACAAGGTGAGACCTATTCACAGGAATGTGGTCAAATATGTAACTACGTATACCAGCGATATTAACAAGATACAGCAGGTCGTCCGAGGTAATTGGCATATACTGACTATAGATCCCACAACAAGTGAGTTATTAGGTGAGAATCCAGTCTTTCTGTATAAGAATAGTAAGAACTTAAAAAGGATTCTATGTGGTGATACACACACCACAATAGAAGGTCATAAAGTGACTTCGCTTATTTCTTACAAACAGGGCACTTTTCCATGCTATAGTTGCAACAGATGCAACTATATTACAAAGGAACAACTATTTGAACATCCTACCATGGATTATGTCTTCACACCACACTTCTTTGCTAATTGCAACACCAGTAATGTCATATATCTTGCCACCTGTATCAAATGTTCAGCGTTCTATGTAGGCCTAACTAAAAGGAAACTGCATGAACGCATTTATAATCATCTATATGACATTAGGAAGAAGGTAGAAGCTAATGCATTAGCGAAACATGTTATTGAGCATCCATCACACTCCTTCACCTTCAGGGTTTTGCAAATAGTGACTGATAATAATAGGGGAGGGAATAAGGAAAATAACTTGGCCACCAATGAATTACACTGGATTCTGAAATTAGGAGCTCACTTAGTACCAGGGATCAACAGTTTCCTATCCATGAAACCGGTGCTATTATCTCGATAGCAGTTTTAATACCAGGTTTATGGTATTGATAGAGAGAGCCTTATACATTTAGCTATTATTGGTCAGTTATTTATGCCATACCAGGTTTTTCATTAATTCATATATTCTTCTGCATTTTTACATTTAAATTTGTACTCATTTTGTCCTCCATTCACGTACCCTTCACCCAGGTTTCAGCTATGCACATTCACATATTTCTGTTTTAGTGACACTTGTAGCATGAATTATTGTATTTTCTGCATTTTATTATTCATTGACCATGATGTTTGAGACTAGCAATATATTCCATGGTATGTGCATTTTTTATTTTACTCAGATGCAGACATGATTAATGTTCTAGTTTAACTGTGCAGATAGGATTACAAGCCCTATATTGTGGCTTACCATTTTGTCTATAAGAATCCTTGACTTAAGATGTCCTGCATACTATCGACATGTTTTAAATTAAGGAGTAATTTCTCCAAGAATGTTGCTTGTTGGGAGCTCCCAATTAGCTTGCTTGCTCAATTTCCTTATTTTAGTTATTATATAAGTCCGTTTATAGACGGAATCAGTCTTCTGTTTTTATTCAGTTTTTTATATCCTTCGGGATATTATTTAATGTACATTTTAGTATGTATATTTCAGCGTAAAAATATTTGGGGTCAATACTGCATGAACAGGGTCCAATAAATGATTCTGTGTTTATTGGAGATAACTCCAGTTTTTGTAAGAATGAGCGGATCAACGCAACTGTTTCGATTACCATGCCCTTACCATTTGGGTTTGTTGTTCATGGCTTTTCAGTGCTAATATACTATTTAGGAGTTTAGCCTTTGAACAGTGTTTTAAGTTGACATGAATGAAAGTCAAAGTTATGTTTTATGAAGCGGATATTAGCATGAAATTAGATTGTAAGAAATATAGTATGATTTTATGTTTTTACTGTATGTCTATGTGGCTGTTTATGCCTTTTGTGCTTTATGTTTATACAATGCTGATGTGCTTGCAGCACAATAGATGCTTAGCAACGTGTATACAATTTGATTAACTCTGTAAGTGGCTAGTTAATTGATTAATTTCCCGCTCTTGGTACTATAAATAATTATGTTCACATACTGAATTAATGAAATCTGAAGAAGCGTGGTTTTGCCGCGTGAAAGCGCTTATTTTTCTGTTCACTATTAAAAGATTGCTTATTTTTATGACGGAGCAGCATCTTTTTACATCATTGAAGGCATTGCAGTCTTTCGTGTAATTTATGGACAGTTTTGTTTTACGTCTTGGTGATTCCACATCATTGATTTTAGCTATTCTAGCTACAAGAACATCTTGCTGAACGGTCCTGGTGGTTGGTTCACTACTTTTGTTTTTATCATTGTGATATTTTTTTGGTGGGTGAACCATTGAACAAGCGCTACTGACTACCTTATCCTGCTTTGCTGCTTCTTCTTTTGGTCGGTATACTTTGTACACCATGGATTCAGCTATTCATTCTGAACCGGAGTCGAGGGATACAGCATCTGTTTGGAAAGGTTTGCCATATTCAAACGACAACCCTTTATTGTCTCTGGATCTATTGAAAGACATGAACGTTGTACAGCCTCAAACCAACAGTGAGAATCTTACAGAGTTTTTTCCTATGTTGAAAATGTTAGAGGATAATCTTTACCAGCTACAGAAGTATGTTTGGCAGCGGCTTCATTTGGAAGCATGTTTACATTTTAAAATAGTCCCCAGGGGTATGAGGGTATTTTGTATGCCCACATATGGGGACTCACATCCTCAACTATTAAAACGCTGGCAAGATTTGAATATTGAACTTGGATTCAGCTACGCTAAACTAATGATAGATTATTTTCTACCCTTAGAAAAGGAGCTAAGGGATAAGACTGATGCTTTGTACAAACAGTTAACTGAACGTTTTACCTCTAGTTTTTGCAATGATAAAATCAATCATTTATTTACACAAATCAATTTGTTCAGCGATAGGCTGAAAACAACCAAGCAAAAGAAACTGACACGGGACTTCAATGATTTTAAAAGGGGTCAAGTCTTTATTTGGCCGCGACATCAAGCTGCACATGTTGCCAACACTGCAGCTGCTGTCGAACATCCAGACAGGCTTCCCCCTTCTAGTTCCACATATGCTCGTGTTGTACAGCCTTTGCCTCTCATACCTTCTAATTCTACACAGGTGGAGGAGTCAACCTCTAATACAGCCAATAATATACTATCAGCTGTTGAGTTGACTGATACGCCTCCCCCTAATCAGGAAGCTTTTAATGCTCGTACTTTAACACATCCGACTGGAACCATCCCGAAGCATACCACCACAATGACTTCTTCTTCTGGGGCTTTTTTACCTTATCTCAAGAAGCAGGTCAACCAATACAACAGAGGGAGATCTCGCAGCAGAGACTCCCGCAAAAGGAAGAACTCGGGAGAACAGTATCCTCTAAACAGAAGAAGGAAAAATTGACGCATGATATTCTGTTCAATTTTTCTAGTGTTTCTTTGGACTCGCCTAGTGTCAGTGTCTTGAATAAAGGTCTTAATTATATACCAGCTGTAAATGCAAGATTAACAGAGACTCTGATTGACTTGAGAATGTTCTGTAGGAACGTAAGTTTAAAGTTATTTTTTAAGACTGATATGACTGACAGAGAGGATACCATAGGTATACCACGTTATAAGGTCAACAGTACCTTTACACCTCCCATGCCCCCCCATGTTGAATGCTTTTGAAAGCTTGTGAGCACCAGTACTATAGAATGTTTAATCACAATAATAAGGATGGGAGATATTTTAATCTTAGCCCTCTGGAATTCAATAGTTTGAATCATCTCAAGCAAGACTCCAGAATAGTAATAAAACCAGCTGATAAGGGAGGAGGGGTGGTTGTGTTAGATACTGATGAATACTTAAGAGGTATGCAAGCTTTACTCTCTGAAGAAGATACATATACAACTATCACTCATAAGGAAGTACTTCAGATTATCAGTGGGGTGCATGATACCATCTATGATTTGGTCATATGCCGTCAGGTTAGCCAAGAGGTTTACAATTTTCTATACATAGAATTTCCTATTATACCCATCATTAAGGGCCTCCCCAAAATACATAAGGAGGTCACACCGATACCATATAGACCTATAGTATCAGGGGATAACTGGGTGACAGCCCACATATCTGAGTTTGTTGAGGACATGCTGAGACCAGTTGTCAATCAGTACCCCACCATACTAAGAGATACTTATGATCTCTTAGACACCATCAAGGACATCAAGTTAGATATTAGTCAGCAACATATATTCATTACCCTAGATGTCAAAAGCTTGTTTACGTCAATACCCAATATTGAAGGGATGGAGAACATCAGACAGCTTCTGAATAAAGAGACCTTCTATAGTAATGATAGGAACATCTTGATAAGTCAACTCTTAGAACTCATTCTATACAATAATGTGTTCTTATTTGGAGATAGGTATTATTTACAGAAATGGGGGGTGGCCATGGGCACCCCCTGTGCTAATACCTATGCTAACTTGGTTGTCTTATGGTGGGAAAAGCAGCTTCTTTTTTCTCATGAAAACTTCAAACATATTAAACTGTACAGGCGTTTTGTAGATGATATTATTATCATATGGGAAGGCACCTTATCATTGTTTGAAGCTTTCCTGAATGATTTAGAAACCACCAGCAGTTTCTTAAGATTTACTCTTGAGTCATCCACTACTCAAATTAACTTTTTAGATGTGACACTCAGTTTTACATCTGAAGGAGGTATCATTTCATCTTTGTATAGGAAACCTTTGTGGCGTAATTCGCTACTTACCTTTGACAGCATGCACCCCAGACATGTGTTTCAGGGGATAATTAAAAGCCAATTCTTGAGGATCATGAAACTTTGTAGTAGAGAAGTTGATATTATTAGAGAGGCTTTAGTATTAGAAGAATTGTTTGTAAATAGAGGTTATGATCCTGTAATGGTTGGAGACATCAAATACAAAACATTGGGTCATATAATACCTATGGAGTTTCATAAATATAAACCAACAACTCAGGTGACCTGGAATTATAACAAGGTGAGACCTATTCACAGGAATGTGGTCAAATATGTAACTACATATACCAGCGATATTAACAAGATACAGCAGGTCGTCCGAGGTAATTGGCATATACTGACTACAGATCCCACAACAAGTGAGTTATTAGGTGAGAATCCAGTCTTTCTGTATAAGAATAGTAAGAACTTAAAAAGGATTCTATGTGATGATACACACACCACAATAGAAGGTCATAAAGTGACTTCACTTATTTCTTACAAACAGGGCACTTTTCCATGCTATAGTTGCAACAGATGCAACTATATTACAAAGGAACAACTATTTGAACATCCTACCATGGATTATGTCTTCACACCACACTTCTTTGCTAATTGCAACACCAGTAATGTCATATATCTTGCCACCTGTATCAAATGTTCAGCGTTCTATGTAGGCCTAACTAAAAGGAAACTGCATGAACGCATTTATAATCATCTATATGACATTAGGAAGAAGGTAGAAGCTAATGCATTAGCGAAACATGTTATTGAGCATCCATCACACTCCTTCACCTTCAGGGTTTTGCAAATAGTGACTGATAATAATAGGGGAGGGAATAAGGAAAATAACTTGGCCACCAATGAATTACACTGGATTCTGAAATTAGGAGCTCACTTAGTACCAGGGATCAACAGTTTCCTATCCATGAAACCGGTGCTATTATCTCGATAGCAGTTTTAATACCAGGTTTATGGTATTGATAGAGAGAGCCTTATACATTTAGCTATTATTGGTCAGTTATTTATGCCATACCAGGTTTTTCATTAATTCATATATTCTTCTGCATTTTTACATTTAAATTTGTACTCATTTTGTCCTCCATTCACGTACCCTTCACCCAGGTTTCAGCTATGCACATTCACATATTTCTGTTTTAGTGACACTTGTAGCATGAATTATTGTATTTTCTGCATTTTATTATTCATTGACCATGATGTTTGAGACTAGCAATATATTCCATGGTATGTACATTTTTTATTTTACTCAGATGCAGACATGATTAATGTTCTAGTTTAACTGTGCAGATAGGATTACAAGCCCTATATTGTGGCTTACCATTTTGTCTATAAGAATCCTTGACTTAAGATGTCCTGCATACTATCGACATGTTTTAAATTAAGGAGTAATTTCTCCAAGAATGTTGCTTGTTGGGAGCTCCCAATTAGCTTGCTTGCTCAATTTCCTTATTTTAGTTATTATATAAGTCCGTTTATAGACGGAATCAGTCTTCTGTTTTTATTCAGTTTTTTATATCCTTCGGGATATTATTTAATACGCACATTTTAGTATGTATATTTCAGCGTAAAAAATATTTGGGGTCAATACTGCACGAACAGGGTCCAATAAATGATTCTGTGTTTATTGGAGACGTAACTCCAGTTTTTGTAAGAATGAGCGGATCAACGCAACTGTTTCGATTACCATGCCCTTACCATTTGGGTTTGTTGTTCATGGCTTTTCAGTGCTAATATACTATTTAGGAGTTTAGCCTTTGAACAGTGTTTTAAGTTGACATGAATGAAAGTCAAAGTTATGTTTTATGAAGCGGATATTAGCATGAAATTAGATTGTAAGAAATATAGTATGACTTTATGTTTTTACTGTATGTCTATGTGGCTGTTTATGCCTTTTGTGCTTTATGTTTATACAATGCTGATGTGCTTGCAGTACAATAGATGCTTAGCAACGTGTATACAATTTGATTAACTCTGTAAGTGGCTAGTTAATTGATTAATTTCCCGCTCTTGGTACTATAAATAATTATGTTCACATACTGAATTAATGAAATCTGAAGAAGCGTGGTTTTGCCACGTGAAAGCGCTTATTTTTCTGTTCACTATTAAAAGATTGCTTATTTTTATGACGGAGCAGCATCTTTTTACATCATTGAAGGCATTGCAGTCTTTCGTGTAATTTATGGACAGTTTTGTTTAACGTCTTGGTGATTCCACATCATTGATTTTAGCTATTCTAGCTACAAGAACATCTTGCTGAACGGTCCTGGTGGTTGGTTCACTACTTTTGTTTTTATCATTATCTACATAATAACATGTAAATGTGAACTGGAGTACCGCATGAAATCTTTAACTAATGTCATGCAATCACAGTGGTAGTGTCATAATGAATAAGGCACTAGTAAGCAGGTGTAAGCACAAATAAGCAGTAGTAAAGATATATAAGTACCAGTAAGCAAGTCTGAGTGCACTTGCATGGGTGTAAGTAGTGCCCAGCATAGGAAATGTATATAATTATGTAGATGTATGTGCATGTGTATGTACAGATATGTAATACATATATATATATATATATATATATATATATATATATATATATATATATATATATGAAGAATGAACATCGTAACAATAAAGCATACAAAAAGAATGAGAAGGGAATCAACAGTAACTCCAGTATTATATAGCGCCATCAGTGTATGTCATACCCAGCTGGGCAGGGGTGAGCAAAGCACTGCTACTCACATCACAGGCAGGATATTACCAGTGGGAGTAACATTGCCGATCTGCTAAGTCTACTTTACAAACAATCACAGGGTAGTCCCTGATGGAATTACCCAAAAATTGCTAGAATGGTTGGACCTCTGACCATTACACAAGCAAGGGCAGGTATGTTCAAGGACTAAATGGTGGGAGGGCCTGAGAATACATGGGTCGGGACAACATACGTGTAGGGTCCCTCACGCTCGGAAGAGGGCAATGTGTGGAGGTGTGTCATGGCTGTGATTGCAACCGGAAAATGGATGGCTTGCTTGTATGTCGAACTCAGGTGGGATGGAGGAACTATGGGTATGAAGTTATGGATCCAGGCGTGTCAGGGTTTGATCGCCTGGTTCTAACTGGCCCACCTCGTGGAGGTCAGCAAATTCATTATGTATATATGCATACACACGCATACATCTATATGTAGAAGTACATTCCCTGTAACACATTCATTCCTTTCGCAGACATAGATAACATGAAAGTGCCCCTACAAACCTCGACAGTAGATAGAATAATATTATGTACATAAGAGGGAGGGGATGAAACTGCTAAAACACAGAATTGTGTACAAAGTCCGAAGTCAGTGCTGTTCTCAAAAAATCAAATGTGATGACTTTCTCACACATGGAATCATTCCTGTGATCTGCCTGCTATGGCAACGCCAATCACTAAATTGGTCCTAATTGTAAAATAATTTCTCCGAACTCGTACATTATTAGCTCTCATGTGTAACGTGTACATTACCACATAGTCATACATATTAATTTATTGTAGTGTCATGTTAATGGGAGTAATGATGTAATGAACTATAGAGTCTAATCTTAAAATAAAGACATGTGTGTCCCAGGTGGGACAACCCAAAAATTGCAAATAGTGTCCTATTGGTCACTCATTTCACCAATGTTTGTGGACTAAAAGTTTGGGATGTCTGAGGATAAATGGAGTGAGTCAACCCATGGGATGGGTCTACAGGGGTAGGGAGTGGCCAATGTGTAGTGGCGTGGATACATCGTGTATCCAACTGGAGAAAGGATGACTGCTGTGTTAGTGTAGTGTTGGGGTGGGTGTTTGGGGAAGCAGGAGTCATGGGTATATGGGTATATGTACAAATGAAGCAGCACAGCAATAGTGTAGTGGTTAGAGCATCCACCTAACAAACAGACATTCCCGTTCCAAATCCCACTGCAGCACATACCATTTTTCATTGGTATGCTGTATATGAACATATTTCAACATCTGTCTGCTGTATAACCTGCATAATAACAATTAAGAGTGAACTGGAGTGAAGCGTCAGTGACATAATGAATAAGGCACTAATAAGCAGGTTTAAGCATAAATAAGCACCAGTAAGCGTGTTTAAGTGTGTCTGCACGGGGGTATGCATTGCCTTACACACACACACACACACACACACACATATATATATATATATATATATATATATATATGTGTGTGTGTGTGTGTGTGTGTGTGTGTGTGTGTGTGTAGATATACACAGATATACAGCTATGATAGGAAACAGCACACAAGAATGACATATGTTCACAGGCTATGACAATGGAAGTGAGGGGCCCAAGCAAGAAACTTGTAACATGTAGCATGACCTACCCCCCCAGCCAGACAGAGGAAACATACACACAAACCCGTAAACAATTTAAATAGTCCACTGCTCCCCAGACCACAGACACAGTGCACCCGTGAAATCTAATCTATGAACACAGACAGGAGCCCCAGAAATTGACATATAACCAAAAGAAGGTGATATGCCGACCTTTTGGCTGGGGTGTGTACATACCTGAAATACAAGGGTGGGAAAGCGTGATGACCCATGGGTCGAGGCAATGTATGACATGGGTCCCGTGAAGTGGAGAGTGGGAAGTGTGTAGTGGTGTGTTCAGACCCGACCAGCAACCAGAGTAAGGATGGGTGCTGTAGAGGAGGTGAGGGTGGGGGAACTATGGGTAGCTAGTTATGGGTCTAGGTGTGCAGATGTTGGCTGATGTGGGTCTATATGGACAGCCCCAGGGATGTAAGCAAAAGTGTTCATTGCGCTGGGGCATCATCCAACGAGCAGCCACACCTGCTACGAGTCCCACTGCAGCAAAGTGTAATCTACATGGCAAGGAACGGAATAACCAGATGTAGATATACATATGTAGAGGTATGTGTGTGTATATCTACCCATAGTTACACGGAGATATACCTCTCCCTCTCCGTAGTACAAATGTATACATACAGAGACAAAATACATATATATACCCACATATAGATATATACATATTTTTATTTTATTTATTTTTATTTTTATTTTACATTTGTTTACCGGGTTAGTCTGACTGGATACATATCCCTTTTCAGCAGAGACCTGGGGAGAAAAGCTCCACATTTGAAAGGAACAACAATAGATAAACTAAACATAAGTAACATTTGAAGTATACAAGATACAGAGAGACTAATTAAAAATACATTCTATTAGATTCCACAAGTAAACGATGAGTAACTACCAGGAAATACAGAAGGTTAGGAAGTAAAGAGGTTTGGGCTTTAGTCACGAGGGAGAAGGGAAAATCAACTTTCCAGATTGAGTCTAAGGTTATAAGGAGGGGTCAGTCTAAGAGGAATAGGGTGATATGGGAAGAGGTTTAAAAGGGATAAAGAGAAGTTTTGAGGTGGAGAGTCCTTTTAGGTGGTGGTGTGTATATGGTAGGCAGCTTATAAGGTTAGTCAGGTTTGTCACAAGGGCATAGCCATTGTGCCTTAAGAAATGACTTGAGACTAGTTTTAAAATGGCTGAGCGAAATTGTTAGTGTTAGGTTATTGGAAAGGGAGTTCCAGAGCTTTCCAATAGAGTTGGCATAGAGAGCATCACCACCCGAGTTATTGGATTTCATGGTTTGTACCAAGATACTATTAGACGACCGGAGGCGATTAAGGTTGGAGTACGGGGTCAGGAGTTTGTTTAGAGAGGGGGTTTTTTCGGGTTCCTTAATTATTTTAAATGCTTCCGTAAGTTGGTTGAATTTAAGTAGGTTAGGTAGTACTAACCATTCAAGTTTCTTTAGGTTGACCGTGATGATGAGTAGGGTGATCCAGTAACAAATTTAGTGATGTGGTTATAGGCAACTGAGAGCTTGTTGAGCTCATTTTTATTAAGGAAGGATAAGACCAGGGAGGCATACAGTAGGGTGGAGAGAAGGTGAGATTGTGCTATAGTTAGTTTGGTAGAAGGAGTTAGAAAGTTTTTAATTCTGTACATGGATCCTAGTTTCTTGTTTACTATTTTAATAGTATGACTAATGTAAACATCAAATTTGAGCTTGTGATCAATAGTAACACCTAGTAGTTTGGTGTTGGTGACAGGCTCAATAATGGTGCCGTTGATGGACTGAACATGAAAGACCGCATTATTAGAGTGTGGCGGGTATTGGCCTGAGGGGATTCCAGAGGTTGGGAAGATTAGAAGTAGCTTAGTTTTGATGGGATTTAGAATACGTTTCCGTTCAGCAAACCATTTTTCAACTGCCGCAAAGCAGTGCTGGGTGACAACTTGAAGAGTTTGGAGAGAGATATCAGAACAAATCAGGGTGGAGTCATCTGCATATTGAATGCAGGTGGCTTTAGGGATGACTGAGTGGAGGTTGTTTATGAATATGGAGAAAAGCAGGGGACCAAGTATAGAGCCTTGGGGAACTCCTATGGAATTTGGTAGCAGGTGTGATAGTTTGTTTTGCCACTGGACTGATTGTTGTCTACCAGAAAGGTAAGCATTAAACCAGTGTAGGGCTAGGTTATCGAGGTAAAGGGATTTAAGGGTGTGGAGCAATAGTTGGTGATTGACCATGTCAAAGGCTTTTGACAAGTCAAGAAAGAGAGCAGAGGTTATTAATTTGTTGTTCTGATTGTTATTTACTGAATCAACAAAGGAAAGGAGGGCAGTGGTAGTACTATGATGAGGGAGAAACCCATGTTGAGTTTTAGACAGGAGATTGTTTAGGGTGAGGTGGTGTAGGAGTTGCTTATGAGCACACCTTTCCATAATTTTTGCTATGGGCGACAATATTGCTATGGGTCTATAATTAGATGTTTCCGTAGAGGCGCCTCTCTTGTGGAGTGGGATGACGTATGATATTTTCCAGATTAAGGGGATGGTGGCCTCAGTAATAGTTCTATTGATCAGGATTGAGATGGGATATGCTATTACATCAGATGCTATTTGTAGGTATTCAGCTGGGAGACGATCAGCCGATAAGGTGGATGGTTTGAGTTTCTTTAATAAAGTTCTAATATAGGAGGTGGATATTGGTTGAAGACTGAAGGCAGGTAGATTTTTGCCAGAGGGACTGGTTGAGGAGGTGGAAGAAGTAGGTAAGTGACTGGCTAGTGCCTGAACGGTCTCAGTGAAAAAAGAGTTGAACGAGTTAGCTATAACTTCAGGATCTTTACCTATAAGTTTTTCAGGGGTAGGGGTAGTTGATTTCCCCGAATAAAGGAGGTTATTGAAGCCTGCCCAAAACTTCTTTGGGTTATTTTGGTGTTTGTCCTGGAGATGACAGAAATAATTATTTTTGTCTCGGGTAGTATCTGTTTTTGTAGAGTTTCTGAGCTGCTGAAATTTGATGCGATCTAGGGGTTCTTTGGTGGTTCGCCACTTCACCCAGGCCTGGTCTCTAAGCCTAATTTTGGTTTTGGTATCCTTGGTTAGCCAAGGTGCAGTCCTGACTTTGGCTCTGATGGATCGGTTAGGTGCATGAGAGTCAAGTATATTTAGGAATGTATCGTTAAAGTATGTAACACTCTCGTCTATGGGGAGTGTTTTTAGTATGGACCAGTTGCAGGATTTAAGTTCTGCAAGGAATTGTTCAAGAACAAATTTCTTCTTGTTTCTAACTAATTTATATATGGGATGGTTAGTACACGTCAATTTATGTTTTAAGATGAATGTGATAAGGTGGTCACTAAGATCGTTGGGGAGGGTCCCTGTGGTATAATTAGGAGTGTCTTTATTTGTGAGTACCCAGTCGATGATACTTTCTTTTTGATGGGAATTTCCTACTCTAGTGGGGGATTTTATATTTTGGGAGAAGCCATGTAGGTTAATGGGCAGAGGATTAGTCTGGTCAGAGTACTGAGACCAGTCAAGGTTAAAGTCACCTAGTGCAATTGTTTCTTGAGGGTAGTTTGAGGTAAGCCAGCTTAGGGTTAGCTCCACTGTTTCTAAGTTTTTCCCTGGTGGGATGTAGACTACAATTAGATTGATAGTCTTTTGGTTGTTTAGGCATATTTTTAGGGCAAGTAGTTCCATATTTGAGACCTTGGGGGGTTGGGTTGGATTCATAATGATATTCAGTGTATTTCTAAACATTACTGCTATTCCACCACCTTTTTTCTTTATCCGATCAACTCTAAGTATGTTGTAGCCAGGCGGAAGAATTTCTTCATCCTTAGTGGATGGTTTGAGCCATGTTTCAGATAGACATAAGATGTCTGGGAGATGTGTGGCTATCATAGCATGTAGATTATGTATCTTGTTATTTATGCTTCTTAGGTTAAGATGTAAGATGAGGAGGGAGCTGGAGGATCTATGAGTTAACAAGGGGTTGTTGGGGTCTAAGTCACTGAATGGGCCAGGGTTGGGGTGAATATCACCATCTTTGGCGAGACTTGCTTTCAGATGAACTAAGAGTCTTAGTAGTTTACTTAGTATCTTCAGGCCAGGTTTTGTAATGGTTACTTTAGGGTATCACTGGATGAGATGGACACTTTTAGGGCGTGATGTAAGGGTGGGACAGTTAGGAGGAGAGATTAGATTCAAGGGGGGAGTTTGATGATTGCAGGTGTGACCATTTGGGAATTGAGTACCCATACACCCATATGTCGTTAGATATATATAGACAGCAATATATATAAATATATACATGTATGCATACATGTGCAGATATATCTGTATATAGCAATATATATATATATATATATATATATATATATATATATATATATATATATATATATATATATATATATATATATATGTGTGTGTGTGTGTGTGTGTGTGTGTGTGTGTAAATATAATGTATATAGCTAGGATATGATACAGCAGTTACGAATTACATATGTTCACAGCTGTGCATATGGGGGTGAGGGGTCCAATCAACAAACGTGTAACACGTAGTATCAACCCACCCACCCACCCCCAGCTAGACCGGTGAAACATACAGACACACAATAAAAGTAAACACAAAACTGCTTCCCAGACCACAGGCAGGATACTACCAGTGGGAGAGACCTGCCAGTTCTAATCTTGAAACAAAGACATCAATGTCCCTTGTGGGACACCCCAAAAATTACTGATCATCGGAGTCATTTCCTGTCATGAGTCATCAAACCAGGCTATAGACGTACATGGACCAGCAGGTTGTGCAAGCCTTATAACGCATGGGTCAACACAACGTACGACATGGGTCCTGACATGTGGAGAGTGGGCAGTGTGTAGTGGTGTGGTTAGACTCCACCTGCACCCACAGTAAGGATGAGTGCTGTAGAGCAGGGGCAGGTGGGGGAACTATGAGTATGCAATTATGGGCCTAGGTGTGTAGGTGTTGGCTGGCGCAGTTGTATTAGGACCGCCCCGGGGATGTAAGTAATATTCCAAAATGGGCAGAGCTTACACTCATACCTCTCAACCCCTTAGAGCAAATCCACTGGACAGGACATAAACCGTTGGGGGCACAAAAAAGGACCATACCTATGAACTGTCCCCGATTTCCAGGGATGTCCCTGATTTTGACTCAAATTTATCTCTGTCCCTCTTAATACCTCCTGAAACTAATGACTTTTGGAAGAAAGGTGATGAATTACACTTAATAAATAATGACAATAATTAAGTGTTATAAACTCCTTTTATTTCAGAAAATGTGTATTAATTCACATGCTCTGATTCTGTCAATCTTTCAAGTTAATAGCACTAATATTTTAAAAGTGTCCCTGATTGTCCCTGAGTGTTTCTTGACTTGTCCCTGATTCAGTTGAAATTTGTCCCCACTTGGTTGAGAGGTCTGATAGGGACAGAAAGCACATATTCCACTTACAACCTTAGAAAGCTGATAGAATAATAGGTATGCATTAGCATGACTCAGCTGAAGGATGTGGGGTCCTAACCCAATTACTTGTCTGTATTTAATGGTGTCAGTTCCCAGGTATTTGCCAGACTGGTGCAGATTGTAGGAGGAACACACCAATAGTATGAAGCTCACTCTGGCCAGGTCACAGATTCCGTACAGTCAACCGTCATGCTTACGCCTAATGGGCAGCCATTCCCGATATGGGTCCGACTGCAGCACAGTCCACTTTAAATGGCTAAATACGGTATGACCATATGTGTCATTGCATAACCCACTACACAACATTTATGAACACATGGTCGCAACACCCCACTGTAGGCATGTAAGCCGATGTAATAGGCATCAGAAGGTATTATCGTAGTCCTCACCCCCACCCAGGGGTGTGAGTGTCAGATGCAAACACCAAATACAATGCACTTGCAAGTGCAGGAGCAAGCGGTTGTAAGCCTGTTTGGGTGCCGGTTTGCGAGTATCACACTGGTGAACTAATGCAGAGGCTGAGTGTAAGAAACTGTATCCAAAGGTTAGCATTGCTTAGCTCCACGCAAACCCATGCACACCCGCTCACAACTGCTTTAAAGTGCCTTAATCACTCTGTACCCAACAGCTCGTGTTCAGGCCAGCAACAAAATAGCTAGCCTCTGCAAGGCTAGAACTCTGGACCCTGTACATCACAGTTATAGTAGTAAACCACTATGCCATGATAGCAGTACATTTAAAGGAGGTATCAGCAAACTAATCCTCACAACAGGGAAATCAAATCAAATATGTGAACTGAATCTATGTACAGTGTAATGTGCTATAACCTGCCACAGGCCATAAATATGTGAACTGGAGTACTGCAGTAAACATAGAGTTGAGGTGTCAGTGTAATAAAGATATAAAGTCCCCAGGACCCCATACAGTGTATCTACACATACGGATACCAGACACATATATAACTTGTAATGAGCAAGATATCATTGAGAAAAGGCAAAATATAATGCTAGAAAACCAATAAGCAATGCTAACCGCAGCACAGCCCAACTAAGCAATTGTAAGCAATGTGTAGGGAAGCAATGTGTAGGGAAGCCAATACAATATGGCTACAGGTACACCTCTTTAAGCAGTGCCAACCTGAAGTAAGCAGGTGTGCCCATAGCTTAGCCTTTTCGAAACCGGACAGTTACAGAAAAGTGTGGGAATCCGGCCCTACTTAAAGTGAAGAGGCGGGAATACAGCTCATAACTGGTTGTAGCATCCCCCTGCAGGCAGAATGGCTGGAGTGGGGAAAGGCACTCACTTTAGAGTGCAGAGCTGGGGCATCCAGGAGTCCAAATTCATGGTATGGCTCCTGGTAAAACACCATGACAGGAGACTACTTCAGGGCTAGTACCAGGGCTCGCAGTACAAAACGGAGGCCTGGGACAGTCTTGCCCGTGACCTCACAAGCACCACAGGTATCCCCCGGACTGGTGAGCAGGTCAGGCACCATCATGCAGACCTGAAGTGGTGGAGGGGGGATGTCCTGGAACAGTGGATCCAGGAAGCAAGGCAGATGCAGAATGCCCCAGAACTGAGTAAGTACTCCTTCCACTACGTAGTTAATAATTGTCTAGCTTGTGTATACTATGGATAGGTATGGCTAAATATCACTGTACTTCTCTGACAGCTGCAGATGAGCGTGCTGTGAACCAGCAAGCCTATGATGCTAGGCTGCAAAGGATGCATTGCAAGGCAGGTTAGTAAATAGCCTGCATGTACTGTCATAACAAATAAATGTAAGAGCCTCAGAAAGTGTTGTACCAGTATATAAAATTGTGTAATATCCTGCGAATAAAAGTGTAACCCCTGCATTGCTTCTGTTTACTCTACAGTCATATGTTGTTGTACTATTGCAGTTATTAAATAGTACTGTTGTAGTAAGCAGTGTTACCCACACTGTGGTATGCAGATAAAATGTGTATGAAGTGCTGTATAACAATGTCGGAAGTGCAAACAGGTCAGTCATAATAGAAGAAATACATTGCAAAGCCTCACACCAATTGCCTGATAGCATAGTGTACAGTGATCTTAACTGTAATGCTTTTGTCACACACATCAGGGCTTTGGATTCCAGGAGCGCCAGTGAGTTGTATGCTTAATCATTCCACACAACTGCACACAGTTTGTTAGAATGTTCAGTGAGAAAGCCGTATGCATATATACACTTAACTAGAATGCTCAAATAGAAAGTGGTATGCATATTCATACCCCTCAACTGTTCCATTCTGCCCAGTATGTCCTGATAAATGGCCCACATCACCTGCCTTTTGCCCTGTTCTCCTGACAAATTAGTGTGATGATCCAAGAAATGTAGGCAGCTGTAAATCATATATAACTGATAGTGAAACTTGTACATATTCAGAGAATGTACATGCAAACATACCTGTCATCCCAGCATCTCACCCAAAGAGTATGACAACAGTCAGCAGTCTCAAAACATTTTGCATTAACATCTGCATCTTGTCAAGCCTGTACATAAGACACAGGTCCCATACATACTAATCTACAGAATACCATTGTACAATATAACACCATTGGGTAGTGTAATATTACATGTAAGGGACAGACCACTGCAGTGACTATGAATGTTGTGAAAAATACAAGGATATATTAGTTGTTAATTGAATTCTCTCTCTCTCACCCCTACCATATGTGCAAAAATAACTGATTTACACAACTCATTTGGTATGTCTACACTCCTAACCTTTGTTAGGACATATGTCCTGTTGGTTTATAAATATTCACATCTGTTTCTATGCACGTGCCATGTTAAAATACTCCCATATTGGTGTCCTGTTGCCATCAACGAAACCTGCATGTTGTTGTAATGGCCACTGTTTACCCATATATGCATGTGTTCTGCCTACTCTGCAACTATGTTATATCTGGTGCCCTGGGTAATGGGAATACCTATGCATGCTGTTATAACTAATCGTGAATGCTGTTGACTACTAATAACCCATATCTGCCTTAAACATGCTACAACATAGCTTGTATGGGAAGGCTGGTCCCAGCTGACCCACCTGTCACACCTCAGCTGACCATGGCACCAGGAACCAGCACATCTGGGGCCCAGCCTGGGATTTCCTCATCTGTTGGCCCTGCACCACCTTCGGGTGGAACCACAGCAGGGGATGGGGCTCAGCCCCCCTGGGAGCGGGAGCAGACAGGAACCTGTCACCCATGGTATGGTCCGGGCAGTGGTGCTTAGGGAGTTCGACAGGGATATTCAAGATCACCTATGCCAGCTTGAGGGCCGAGTGGTGCAACTAGAGGGTGAGCCTGCCCCTCCTACACAGCCCCCAACATAGCCACCTTCTGGGCTGTGAAGGTGCAGTGGTGACTTCCCATGGCTGGGGACCTCAGTCCCACAGTTTCCATTTGTAGGCTAATGGGCTTGTGACTTCCAAACACCCCTCCCCGTCCAAGGTGTTTCTCCTCCACATGTGTCATATACTGCCCCTGTATGCGTCTTGTTTGTCTTGTCTGTCATCCTACCCAACCTATCCTCCCTGATCATACCTACTCTCCTTCACCAACATCCCACTCTCACCTAAAATAAAAAAGGGCAATCTTTTCCCGCAAAAAATCATGCCTCATACATAGCTGTCTATTTCGCACACATGTCCACTGGACACATGTAAACATTTCAATTGGCATGCCAACATACTATTGCTGTCCTCACCCCTCTCTCAGGGTTTTAAGTGTTCAAATGTACCGCCAAATGTATTGCATATGCACAGCCATCGCTGTAGAAGTAATGGACAGCTATGGACCTTCCCTACACCCATCCTGCACATCCCTAGCTACCTTGCCTACTGTCTTTCCCTCTTTGTGCCCCTTTTTCACTTCTTTACTATTGGCCCTTTTTTCTTTTCTTGTAAAGAAATTAGCATGGGGTAAGCGGGAGTAAGCACATTTAAGCAGCAATGAGTGGGTTTCAGCTTGTTTTCAGGGGGTAAGCATTGCCTACACAGGTTAAACAATCAAGGAAGTAAATGAGTGTAAGGAACTGCAAAAACCAAACACAAAAAACAAACTAAAGAAATAGTATCGGATTCCAAATGCTAATCCAATGATGACAGAAAACAAATGATTTTAGCACTTTCATTCACTATTTTATTGTGTGAACTTCATCAGGAAAAAGTGTAAGGAACTGTAACCAAAAGTAACCATTGCTTATCATCGCGCAAACCTGCACACAACCACTCACAACTGCTTAAAGGTGCCTTAATCATTCCATATCCAATGGCCCTTGTCCTGCCCAGCAACAAAATAAACAGCCTCTGCAAGGCTGGAAACCAGAATACTGCACACCACAGCCAATGTGATTTACCAATAAGCCATGGCAGATATATAGACATCGGATGTTATCACAAACATATCATCCAGCACAGTCATTCAACAGTATAGGAAATGTATTCCATCATGTAGATGTATGTGCGTGTGTTTTTGTCTAGATATAGATACATATATATATATATATATATATATATATATATATATATATATATATATATATATATATATCAAGAACATACCATGTGACAACAAAGCATTAAAAAAGAATGAAAAGGGAAACACCTACAACTCCTGTATTATGTAGTGTATTATGTAGTGGTGTTGTCCTATGTAATATCAACACTCCCTCAGACAGACATGTGTCATGAATACACGCAAACATTTGTACACTGGCCAAATACATTACTTTGTGCATTTTATTTACATTAACAAAACAGTTCCTGTCCAATCATGATGTGAGAACAGTACTCTTGCAAGGTGCTGTGTGCAACATCATCATCATTAAAAAGTTAAATGGGGTAACCATAGAGGGACTGATAATATCTTATATACAATGGGGTCGTCTGCATCATGTGTACCTGGAACCTTTAGGAGTCATGTGCATACCAGTATTGTGTGCCTGAGAGATGGGTGAGGACAACAGTAGTATGTTGTGATGCAAATAAAAAAGATTACATGTGTCCAGTGGACACGTGTGTGAAATGGACAGCTGTGTATGGGTTAAATGTTGTTCTGGGAACAGATTGGCTTTTTTTTTTTGTTTTCTTAAGGTGAGAGTGGGATGTTGGGGAAGGAGAGTAGGTATGCTTGTGGAGGATAGGTTGGGTAGGATGACAGACAAGACAGCATACAGGGGTGGTATATGACACATGTGAGGGGGGATACACCTTGGATGGGGAGGGGTGTTCGGCAGTCATAAGCCCATGAGCCCCCAAATGGAAACAGTGGGACGGAGGTCCCCACCCATGGCCAGCCACCACTGCACCTTCACAGCCGCAAAGGTGGCTGTGCTAGGGGCTGTCTAGAAGGGGCAGACTCACCCTCTAAATGTGACACCCTGCCCTCGAGCTGGCATATCTGCCCTCAAAACCCCTTATTGAGCCCCCTATGCACCACGTCCTGGACTGTACGATGGCTGACAAGTTCCTATCTGTACCTGCTCCCAGGGATGACAAGCCCCATCCTCAGTGGCAGTTCCACCAGAAGTTGGTGCAGAGCCAACAGAGGTGGAGGTCCAAGGCTAGGCCCCAGATGTGCTGGTGCCCAGTGCCATGGCCAGCTGAAGTGGGACAGGTGGTTCTGCCAGAACCTCCAATCCCATACAGCCTATGGTGTTTCTGTTTTAACGCAGATATGGCTTAGTAATAGTCAACAGCATTCAGAATTACTTATAACAGCATGCATAGATATGACCATCAACCCAACACAACAGATGTCATACATTTGCAGAGGGAGCAAACACATGCATATATACTGCATGACATCTGTACAAAGCGTAGATGACTTATGACTGCAGCTATGAACAGTGGCCCATTATTGGCATGTCACTGTGATAACCTCAGACAGTGACTGTCATACCACTGTTTCATGTGACGTATGTCCAATCAGGGATGCGATGGCAGTAGCTCTCATCACTACCACCATGTACTGACTGCAATCATCACACTATGCTTCTGCAGTTCACAGATGTGTGTTCTGTGAGTAACACAAGAAACAAATGGTTCCACACACTGACCAGTCCACAGATGACCCTACAGATGGGGGTTTCCTCACAAACAGAGCACTGTCTTTTCACTTATTAAAACATGCAGACTAGCCATTACCACACACAACCTGTTAAATTGGCAGTAGTCTCAATGAAGCATAGATACACTTACATGCTGTAGTCATGTCTAGCACATAACCCTCCTGTCTTTAGGCTATTTTCCACTGTGTATGTTGTTTGAGGAATATCCAGATATCATCTGTGATGCTGTTTACCAAACACCAGATCCAGGTTCCACTCACAGCGACTGTCATGGGCAAACACCATCATGATGTTCCTAGATATTGTACTGTGTTTCCATGCAATTGGCAATGGGAATGTCACCACAGCTGTTCTACATGCAAGCAGCTAGAGGAGGACTGCAATAGGTGCAGAGGCCATCACCTGGTCGTGACCATCCCTTACAAAACACAAGTTGCTGCTGAGCAGGTGTACAACTCCACATCCACCAGAGAGTGTGTGGGAGGGACAGACAGAGGCAAAGTATATCAGAGAAGGGCTGCGAGACTAAAACCTAAGCATCGTCTTTCACACACCTACCAGTACAGGGGTTCAAACCCCTGACTGAATAGCCATTACTATTATAAGTGCATGCAGTTACTCCATGTGCCACATAGCTGACATGTTGCCGTGCTGTAAGAACATATATGTGTGTTGGTGAGTGAAATCTGCAACAGAGATATAGTAATCATACATTAGGTGTAGCACACATGGCTGTCCACATGAACAGATGTCATTGTCAACACAACCACACTCTCTAAGGGACTCAAACACATTGGCACACTTTGGCAGGCTCACAAATACACTTCCTAACTACTAAGTTTGCCACACTGCAGTAATGCACAGGTACTACATGCACCTCAGGGGATATCCTGAGGTTCTATGGGTTAGGGCATGTGAATATGTCTGACATCAGTCAGTATGCCAATGGGAGTTATACTGGATGTGACTGTGGTTGGGAACATCATACCCCACACACAGACACAAGGTGCCAGTACTGACATGCATGTGTGCATTGCTTCATGGGTGAGTAGTGGTTGGCTGTACAAGATGGCAGTACAAGGCTGGGTGAGGGGTAATCCTTGGCATCAGGCTACCTGACAATGGTCTGCAGTGTGGTTCAGGGATGTAGTGTCTGCAATGTCCCACACAGATGGGTATTGTATGACCTGTCCTATCATCCTGGTTACCATTGTGTGTAGCCATTGCTTTGCAATGCATGCCATGTCTGTGTTTGAGATGTCCTTGACATGGACAATGCCTGGGATGTGCATGGCCCACAATAATATACAGTGACATGTTTAAGTGTACCTGGTTTGCCTGGCACATGTTGTGTACACTGACTGTTATCATCAGATGTGCCAATACTGGCCTGGTGTGGCAGGACCTGCTAATAGACATCAGGTTGACCCTGCACCTGCAATGATAGCATGACACAGGTGTTCTGTGGTGTCAGTGGCATCTGTCCATACAGGGCATGTGTGTAAGGCATTGTATGTCCTTTGTGGATCACATTTGATGGCACCACATATGGGGCAGGCAACCAGTGGGGAGCATAGTGAAGGTGCATTGTCTGCAATTATGTGCCTATTGTACTGTTGGATGGGGTGACATGCCCTCTGCGGCCCACTGCAATCACACCATGCCTACTATCTGTCAACAATGTGCAGGGTACTAGTAACATAGCAGGATATTCTAGGCAACTGTGTCTCTGTATGACACATGGGTTCAGACCATATTCTGAATAATAGTAGGGTTGCTTACTGTGTTCACCAGGCCTTTTGCCAGATGTAGGGGTATGTCTTGCCAACTCAGTCTTTTGGCCGATTTAAATCTGTAAACCTCGTGAGGTGGAGATTGTGACATATAATATGGCCACCATATAGGAAAACTACAAAACCTGCTCCTCAACATGTCCAGTGGTTGGATATTCACAGCCACTTCCACACAAGCTCTGACTGTCAAACACACACCTGCCATGTATTGGAATAGAACTCCTACCTAACTTGTTTATCACACTGTAGCATTACGCAGTTATAGCATGCGCTACAGAGATTAATGTGCTCTTCTATCCCCAATGGTGTATTTCACAAGGAATGACATCAGCAGGTTTACCAAAGTAGGGCATTTCAAATATCCTACAAGTGAGTAGCCCAAAACGCATTGCTTACAAAACAGACAGTGAGGCACACACAA
>NC_056725.1:342882310-342989810 GCF_019279795.1 Protopterus annectens
ACAAAAACACAAAAGAACCAGCCCCCACTGGCCTGCAGTTATTAGCCTACAAAGCACTAGAGAAAGCCACAAAATGAAAGTTTTTAAACAAGTAAAGATTTGTAACGATACAGAATGCTTTAACTGCAAACAGATCAGTTACCCATGCAGATTACAATAAAAGTGCTATATATACATTGTTAGAAACAATAAACTGTATAAATAATCGAAAAAAAAACAGGCTACTTATATATCTCAGCTAAGAGTTGGAGTCCACACCTCTCATCCACTCTTCTCAGTGTGTATAGACAGAAACTCTCTCAAAGTTAGGGCTTAAATACCAGAAGAACAACTTTTTTTTTTTTTTTTTTTACAAAAACACAAAAGAACCAGCCTCCACTAGCCTGCAGCTATTAGCCTACAAAGCACTAGAGAAAGCCACAAAATGAAAGTTTTTAAACATATAAAGATTTGTAAAAATATAGAATGCTTTAACTGCAAACAGATCAGTTACCTGTGCAGATTACAATAAAAGTGCTATATATAAATTGTTAGAAACAATAAACTGTATAAATAATCGAAAAAAAAAAAACAGGATACTTGTATATCTCAGCTAAGAGTTGGAGTCCACACCTCTCATCCACTCTGCTCAGTGTGTATAGACTTAAACTAGGTAAGACTGCAATCCAAATTGTAGCTTGCTACAGATCCCCCACCATACCCCAAGATTCTCACTACACCTTCCTAAACATACTGGAAAATATTAAGTTACAACCAAACACCCTAATACTAGGTGATTTCAACTACCCTGCCATTAATTGGGAAAACTACTCGGGTACCAACTCCTTTTCCCAACGGTTCTTGGAATTCATAAATTCCAACGCCCTGGATCAATTAATCCATTGTCCCACCAGCGGTTCCAATATCCTAGACATGGTCATTACCAACATGGGAGATAGATGCTCCACACCAGTGGTCACCCCCTCATTGGTCAGGTCTGACCATAAGGAAATCACCCTTGACATCCACATCCCACCCCCACCCTCCAGTAAGGAAACCTCCTTAAAAAACTTCTCCAAAGCCAACTTCATGCTACTGAAGTCAGAAGTGACAAACTTCACAACACCCACGCAGACAGGATCTGGAAGTTCAACTGCAGAATCCTACACTAAGGCACTGTACAAGCACATTCACTCATGCATTAATCATGCCATCCCAAATAGAAACAAGATGGTCTTCTCCAAAAAAAGGAAGCCAATGTGGTGGTCTCCTGCTATAAACAAACTATACAACAGAAGGAAGAAACTGTTGCAGAAAAGAGGAAAATCCCAGGATGCAAAAAACACCCTCACCAGCCTCAGTAAGAAGCTGAGATCCCTCATAAAATCCTCAAAAGCTAGTTACGAAAATAAAATTGCCAAAGATTCCAAAGACAACCACAAAGCATTCTATAGTTATGTCAAGAATCTAAATGGCAATGCTCAGATCTGCTCTGAACTACAACAGAATGGCATTAAATATACTGATCCCAAGGATATTGCCAATATCCTGGCAGATCGATTTAGTGCCAACTTCACTCCCCTCTCACCCCCTAAAGGGCCCATCTCAATACCAAAAGATTGCCATATTCCAATAATCACAGCCACACAGGTAGAAACAGCACTCTCCAAAGCTAAGAATACAGCATCCATGGGACCAGATGACATCCCAGGCTGTGTACTACATGAACTACAAAATGAACTGGCACCCCACTTAAGTGTCATGTTTAATCATAGCCTCACCTCAGGCTTCGTGCCCACTGAGTGGTGCACAGCTACAGTTATCCCGCTCCACAAGGGAGGATCCACCTTGGATCCCGGGAACTACCGTCCCATCAGTCTGACAAGCCTGATCTGCAAGGGCATGGAACGCATTATCATGGAACTTATAAACAAAGACATTGGCAACCTCCAGACACTGGACCCCACCCAGTTTGGGTTTGTGAAGGGCCGATCTTGTCTCCTGAATCTGATTGACTTTTTCGAATCGGTCTCCAGAGCTGTGGACGAGGGTAAGGAGGTCCACACAGCCTATCTGGACCTCTCCAAGGCCTTCAACACCATCCCCCACTCTGGAATCATAGATAAACTTACTAAGCTGGGCATAAATCCCTATGTCACTCGATGGGTTGCCAACTGGCTTACTGACAGAACCCAGACTGTAAAAGTAGCCAACTCCAAATCCAGCCCCAGACAAGTGACAAGTGGAGTACCTCAGGGTTCAGTCCTGGGACCACTCTTGTTTGGCATCTACTTCTCTGAAGTACAGGCCAACATTAAGGGACTCTGGCTAACAAAGTTTGCAGATGACTGCAAACTGGGAGCCATTATTGAATCCCCAAATGATGTGGATATTCTACAAAAGGGCCTTACAGAAACAGATGCCTGATGCCAGAGCCATGGGCTCAAGCTTAATGCCAAGAAATGTATAGTCATCCCCTTTGGATAAAAACATGTACCCATGAACTACCACATAGGTGGCAGGACACTAAACATCGAAAGTGTGATGAGAGACTTAGGGACACAAGTGGACAGTGGTCTCACTTTCGATAACCACATCACCACAACAGTCAGGAAATCCTTCTACATGGCACACCTCATCACTAAGGGCTTTTCATCCAGAAAAAAGGAGGTCATTGTCCCACTGTACTCATCCCTCATTAGACCCATTATAGAGTATAATGCCCCATTTGGTATGTACCTCACAAGACATCTGCAACAGCTGGAAAGGTCACAGAAATACCTCACTAAAAGAATCACAGGCCTAAAGCAGATGCCATATGCTGACCGTCTAAAAAAACTCCAGCTATACTCTGTGGCATATCGTCTACTCAGAGGCGATCTCTGCTTAACATACAAGGCCATGTCAAACCCTGAGCTGCTGGACATGCTCCACTTAAATAAATCCCAATCCCTCAGAGCCACATGCTCCAGGGATCTAAACCTTGTCATCACAATGAACAAAACATGCTGGAGAGATAGGTTCCTGACCCAGAGACTCCCCATACTCTGGAATAGACTGCCCATACATGTCAAGCAGAGCACCTCATTGGCCCTCTTCAAAAGGAACCTTGATGACTGGATGGGAGATAGGAAATTCACCCCGGGGATCATGTCAGTCACCCTGCTAGACAGGGGCCCAGATAAGTAAATATTGTGGGAAAAAATTTCCAGGGAATTGTTATGGCTAGGCTTGCATAGGCCTTAGGGCCTATAGCCTAGAACCAACCTATGAACCTATGAACCTATGTATCTGTGTTAAAACTGCAATACCATAGGCTGTATGGGTTTGGAGGTCCCGGCAGAACCTCCTGTCCCACTTCAGCTGGCCATATTGTAGCACATCTGGGGCCCAGCCTTGGACCTCCACCTCTGTTGGCTCTGCACCACCTTCTGCTGGAACCACCACTGTGGATGGGGCTTGTCACTCTGGGAGCAGGTCCAGACAGGAACATGTCCGCTGTCGTACAGTTCTGGACGTGGTGCGTAGGAGGCTCAGTAAGGGGTTTTGAGGCCAGATACACCAGCTTGAGGGCAGAGTGTCACATTTACAGGGTGACCCTGCCCCTCCTAGACAGCCTCCAGCACTGCCACCTTTGCAGCTGTTTTGCATCTGTTTTAGTGCAGTGGTGGCTGCCCATGGCTGGGGACCTCCGTCCCACTGTTTCCATCTGAGGGCTCATGGGCTTGTGACTGCCGAACACTCCTCCCCGTCCAAGGTGTATCCCCCCACATGTGTCATATACTGACCCTTTATGCTGTCTTGTCTGTCATCCTACCCAACCAATCCTCCACGAGCATACCTACTCTCCTTCCCCCACATCTCACTCTCACCCTACGGAAACAAAAAGCCAGTCTATTTCCTGGAACAACATTTGCCCCATACATAGCTGTCCATTTCACACACGTGTCCACTGGACACATGTAACCCTTTTAATATGCATCACGACATACTCCAGTTGTCCTCACCCCTGTCTCTTAGGCACATGATCCTGATATGCACATGACTCCTAAAGGTTCCAGGTACACATGATGCAGATGACCCCATTGTACACACAACACTACCGGTTCCTCTATGGTTACCCCATTTACCTTTTTCATGATGATGATGTCGCACACAGCACCTTGCAAGAGTACTGTTCTCACATAATGATTGGACAGGAACTGTTGTGTTAATGTAAATAAAATGCTGTATTTGGCCAATGTACAAATGTTTGCGTGTATTAATGACATGTCTGTCTGAGGGAGTCTTGATATTACATAGGACAGCACCACTACATAATACAGGCATTGCTGGTGTTTCCCTTTTAATTCCTTTGTAATACTTTGTTGTCACATGGGATGTTCTTGATAAATCTATATATATGTATGTATCTATATCTGGACATAAACACACACACACACACACATACATCTACATGATGGAATACATTTCCTATACTGTTTAATGACTGCACTGGATGATACGTTTGTGATAAAATCCAATGTCTGTATATCTGCAACGGCTTAGTGGTAAATCACATTAGCTGTGTGTGCAGGGTCTTGGTTTTGAGCCTGGCAGAGGCTGTTTATTTTGTTGCTGGGCAGAGCAAGGCCATTGGATACGGCGTGATTAAGGCACATTAAAGCAGTTGTGAGCGGGTGTGCATGGGTTTGCATGGAGCTAAGCAGTGCTAACCTCTGGTTACAGTTTCTTACACTCAGTTAACCTCTACATTGCTTTACCAGTGTAATACTCGCATACTGGTGGCCAAACAGGCTTACACCCGCTTGCTCCCACACTTGCAAATGCACTGAATTTGGTGTTTGCATCTGACACTCACACCCCTGGGTGGGAGTGAGGACTACAATATTACCTTGTGATGCCTATTACATCAGATTACATGTTTACAGTATCAGGAATGGCTGCCCATTAGACGAAAGCATGCCGTTCGACTGTACGGAATCCGCGGCCTGTCCAGAGTTTGATTCATATTATTGGTGCATTCCTCTTACAGTCTGCACCTGTCTGGCTAATACATGGGAACTGACACTCTTCAATACAAACAAGTAATTGGGTTTTGGAACCCACATCCTTCAGCCGAGTCATGCTACTGCATACCTAATATTTTATCATCTTTCTAAGATTGTCAGTGGAATATATGCTTTCTGTCCCTATCAGACCTCTCATACGATTGGGGAAAAATATCAACTAAATCAGGGACACATCATAACAACAACAGGGACACATTTAAATTATTAGTGCTATTAACCTGATACAGTGACAGGCTCAGAACATATGAATTCATACACATTTTTTGAGGTAAATGATGTTTATAATCCTTAATTGTTGTCATTATTCATTACGTGTAATTCACCACCTTTCCTCCAAAAGTCACTAGTTTAGGAGGGATTAAGTGGGACAGAGTTAGAAATTGAGTCAAAATCAGGGACATCCCTGGGAATCGGGGTCAGTTCAGAGGTATGGTCCCTATTTGTTCCCCCAATGGTTTATGTCCTGTCCAGTGGATTTGCTGTTAGGGGTTGAGAGGTATGGGTGTCAGCTATGCCCATTTCGGAATATTACTTACATCCCAGGGGCGGTCCTAATATGACTGCACCAGCCAACACCTGCATGCCTAGGCCTATAATTGCATACCCATAGTTCCCACATCTGCCCCTCCTCTACAGCACTCATCCTTACTGTGTGTGCAGGTGGGGTATAAACTCACCACTACACACCGTCCACTCTCCACATGTTGGGACACATGTTGTACGTTGTGTCGACCCATGAGTTATCAGACTTGCACAACCTACTGGTCCGTGTACGTCTGCAGCCTGGTTTGATGAATCATTACTGGGACTGACTCCGATGATCATTAATTTTTGGGTGTCCCACAAGGGACATGGATGTCTATGTTTCAAGATTAGACCTGGCAGGTCTCTCCCACTGGTAGTATCCTGCCGGTGGTCTGGGAAGCAGTGGTGTGTTTACTTTTATTGCGTATCTGTATGTCTCACCGGCCTAGCTGGGGGGGGTGAGGGAGTTGATGTTACGTGTTACACATTTGTTTATTGGACCCCTCACCCCCATATGCACGGCCTGTGAACATATGTAACTTGTAACTGCTGTACCATATCCTAGCTATATACATACATGTGTATATCTACAGTCAGATATATATATATATATATATATATATATATATATATATATATATATATATATATATATCTATCTATCTAACAACATATGGGTCTATGGGTGTCTGCATATGTATATAGCTATGTGTGGGTATGTGTATGTATTCTGTCTCTGTATGTATACATTTGTACTATGGAGAGGGACAGGCTTATCTCTATGTCACTATGGGTAGATATACACACACATAGCTCTACATATATACATCTACATTTGGTTATTCCGTTCCTTGCCATATAGACTACACTTTGCTGCAGTGGGACTCATAGTGGGTGTGGCTGCTCATTGGGTGACGCCACTGCCCAATGAACACATTTGCTTACTTCCTTGGGGCTATCCATATAAGCCCACATCAGTCAACACCTGTACACCTAGACCCATAAGTAGCTACCCATAGTTCCCCCTTGCACACCTCCTCTACAGTACCAATCCTTAGTCTGGGTCCTGGTCTGTTCTAAACACACCACTACACGCTGCCCACTCTCCACTTCATGGAACCCATTTCCTACAATTGTCTCGACCCATGGGTCATTAGGCTTTCCCACCCTTATATGCCGGGTATGTATACACCTCAGCCAGAATGTTCGGTTTATCACCTTTTTTCGGTCTTGCCAATTTTTGGGGTGTCCTGCAAGGGACGCTCCTGTCTGTGTTCCAAGATTAGAATTCATGGGTGCACTGTGTACCCCCCAGTTGTATCCTGCCTGTGGTCTGGGGAGCAGTGGACTCTTTACATTGTTTGTGTGTATCTTTCCCGTGTCCGGCTGTGTGGGTGTGGAAGGTCATGCTACGTGTTTCATGTTTCTTGCTTGGGCCCCTCACTTCCATTGGCATAGCCTGTGAAAATATGTCATTCTTGTGCGCTGTTTCCTATCATAGCTGTATATCTGTGTATATCTACATGCATACACACACACACACACACACACACACACACACACACACACACACACACACACACACACATATATATATATATATATATATATATATATATATATATATATATGTGTGTGTGTATATATATATATATATATATGTGTGTATATATATATATATATATATATATATATATATTTATATATATATATATATATATATATATATATATATATGTGTGTGTGTGTGTGTGTCTGTAAAGCAATGCATACCCCATGCAAACGCACTTACACACGCTTACTGGTGTTTATATATGCTTAAACCTGCTTACTAGTGCCTTATTCATTATGACACTAACACTTCACTCCAGTTAATTTTTAATTGTTATTTTGCAGGTTATACAGCAGACAGATGTTGCAATATGTTCATATACAGATTACTGATGTTAAATGGTATGTGATGCAGTGGGATTCGGAACGGGAATGTCTGTTTGTTAGGTGGTTGCTCTAACCAAATAACTATTGCTGTGTGGCTTCATTTGCATATATACCCATATACCCATGGCTCTTGTTTCCCCAAACACCCACCCCAATGCCTCCCTAACACTGCAGACATCCATTCTCCTGTTGGATTTGTGGTGTATCCACATCACAAAACATTGGCCACTCCCTACTCCTGTAGACCCATCCCATCAGTTGACTCACTCCACGTATCCTCAGAATTCCCAAATTTTAGTCCACAAACATTGGTAACATGAGCGACCAAAAGGACAATATTCACAATTTTTCGGTTGTCCCAAATGGGACACACATGTCTTTATGTCAAGATTAGACTTTATACTTCATTACATCCTTGCTCCCGTTAACGTGACACTACAGTAAATTAATAAGTATGACTATGTGGTAACGTACACGTTACACATGAGAGCCTAATTATGTATGTGTTCGGTGTATTTCTTTTACAAATAGACCGGTTTAGTAATTGGCGTTGCCATAGCAGGCAGATCACAGGAATGATTCCATGTGTGGGAAAGTCCTCACATTTGATTTTTTTCAGCACAGCACTGACTTCGGACATTGTACACACTTCTGCGTTTTAGCAGTTTCGTCCCTTCCCTCTTATGCACAACCTATTATTCTATTTACTGTTGAGGTTTGTAAGGGCACATTCATGTTATTTATATCTGCAAATGGAATGAATGTGTTACAGAGAATGTACTTCTACATATAGATGTCTGCATGTGTGTATGCATATATACTTATAACGAACTCGCTGACCTCCAAGGGGCGGTCCAATTAGAACCAGCCCATCCAACCCTGGCACGCCTGGCGCCATAATTTCATATCCATAGCTCCTCCACCCCACCCGAGTTCAACATACACGCATACCATCTATTGCCCAGTTTTTATCGCAGCCATGACACACCTCCACACATTGCCCTCTTCCGAGTGTGAGGAACCCTACACGTATGTTGTCCCAACCCATGTATTCTCAGGATCTCCCACCATTTAGTCCTTGAACATACCTGCCCTTGCTTGTGTAATGGTCGGATGGCCAAATAGCCTATCAATTTTTGGGTAGTCCCACCAGGGACTACCCTCTGTATGTAAAGTAGGCTTAGCAGATCAGCAGTGTTACTCCCACTGGCAATATCCTGCCTGTGGTGTGAGTAGCAGTGCTTTGCTCACTCCTGCCCAGCTTGATATGACATACGCTGACAGCACTATATAATACTGGGGTTGCTGATGATTCAATTCTCATTTCTTTTGTATGCTTTATTGTTACGTTGTTCTTTCATCATAAATATATATGTATATATATATATATATATATATATATATATATATATATATATATATATATATTATATTATATATCTGTACATACTTATATACATTTCCTATGCTGGGCACTGCTTAGACCCGTGCAAGTGCACTAAGACTTGCTTACTGGTACTTATATATGTTTACTGCTGCTTATTTGTGCTTACACCTGCTTACTAGTGCCTTATTCATTATGACAATGCCACATTGATTGAATGATATTTAAGTTAAATATCTCATGCGATACTCTTATGTCGGTTTTACAGCAAAGCAACATTCATTCCACATGGAAAATGATATGTGCTATTGTTGGGCTTGAACTGTGAATGTTTGTTCATTAGGTAGATGATCTAAACACTACACTATTAACATTTACATTGATTCCACATGTTTTCTCTATTTGAATGAATTTGATGTGTAAGCTACGCTCGGTGGAGGGTAGCGATGAGCAAACACACTGCGCTTTGCTTACACCTTCGATATTGTAGCAATTCAAATGTATAATAGGGACACAGGGAAATCTAATTGCGAAAGTTCTAGGAACAGGGCTCAACATTCCACTACGTGCTTGTGTGTTTACTACTTCGATTTTATTTCACTGTTCTTGGACACTCTTGTATGCTTAGCATACATTTCGGTATCCACGGACACTGCATTACTGACTTACTATTAGAGGCAGGCTCTACTAGTAGACATAGTAGGTTTTTCAACTGTCAGGCCATGTTACTCCTCCGTAGAGCACTTATACACACCCCCTGCACTCGCACACATTTCCTGTGCATGTCGATGGTGCAGCGGCACACCCTCATACATATTCATATGGCGCTGCTGCACCATCTGTAGTGAGGACGCTCGGCACAAGGCTAAAACCGTCCTTGCGACGAGCTTCTTGAAGTGTGGGATTGAAATGAGAGTGCAGCTGAATAAGTCTGATATTCTTCAGATACAGCTGCAGTTTGGGTAGCACTTTGATTCTTTTCAGCACAGTTTGGCACTTGCTGTACAGGCAGTACATTGATTTAGGGCATGCCACCATCACAAGCTTTATTTTAAACACTGAAATTATTTATAGATCACTGTAGTTAAAGAAATACAAGTCATCATTTCCCATTCTTCAGACTACCAAAACCAAAAATTTCCTTGGTGTGGGAAGGTGGAACTTAATCATAAATATGACATCAGCTAATCAAAAAATATACTGTCTTTAAATCATTTTTCAGAGTTCTAGGACTGCTGCAGTTCCAAATAAAAATAAAATAAATTCAATACCAAATTAGCACTGTTATTGTTAATTGCCTTCTGCAATTTGATAGGAGGAATGAGAGAGAAAGAAAAGGTTAAAAGTAGCACACAGCAGATAAGGCAGCTAAGAGACTGTATAAAATCTGACCATGTGGCATCAATTTGTACTGTTCATGGCTCATCTACTAGTCAGTAAGTTTCATGCATAAGATCTGAGCTCACTGATTTAAAATGACTTACTTTCATCTGAATGATTCATGTTTGCTAATGGAAATCACTGCCAGTACAAATTCTCCCTGCCAGAGCAAATTCTATTAGCATGTCAATGACAAAGCTATGTGAGTAGGATTTTTATCTTTTCTCCACAGTTGTGTGACCATTGAGCTAATATATTTAATTAAGGGGCTATGGGAGCAATGTTTCATGCATGAGGGTGCAGGAAGGTTTGCCCCAGACAAATAATTTTTAAAGTTTATGTTGTGTTAATGACAGAATCATTTTTTTAAAATCCAGTTGAAGCTTTGAGCACGTTAGACTTGGGGACATATAGTGGAAGCATTGCATATAAGATGCATGTGTTTCGAAGCTGGATCATGGTAAAATGGGGCCATAGGCAGGGTAATGGAGAAGCCCCCCCCTGCAGCCATTCTGGTGTCTCATTACTTGGTTTTCTCCCTCCAATTATCATAAGCAATGTTCAAAACTGTCAGTGTGCACCCCATTTTCTTCTTTACTTTTGAAATTATTACAAAGTGTGGATTTAATTTAAAATTTTAAATTTAAATACCACCTCAGGTCTTCCCTGAAAAGGGACTACTAGCACAGTGGTACTAACTTGTTCAACAAAGGTTAAATAAATTAAAAGCTATAAATTTGGTCAGGGCATTGGAGCACTTCCCCTACTTATTTCAACAGGTGCTGTAAGAGTTTTATATTCAACTAAGCTATCACCAACTCAGGCAGATGGGGCCTCATTTTAATGTCTAATCCAAAGGATGACATGCTCGGTAGTGTGGCACCCCCACCCTTTTGCTGCATTTCCAGTAATACATGTACCTTCTGTGAGAATAGAACAAATAGCCTTTTGCACCAAATGTAAGCATATTACCTGCTGCACCACTGGCACTACGTTTAAATTTTATGACACAAATACTGATAGCCATTTGCTAAGCAAAACAAAACAGTTGCACATTGAAAACAGACTTGGCATAAGCAACAGTAAACTTCTTTCCCCTTCAAATTTACATTTATTGAAAAATACACTGAAACTCATATTCATTGAAAATACCTTGAAAATGCACCTGGCCAGTGGTAGACTAAGTGCACCTGGGTCCCCAAGTGATTTTTAAACCATGGGCTCCTGTATTCATTTTTATGACCTTGTGTAATGCATGTGTCATGATTGTTTTAAATCTATTTCCTGTTAAACACAACAACATTTGTTAGAGTGCACTTTAAATTTGTAGATTTGAACATTTTTTCTAGTAAGCAGTGAAACAAATATAAATATGAACCAATAATGACAAAAGTACTCATTCAGAAAACTTCAACATAAAAGGCCTCTCAAAGAGCTGTCATTATAATCCATGAATATTTGCACTCAGCAATTACAGCCACAAAACTGACTGAGTGCATATTATATGTCTGTGATAAAAATGGCCACAGTAAAGTATTCCAATTTGCTTTACTCATATACACTCTTATCTTGCAAAGACATACTAATGACTTTTTAAGTTTATGAACTCAACAGGATCAGTCATTATTCTCTGAATGCATCCCTTATCCTTCTCAGATGTTGGTGACAAAAATGAATAATAATAATAATAATAATAATAATGATAATGACAACGACGATGATGATGACAATAATAATAATAATAATAATAATGACCAACGGCACATATTTCAAATTTGTTTCACACAAGCACAGCAGTCAAAGTATTCCTGCTTAATGCACACACACACACACGCACACATGCACACACACACACACACACACACACACACACACACACACACACACACACACACACACACACACACATGCACAGCCAAATTAAAGAATGTTTTAAAGTGACCAGATAAGAACATAAGGTACTTTCATTCACAGTGAGTCTCCCTCACCAGTAGTTACAGCCACTTTTGTTGATTGTGTGTACCCCTTATTCTTATGCAGAAATAAATTACTTGTACTCTATTAGTATCTTTGGATGAACTATATTAAACTGTATAAAGATCACTAGTGTCATATCATAAGATCCAGTCAGGTGTAGCACAGTTTAAAAAGAAGAATATTAAGAGAACATAAGAAATATTACCCATCTGATAACATATTCTAAGTAAATATGCACAATCTTCACAGAAGTAAAAGTCATCTGAATAGTTCTACATTAAACAGAATGATTACTAATGCAGAAGTTGCTGCTGGCAAATAACTTTCCATTTCCATGCTTCACCTACAAATACAGTGCCTGCCGCCCTTGATGAATTAATTACCCATGCTGTATTAAAAATTGTGTGCTGGTGATATTGCCATAACATTTCCTGAACTAGATCAGTTTTGCTCTACAGTAGGGCTGACAAACAATGACAACAGGTTCATGGTTACTAGTCATGTAGTCTAGGACGTCATTATGGAGGTTAACCCAAATTCCCAATTGCTCCAAAGCACTGTCTGGTTAAGTGACTTGCTCTGCGTCAGAAGGTAAGTGATAGTGAAAAGATTCAAACCCTGCATTCTTACAACAGGATGCAGCTGATTAACAAGTTTTTACTAATGCAAAAATCCTTCCCAATTCAGTCTTGTACTGAATATTGTATCACAGTAATGTGCAACAATGACTACATAATGGATGCTGAAGATCAGACTGTTCTGATTATCACTCCAAATAATGCAGGCTGTATGACCTGACAAATGTCAATCCCCTTGCAGTTGCTAAAAGCTGTAAAGAAGGTACAGCAAAAATACATTACTAAAATGAAACATATTTAGACCATATTACACAATCCAGACCTGTTAATGAATTAATTAATTCAGTAATCCAGTGAATAAAGTGAAACAATTACAATCAATATAAATGCAGCTTTTGTTCAACAACCCACGAGTCATGCAAATTTTAGAAATATTACTGCATATAGAATTATGGGCGTGCCTTTGTTGAAGGTTGAACGTCGAGCTGGCACCTCGGCGTTCGTGAAAAATCTACTGCCAATCCTCAGCGGACCGGAGTTCCACTGTGGTGACCCCTAACCGGGAAAAGCCGAAAGACACAACAACAACAATAGAATTGTTTTTGGAGTGAGGTCCTATATGTTTGTAGGACTCCTATAACTCATTTTGACCTCCATATGTCTTCTTTGTCATCAAAAATAGCTATCCCTCCTGACATCATTCAGTACAGATATGACCTACTTGAATGGCTAATAATTCTGTATTGTTGCAGCATGCATCTCAACAGTCAACAAAGCCAGATCATGGACAAATGAGGCTCTATGCAGAGTAGCAAATCAGGTCCCCCTCCCAGCCACACCAATATACTATTTCTTGGTGGGTCTATATTAGAAGACCAAATGTTTAGGTGATCGAACACCTAAACATCAATTTTCTAATATTGAAAGCAAAAAATGGCGAACGGCCAATTTAACACAGGGAAAGATTTCCCCTGGCTGTTCACTGGAGTTTGCTATTTCCCTACTGTTGAGCAATCGTGGAGTTGGTATATTTAGTTGGGGGGGTGTGGGGGCACAGCCCCCCACGTCAGGGGGTGTTGGGGGCAAAGTTCACCACTTAATTTAGATGTAAAGCAATGTTTTTGTGTTGTGGCCGAGCGATGTGTTTCCCTGGGACGTTTGACATTGTGCAGTTCGATATTAGAAGATCGATGTTTAGGTGTTCGATCAGCTAAACAGTCAGTCTTCTAATATAGACCCTTTCTTGGCTGTCTCTCCCAAGTTACCATAAACATCATTCAAACCTATTAGTGTACATACTATTTTCTTCTTTGTTTTTATAATTGTCACAATGACTCGGATTTAATTTAAAACTATTATTTCAAATTTTACAGAAAAAAAACACTGACAACAAAAAAAAAAAAAAGCAAAATACTCTTACATTTAAACAACTCGGCATGAAAAACCATAAACTTGTTTTCTTGTTTTCTCTTGAAATTCACAGTTAGAGAAAATGCATCTGACAATCCATTAAACTATAAGACGTGCTCAGATTTATACTCAAATAGTAGATAGTAAATATTTCACCTATGTGAAGGGTACAGGAATTCAAAAGACAAAATGTATAAAGAATTTGCTAACAACCTTGGACAGCCCACTGGACATGTGCCCATTTTCAGGAGCAGCCCAGGACTACTGTCTGGTGAAGTAACTTGTCAAAGTCACAGAAGACAAATGAAGTCTAAGGGAATCAAACCATATACTACAGGAAGCAGCCCATTAACAACCAATAAAATTACTCATCTTCCTAAGTGCAAGACACGCTGTTGTAGCCCAAACAGTGCATTTCACACTTGTGTGCCTTCAAAAACAAAGCTAAATTAAAAATGCATTCATAGTTAAAATATTAATATTAAAGTTAGATATCATATTGTCCAATTTATTTGCAGCTAAATAATAAACACACTGTCAGTGTTAAAGAAACCAGTGATCACATCTTAAGAATATGGCTTATGTAATGATGCTCCTGTTTACTGTAATTAATTTTACATAATATCTATTCTGGTTCATAGGTGTTAGTTAATATGCTTGCAGTCCAGTGGACCATTGAGGAATCTAGCCCAGATTTCCAGTTGCCCCGAACACCGCCTGATTAAGTGACTTATCAAGGACAGGGTATAAATATGAGGCAAAATCAGAAATGTTATACAAAAGTGGAGACAAAAGCAGCCTACTTTAAATCATTTAAGTTATCAGAACAGATTTTGCATCAACATGCATGTTGTAAAACACAAAAACTGTGAAACTCTAATGACTGACACTGACTGACTGTAATCTTCAGTGATTTACCTAAGGAAAAAAGAGCTAATGGAAGTTTGGCAGTCAGTGTAGTGCATTAAGGCCCATGTGCATTATTTAACTAAAATACCCTCCCTAACAAGAACATTACATACATACACACATCTTAATGTTACAGCACAGAATTTGTTTGTATGTCCAGCAATCTTGTGTCTCATTCTTCAGCTTGTTGTAACTCACCCCTGCTATTAGAAAAGGCTTACTTGCTCTTCAAGCTAACCCATACCTGTAAAATAAATCCAACACTTCTTTGTATGTATGCCATGCATAGAAATTAAATCTCATGCTTCCTTCACTCTCTGTGAGATGCTGCATGCTAGATACTTGCTGACTCACACTGCTTGAATCAAGTCAGGAAAGGATGCAATGTTATGCTGAGAGTAGGGAATATTTTTAAACAGCAGTACACCAACATTTATGAACATCACAGTAAGAGCAGGAAAACTTTGTCTTTTTTAAAGCAACACTACACAGAGACTGAAAACTTCTTAAGTTAATGTCCCCCCCAGCAACTAATGGGCGCTAGTCAGCTGCCTATGTCTTCTAGTGCTGGATCTGGCCTTGACAAGTTTCACTGACTGAAGAGTGAACTAAGTACTAGAGTTATGTTACTTTTATTGGTTCTTTCATAATAAATAGTGCAGCACAACATTATGTGGATTTCCTTCTATAACTTCTATAACCCCTTAAATACCAGAACATTGTGATGTTAAGCTTCATTGTGAATGTCTTATTTTGTGCCCTAGTTACATGTCCTTTTTTTCAAACAACCAAACATTGTTATATATGTAGAACAAAGAAAAAACTGCTGAGGTATGGCTCCAGAGTCCCCAAAATCTTTTCAAAAATAAAACAGACGCAGTGATATCCAGCTTCATGATGAAGCTTGATGTGTAAGCACTTGTGTGAGATTAAATGAGTACTGCATACATATTGGATATCACTGCGTCTGTTTTATTTTTGAAAAGATTTTGGAGACTCTGGAGCCATACCTCAGCAGTTTTTTCTTTGTTCTATAATTTTGCATTTTTTCTGCAGATGTATTTGGTGTTTTCAAGGGCTTGTTTTTATTGTATTGTTATATATGTATCTGTAATAAAAGGTCTGGACCTTAAACGCACTAAAGGTTAAAATGTGCACTATATAATATATGTTTACTAACACTTGTTGTTGTATCTTTCGACTTTTCCCGGTTAGGGGTCGCCACAGCGGAACTCCGGTCCGCTAATGATTGGCAGTAGATTTTTACGTAACAGCTTGCCAGGCCTGATGCGCAACCTTCAACGAAGGTACGCCCATTCACGCATGTCTCCACACAGAAGATGCTTTAGCTGAGAATCGAACAGGACAGCGTCTTACTGTATTTTTGTCTTGCAGCTGTTTTGCATTTTGTAGGGAGAATGATAGAAAAAAATCTCTCCAAACTACAGCTTTAACTTAGTTGACACTGGAACCAAAGTTTTAGTTAACCATCTGATAATTCAGTATATGGATCTTGTGTTCCCACTTTTTCTACAACCCATGCAGCAAGGACAAGGAGAAGACAAAGACAATAACTATATTAGTAGATAATTCAGAGTAACCAGTCAAACAGCATGTGTCTGCAATGTGGTTAGAAAACACAGCACTCAAAAGAAGAACAAAAAAAAAAACACACAAAGTCAGAAAATGGATGTAAGAAAACATATGGACTTTGAAATGTTGAGGCACAAGAGCTAACCCCCCTTTGGCACCATTTAAATGATGAGCACTAAAACTGGTTTCAAGCAATAAGTGATGGTAAATTCAGTAAATAGACAACAAGTACAGAACATGCATTTACTAAGCAGGAAGAGGAACCTCTGTACAGCAAGCAACAAATATTTATTAGGGAGGTTAGAAAGAGAACATTTAGATAGTTTTGGAATAAATAACTGTCAATTCTATCATATTGGCTTACATCATGCCTGATTTGCCAATATAAAATTTCATCTCAAAAAAATGTTTGTGTTTGGCATGCATACATTTTAATGTTTCTTGTCCAAAATTAGCTTTTCAGATGAATAGAATTAAGCATGGACATGCAGTGTCTCAAAAACATTAATCTCACAGAATATATTGTAGAAATATATTACAAAAATATTTAACTTTAGTACAGATGTGATGAAACGGTCATCAAGTTAAATTCAGACCCATAACTTTGCCAGTTATTCATAGTTTCAGAAACAAAATTATACTAATCATGTAGGGTTCTACATTGTGAAATTTCAGATGTCTATGTGCAAGTTTGTCTCAAAGGGTGATTTCATAGTCACTTTTTTTCATTTTTCCAGTCTGAAATCACCCTTTCTGAAGAATGATGGTCCAGTACCCCATGAAGTGAATCCTGTAGATGGCATTTTCAAATTAGATTAAAAATGTTGCTCCTTATCAAAGTTACAAGTGCATGTTAAACAAATTTTGTACAGGCTCATAATTTAGTCTGGTAGCATTTTTGTGGTAAAATTTTCTGATAACTCATCTTAAGAGGCTATGTAACAGAATATGGTGATTTTGCCATCATTGTACGAAATTATATTTTCAGATCTAATTGTAGAATTACAGTGTAACACAATTTATGAAGTGGGGCTCACAGGTGATGTGACACGTAAGGGAATGAGCTGTAACTCCCATACCACTACTATTCATATTTCTGTGTCATGGAGCTATCAGTGTGGGATATGAAGATCAACACTGATACCCATTAATATACAAAGGGCAAATGACATTAAGGGTGTACAGCATATGTGTACTGCCACATTGGATAATGGCAAACATGTGTCACACCCAAATACATTGTACTGTTTACAGCTACGGATCTGAGTTGTAGTCACTGCTCACCAGGACTTCACCCACCTCAGACTAAGCCAAGTGATTTTCATTGCAATGTTTCCAAAAGTAAATAAACTTGATCAGAATTATTACACACACACACACACACACACACACACACACACACACACACACACACACACACACACACACACACACACACACACACACACACACACACACATGTTACCAAATTACAACTCTTCATCACCAATTCCCTCCCTTAATAATTAGTGAAAGTGACAAAACAAAAACATATCTTACTGTTTATCCTTAAAATAAACTGACCTTTATATAGTCATATGGTAACAACTGCATCTGAGCAGTCAGAATTCCTAGAGTAGAAACATACAGTAGACTTACCAGTAAAATAAACTCTTAACTATTGAGTAAAACATTAGCCACAAGGATTAAACAATACATCTGTTTACTTGAAATAACTAAGTTAAAGCATCTTTTCTCCAACTATATATGCATAATTGTAAAATGACTTAAAAGTAAATCATATGCAGTCATGCATACAAAACTGTCTATAATCTAAAGTAGAAACTATTTGCTTCTGACTAAAACAAGTTGCACTGTATTATTATTGTTCTGTTTTTTTTTAAGTCCAAAATAGAGCAGAACTTTCAGTATCTTTAAGACATTAATACAGCAGAAACTCTGTCTCTAAAGGTAACATTCAGCAGACAAAGCAGTAACTCCTGTTACTGAGTGACTTGGATTTAACAGCCTCTCAGTCTATAGTCTACAAAACAGGATTTTGTGTATCTTTAGTTTTAATTTTAGAAAATGTCTTCCTGTTTTTGCAGTTGCATACTTTTGGTGACATAGTCAGAATCTTCAAGCAAAGGACATTGCATCAGTGTGCATATTTGCACAGTCAAGAAGCAATGCTTAGTTTCTGTTTAAAGCTATAGGTCATCTTTGTGCTTACACATGCTATTATATATATTATCTTGTACATTGTTTTCATATTATAACTCACATAAAAGGAAAATACAATTCAATTTCTTTTACCTTTATTTTTTGATTAATTATTAATCCTTTTTCGTTTGATACAGCTTAGTTAAGTTCTCATGAATTTTCTATATGAGAAGAGAGGTCGTTTGATAACATTATTGTAGTGTTCCTCATATATCTCCATCCCTCCTTCCTAGATTCAGACAGGTTTTGTTTAGAAGCCATAAAGAAAGAAACGTAAGAGACAAAAGGCACATTTCATGTTACACTCACCCAGTTTTCATGCCCACTGAATTTTTTTTGACAAGGTAGAGAACATCTGAGTTTTACCAGGTATCTTTATGTCCAGAAATACAACCATGCCTATTAGGATTTTTGTTGGATCCTTGTCTGTATATGACACCAGAACATCTGAATTTACTCTGGCTTTATCTCTTGTCTTCAAAACCTTTTGACAAAGTGTACAAGCTTTGTGGTACCCACTTCAGTCTTTTATATAACCTGGCCAATAAAACTTTGCATAAATCTCCTTTTCTGTGCTTTATGCTTATATGGCCTGTTGCATCCTATTTCCTCCCCCATAGTCCTCTGTAAGAGTCCATTTTCCCATACAGCAACTCCATTTTCCCTTATATAGACTTCCTCTGTTCTTGAGAATTAAGAGATCTTATGGCAATCTCTTTCAGGTTTTGTGAAATGGAAGAGAGTTGTGTCTGCATTAATTATCTCTTTGCAATCCTCCCCATTTATCTTTCTAATGGAACATAATATTTTTTCACAGCTGTGTCTCAGATCTAGACTTACTACTATCAGCTACTTCTTTCTATGAAGTAATTCCTTCCAGAGGAGGTCCACTAAATTTTGACAGCTGAACCTGTGTTTCATGATTCTCCTACCATCTAACTCTTTTCCTGAAATGGCCATATTACCAGCCTATATTGGATGCATGGAGTCATGGACACTGTTTGTGTCTCACTTCTGCTGCCTTTCTCACATAACTGTCTCAAAGCTTGGCTACATAACTGCAGGCACACAGAATACTATGTTATTAAAGTCATCACCAATTAGAACACATGCTCAAATGTCACAAATGACCACTACCTTCTTGTCTGTCTATCCTCTTCTCTGTCCAGATGACTCCTGGCTTGGACAGTAGCACGTCATTAGTTGTCAGTTTCATGGCCCTACCTTGAGTAGACTGATCAGATAGGTAATGTTTCTCCCCCAAAACTGCAGACTTATCAACTGCTATAATTGATTTAGTCGTCCTTTTATCCCATCTAAAAGGACAGGAGACATATCCTTGTGATAATCTGGATCATGTGTAGTTACAAGACAACCTACCAGTACTATGTTGTTACTTTTATTAGCTCTCCAACATGGCTTTTCTTCCCCAACCTATTATTATATACATTTGGATGGTCCGTGCCCATGCTGCTTAAACTGAAAACATGATGGTTTTATTCTAGGTTGGTTTTGGGGAAAAAACGAATTTTTAACAAAGTTTTTATAATTTTTTTGTGTCTATATATTATGTATTCAATATATTAACTGTATTAGGAGTATAGTTTCAATATGCTACTCGGATTTTACAATATGATTTTTTTTCTGGCATAAAACGCTGGGACCATTTATTCCATTTACTTGATTGACTAATTAATTGATGTTTAATTGCGTTATTAAATTGATTGTGTGTGTGGAGGGTTAAATAGGGGACGACTCCTTTGGTTCTTGTATTATCTGATGAAGTCCTGTGTGGTGAGAACGAAAACATGGTGATCTAGTTAAGCGTCAATACTATTTCTGCATTTGTGCACTTGGAATAAATTGGGTTGTCCGAGCAGCTTTGAGAGAATTATTTGCACACCAGTCCAACAGGTGTCTTGGTTTGCTGGTTTTGGAGTCTTGCACTGTTCTTCAGGACACCTTTTTCCTCCTTGTTTCATTTTGCTGTTTTTCATTGAACTGAAAACATTTTACTTCAAGACCTTGATGTGTATTTGAGCCAAAAGTTTTTCCCTGTTGACAGTGCAACCTGCTGTGAAGGTTTATACTGCCTTATGGCAGACATTGGCTAGACAGAGGTCAACCTTTCACCTCTTTTCCTCAGCAGTGTAATACGCATCAGATTTGTTAACCAGATTTTCATGCCATCAGGCAAAGTACTGTGTTCGTTCTCTAATCATAAGTTCTCCTAGTATTTCAAAAGCAGTGGCTTGGCTTCTACTCACCCATCTATGAAAATACTTATTTTTGCATTTTAATTATTCAGAATGTCAGCATTTCTTCTATGTTCTCTGATTTTTTTTCTATTACCTTTTATGATTCAGTTTAAAACATTCAAACACTGTTTAACTTTATCATTATTGATAATCCATATCTACCATTTTGGGCACAGGATGCATGTATTACCTGTCAGTAGAGGAGTTAAAAACTTCACCCATTCCCCTTGGTCAGGTGGGTGTTGATTATACACCCTTTCAAATCATTCTCCTCACACTGATTAAAATGGTAGTGATGTAGGCATCTATGATTCATCTTTCACCCCATTGGTCTTATGTCTATGATGAAGGGCCAGTATCTCCATCTCATACAGGCTATTACATGGCTGTCACCAGTTTCAGTGGTGTATATGGCATGAAAGCCAAAGACTGAACTGCAAAGGTCAACATTAGGTAGGAAAATATCCAAAAACCGTAAGAATAAATACCTATAAATTCTTATGTTAGGATTGTATTTTCTATCTCTCTCGCTTTCTCTCTCTGTTGTTTTGTTTCAGTGTTTGTTTTTCTTCAGGATGCAGTTGTAGTGAAAACATGTCTGGATCATAGCTTCAAGATCGAGTTGGAATGCAAAACTGAAACAGAGTTAAGATGGAATATGTGACTGTCAAAATGGAAGCATGATTTGACAATTGACATGGAAAATGCCTTTAGCTTGCAGCATCTGCTAACAATAAATAACAAAAATAAGTAAGTAAATAAATAAAGTAAATTACATAAAAGGGGAAGCTACAAGAAGAAGGTAAGTTACCTGCATCAGGACAAATGATGGACTGTTAGCTGTTGATCTTCTGTTTTTCATATTGTTAGCCACAAATTCTGCTGTCTGACGTTTTGTGTAAAATAAATACATTCTTTACATTTTAAGAAGTTGCCAGAATGATGGTTCAACATTTTTACCCTTGGACAGACTGAGACTGGTAATAAACACACACACACAGGACAAAAATATTTAAATGTTAAGATATTAGATGAATTAAGATCCAGAAAAGCTGACAACATAATAGAGGCAGGGAAAATGTTTTAGGTATTGTGGTTATTGCACATTAAGATCCAAATATCGTGTAAGAAACATAAAGAAAGTTAATGATTGAACAATCTATTAAAAATGCAGGGACAGATGAAGAAATTAGGCCTCCTGTCTGTGAACTATTAGACAATGCTGGTATATATTTTACTTGATATTGGGTGAAAAAGGCTGTTACAGCCAGAAAAAGCATATGATGAACATGTTTGCATTCCTTCAGAAACAGGACAGAATGAAGAACGAAACAGAGATCAAACTGTATAATTTAAACATAGAAGACACATGGATGGAAAGTCAAACCAAAATGAGAGTAAGACCAATGTTTAAAAAAAGGATAGACCAAAGTTTCAATGCTTCCATTGCAAGCAGGAACATTATTCAAATAAGTGCCCAGCAAGATATTATGTGGAGAGGCTACAAAAAACAATTAATTAGAATGGTCGGGAAAGCAGGTACTAGGGATTGCAAGCTGAAGCAAGCATTATGAGTTAAATAATAATCTGTAGTAGATGAAACTCTGTAACAACATCCAAAATAAAAAAATGAGGTTTCAAGTACAATATAATTTTTTAATGGATCCTCATGCAAAAGAACTTCACTGTTTCCTCTGATGAAAATAGACTGTCAAAATTGAATACAAATTCAGATAGAAGTAATGGTTCAGAAATCTATGTACTTCATAGGATAGTTAGGCAATCAAAATAAGTTTCTCTGTCTAAGGAAACAGTTGGGAAAAAAACAGAACACACGATCCTTAGTCCAGCAGGGCAGCCATCAACTTTAACAGTTCAGGAAGAGGATGGATCTACATGTCAGACTGCAGTTAATGGCATAGAGAATGTGAATTCAGGTATCACTGATATTTCTAACTCAGTTTAATGGTTGTCTCTCACTCACCTGGATTTCTTAGCCCAACTCTCCCTGGGGAAAAATGTTTACCTTTTGTAAGGAAATAGGCAGAGAGGATGACCTGAAAAAAAATTTTTGATGGATACAGGGGCAGCCGTATCAATTGTCAGATGCACGTTACCCCCATAGGCAGGAAGACTGTAACTACATGAATAAGATTTGAATGTTCTCAGACCTCTGCCTACCACAGCCAACCTTTAATACTATATTTAAACTATGAGTATGGCTGTCTTGAAAAAAACAAATGAAGTACCAGTTTTAGATAAACCTCAATTCCTCATTAATGATCACAGGAATGGAAATATTGGGAGAAATTGGGATTGCAGCAGATATGGCGAATCTGCTCTTGTGTCAGGACTATCACATTTCTGAGTGTATTATGATACAGGTACTGGGACAAACAGAAGTTACTGGGGTGAGTTCAACTGAGACTCTAAAGCAACAATTACTGCAAACATACCCACAGTTATCAGCTATGTCAAAAGTTGATTGTGGCCTGGTGTTTGCAATGGGTCAAGTGGAAGAGGAATAGTTGCTGCTACATCAGTGGTACTACAAAATCCAAGGGGAAGCAGTTCCTTACATATACAAGTCTATTCAGGACTAGGAAAAGGAGGATATTGTTTTTTAAAGATAATTCACTTTGAAAAAAGAGCCATTTGTCCAGTGAAAAAGAGAGATGGCTCATGACAAATGGTGATACATTTGAGACAACTGAAAACTGGTCCTTTTATGGGCTGCAACAAAGCCCATAGTGCACTAAGTATGCTAGTGAGGTGATTTGCTATGATTGTCTATGAAATGTGCCAATAAAGCAATACATTACCAGCTCTATTCTTTACTATAAGGCCCAGTCTGGCTCCTGCATGAAAAAACTCGATTAAAGTGTGTACTGCTGTAGAGCCTGGCTGCACTACTAAACATTTTTGCATTACTGACCATGGTCAGCTAGTTATCCAGCTGTTACCTAATTGTCCATCATGGTTATGCTCAAGAAAGTACATCATACAGGATGTGCATGTCTATGGAGCTGAACTGAGCAGCTGTCATCCTCCCCTGCGCTAATGGCTATGTGCATCTCACTGCTGTAGATGAATATCATACCATTGTGCTGCCCATCAGTGCATGTTATCTGGTGTCCACAACATATAAACTTGCATCCTAGCTTATCATTTTCACTCCTGGAGTTGACCTGGTGATTGGATATGGCCTCATAAGGATCTGACATTTGCAGGGCTCTTGCATGGCGCAGCAAGGAGACCAAAATCATTTTACACTTGAAGATCAAAGTTTAGAATGGATGCCTGGAATGCACTTTCCGTGATGGTGGGTGATGCCACAGGCATTTCCTACTTTGTAAGGAATGAAGGCATATATCCAGTGATCTGTGGAGACATACCCAGACCTTCTCTACCAATGAGAAGAGAAGGTTAGGGAAAATAGCTTGCATATGACAGTATTTTTTTTTTCTTTTTGCTGAATCATTGTACAGTAGGTCTGTAAAGCATAATTGTACTTGCTTTCTTCTGTCATGACTGTGCTGTGCACATTAATTTGCTATTTCTGTTTTACAACAGAGGACGAAAGAGCAGTGAACAGGATAGCCCAGCAACAGAGGCAGATCAGACTCTCCAGGCAGTGGGATAAGTGTACATTATTACTGCTATTACTGTGTCTGTGCTTAACCTGTTTCTCTCCGCACTGAACAAAGATTTTCATGTTGCTATTTCACCATTACCTAACTGTTCATTGACTTTGTAAATTGCTAGTTATCATCCATTTTTACCATGCTGCTGTCCTATCCTATGTCAGTTGTCCCTGTACTTGCCATATGTATAACACCCGGACTTCATCTGTTTTACCACAGCAGTGAAATTTTCATTTTAATAAGATCAATTTTGCTTTGCTGCTCATTAGCTGTCCACATTAGTTGCCATCCGTATATTGTTCCACTGTCGTAGATACTGTGCCAGTTAGACAACATTCATATCATCTGATGTTATCTTCTGTTATATAAAGGCTGATCCCTACCCATTTTTATATTGCTGTGCTGTTTCTGTTTCCATAGGTTCATGGGTTCATAGGTTGGTACTAGGCTATCAGCCCTAGAGCCTATACAAGCCTAGCCATAACAATTTCCTGGCTATTTCTTCCCACACTATTTACTTCCCGGGACCCCTGACTAGGACTGTCCTGCTAAAAGTGTGCCACATCTCACTAACCAATTTACTAGTGTCATGTTCTATTGTCCTTGGCATGTTTTTAAATGTATATATATTTCTTTGTTTGTTTTGTTTTCCACATTTATTGTTATTTGTGCTGCAGGATTCGCTGTGGAGACAGTAGTGGTGAGGCAGTGATCACCACAATCTTCACCTGCTGCTGCTGGAGACCCAGCAGTCCCAAAGGCCTGCCTTTCTGCAGGGTGATGAAAGTCACTTGTGGAAGGCTCACTCGTAGCCTCTACTACTGACTTATTAGTAGTTGCCATAGGTATCGCTTCTAAAAATGGCTTGATGCCCATATTAGCATTTAGAGTGTCTCCTCATGAAGTTGGTACAGTTGCACAGCTGTTTTGCCCTGATCGTCAGGTTACCAGTAGCAGATCCCATCCCACCCCTGATGTCAGCCATGAAGGAGAGTCACTTCTGGGCAGATGCCTCTCTGGACCAGCTTGGGAGGCTGTTCTCACTCCACCCTACCCCCCATCATGGTGCTTTCCTTCCTTTTGTGTCATTCCCAGCTCAGCTGTTTGTTGTTCAATCTTCCTAGCCTTTTTGTCCACCATCAGTTGCTCTACATATCTCCACTTTAACTCTCCTATCAGTCTTTGTATGTGCAGTGGGTTTGTGTTCCTACTACTGCTGCCATCCTTATACCCTCCTTCCTGACCACAACTTCCTCATGCTTTCTCCCCCTTCTTTTTTTCTTAAAAAAAAGACACCTGTTCACCACAAAGATCCTTCTCCCCTCATGATACTCTTCCCTTTACTCTGTCTTTTTGTGTACTCTTCTGCTTGCTACTCCCATTTCTGGTTATCCTATCACTCCCTTTTCTTCCCGTTTAATTAATACAAGTAGTTGGCACTTCACTGTGTAGCTCTTGCATGGGATCCCAGTTATGCCTGTGTTGCAGTTATGCTGCGCTTTGATGCATGTACGAATTTGCACAGAGTAGGATATGTTGCTTGTATGCTGATGTCCTGGGATTATGTGACCATTCACAGCATGTCTACTCACTTGCATGTTGGCTGTCTTTGTTTCTAATTATGCAGCACTGCCCTAGGCATGTCTATCTAATGTTAGCTTTTATGCATAAATAAGCCTTATTGGGCAACATCACCCTATCTTTACCAGGCTATTTATCTCAGATTGATCATGTTGCGATTGTTTAATACCCTCTGAGACTATGGAAGACAATACATCAATTTTGCGTAGGCTGTAGACAATTTACAGTAGGTATGTTCCAGAATAGCTTGCAGTTATGCACATTGCAGATGCATATCTGAGGAGCAGAGATATCTGCTAATGGCTGTAGGCCAATCTGGCAAAGAGCACAATCATCCAGAAGGTGCTTCTTCCAGATGTGATTACTGATATTTAGGAAATGTATGGGTCTGATTAATTTCTCTAGGAAATTTTTAGATGCTTATGCAAGCCAAATATAGCCAATTCATGACTTGTTAAAAGATAACAATGAGGGCACTGACAGTGTACAGTAGACAGAAGAAGCCAAATAAAAGTTTTCAAATTTAAAAAGAATATTGACTGATGCTGCTATTCTTATTTCTCCCCAACAAACTCTTTCCTTTACGTGCATGATCATGTGAATGATGACAGTACCTCATCCGTGTTGTTGCAACAGTGACCAAGACAGGCAGGTAAAAAACATACTTAATTAAGGCTTGTTTGGGTATTTTAGTAGATGAGGGTTGCATCCCACACAAGCAAACAAACAAAACAAAACAAAAAATGCTAGGTGCCCATTGGGAGATACAGCAGACAGATATATAGTGATAACTGAAATATATGCTTTAACTGAAGTTGTTCCATCATCTATGGTAATTGAGCCATCCCTCTGTCACTGTGCTACAGCCAAGCTAGAATGCTTGCTATACTTTTATAAGGGAAACACAAGCTCTGACACATTCTAGAAAGATAATTTCTCTTCTCAAGTGTCTCCTGGAGTGTAAACATAACATTAGAAAATGGAAGTAGTGTGAATTCGTAGGAAGAAAAAAAATTGCATCAACTTTTAAGTGCATAAATTAAGTCCTTGTGAAATTGTTACATCTTGTGGCCGTAACTCCCTGATTTAACCCATGATTTTAAAGTAGGCAACTATTTTCCCGAGAGATAAGTATAACAAATCCATAGATACAGTATGGCAGGATGAGCAATGTTTAACATAACATTCAGCATAGAAATGGGGGTGAGAATATGAGCACTGAATTTGGTTGTGGTTAGTCAGGAAAAAGAATCGTATCTGTTATCAAAACATGGTCAAATGACACAGAGCCATTAACCTAAAACTGTAAGAAACTATCAACATACAAACTGAAGATGAACCGATAGAAAACTCTTGAGTAAAATCAGTTCAAATCAGAAATGTAATAGAAACCTATAAGAATTGTTTGTACAGAAACAGAGTGAAAAAAAGAAAAAGAAAGGCACTTGAATGAGAACCCTCAGAAAAATATGAATACAAAATGTGAGACAAATGAGGTTTGGGAACAAACCAAGTTGTCATGGGACACCTTCAATGTCTGTGGGTAGGTGAGCAAGTTGGGGGGGGGTAAACCAAGGTTGGGGAAGGGATTAAGCAGGGACTGTAAATTTAATATGAATTAAGATTGGGTAGGAAAGGGTTAATTTGTTGAAAGAAGAAGAGAGGAAGATGTAGGGTGGGGCTTAGAATAGTTTTATGTGTGGATAGTTGGTTTAGGGAGCACATTTTGGCATGACCTTGTTACAGGTGGGATTACGTCCATGATGACCTGTCAGTACTGTAAACACAGGTAGGCCTTGGATTAATAGCTGAATGCTAGAGGGGAATCATAGTTGGTAGCAAAGGTGTGTGTAGCTAGATTTAATTTTTTTTTTTATTTTCTCCTACTTGTGTGGGTGATTCTGTAAGCTATTCATTTGGTGTGGTGGGATGTGTGAGTGATATGGTTAGGGGGTTTGTCTGTGAGGCAATATATATATATAAATATATATATATATATATATATATATATATATAAATATATATATATATATATATATATATATATATATATATATATATATATATAAAAACAAAAACAATTAAAATAAAAAATATATAAATAAATACATATTAAACTTTGTGGTGGAAGCTGACAGAATGCTTAGGTGTTTACCTTACAGGCACAAGCTTTCCCTCTGTTGCATGATTTGGGGAATGTCACCCCCTCGTGGTAACTCTTTGACTGGTGCTGCTGAAGTAATATGGTGGTTGGTGACTCGGTTCATTGTAGTGAGTTGGTTTCCATTGGTGTGGTAGTGTGGTTGGGTAACTCGAGGCTGTTCAGGGCCTGCGCGTCTGATATGGCTATTGGTGACGGTGATCGTGGTGAGTTGGTTTCCATTGTTGGGGTAGTGTAGTTGGGCAACTGATGGTTGTTTAGGACCTGAAATTCTGTTGCTGGTCTGTGGAAGACTTTTATGGAAGTAGTTAAATTTTTTCTTCTTCTCTCTCTCTCTCTTCCCTGAGCATCAGTTCTTGTGTTAAATGGGCTAGTTTGTTGTGGGTAGTGGTGCTATGGTGAGGAGGGGTCCAGCAAGGTGGTGACTATTTTCATGGGCATTCAGTCGAGGAGTAATGGCTGTGCTCCATGCATGCATGGTGAGGTTCAGCTGTTGAAGTGGGTGGTATGCCTGGCATGTGCACCTTTTAACCTCTTAGACCAGGAAATCTGGATGGAGTCATAAGGTGGCACAAAGGCCCAGTGTTAGGAATCTTTAAATATTATTCCTACAAACTTAGGAGTTGATAGAAGCAGACCCAGGCCATTAGCCTCACACAGACAGTGGCAGCTCCGATTTCAGTGACACTTGTTTAGGTTTAAAACAAACTGACTTGGTCATACTGGGCAATTTGGAGATGTGCAGTAAATTGACCATATAATCAGGCAGGAAACACTTTACAACTCTTCTATCACTCCTCACTAGGTGTGTCCCAAACTTTCTTGTCAGAAGTTAAATCTCCCAGTCTAAATTAGTATTAAAGTCAACAGTGACCAAAAGGGCACTTTATTCTAATAAATCTGCAGTAATTGTTTGTTTATTTATTTATTTGCAAGAAAACATGGAAATCAGCAATTACTAAGGTTCAAGAACAAGGTTTGCCTTAAAACATAAAAAAGGATTGTAAAATCCAAGATGCAGCTGTTACATCTATTCCCAGTTTCATGCATTATTTTTCTTACTTTTATGTTTTGTGCAAGACTTTCATACCTGTGCCAGAGTTATGCCATTATTGTCTCTCCACATATGAGCTACTAACTTTAAACATGTCCTGCTTATTCTGTAAATTATTCATTTTTTATTTTCTTTTTACAAGGTACACTACTAAATGGCTGAATGTTTTCTTTTGCTTTTTCATTGTAGGTGGTGTCAGTGTCTGAGATGACTTTGGGGTAGCAGGAGCAGATGGTAGCAGTATGGATGTTGCAACAGAGATGGATGGATAATGTGGTGCAGATGAAAGTATGTTTCATGAGCTGCTGAACAGTGAGACCCTGATGCCAGTGGAACAGAGCAGAGCTAGTCAGAAGAGAAGGCATCCAGTGAAGGGCAAGCAGGTGACCAGAGGGAAGAGAACACATCAGTCTCAGTCGAGAAATGTGGTTGCAACAGGGGCTTTGGCTGTGGACACAGCGTGATTTGTTCCTGCAGGTAATAATATATTGGAGGAAGGTTCAGTAGGCATGTCAGACTTGGAGCAAGTGGAATCAGCCTGGGGGCAGGTGGTGGAAGGTCATGTCAGGAAATGGGGGATCTCACATGTAGTTTTGGGGGCCAGCAGAGTTCAGGTGGAGAGGGACATAGTTTTGGCAAGCAGGTTCCTGGAGTGGATAGCCCAGACTTGTGTAGAGGTAGTCTGGCATCATCCATGTTCCACTTGCAGGAGGTTTGGTCAGAATTTGGGTTTTGGCTGGGTGAATGGTTGGTTGCACAGGCTCTGGTACAGGGAAGTGGGGCAGTATTCTTGACCCCTCATATACCCTCCTCAGTCAAAGAAAAGATCTGGAAGGGGAGTATGTAGATATGTTTGATTTAATTGACACGGATGGGGTTCAGCAGTTGCTGGAGGCAGAAACTGACAATGGCAATGATCTCTTGGCAGCCTTAGTGGCCTTGGGGTGAAGAAGAGTGGGCAGATTGTGACCAAGAACTTAGCAGAATTGGGTGTTGGGTTTTCTTTATTATATGGCAGTATGGTTGGAGAAGGATAGTACATTGGCTCTTCCACTTTCGGCATATTTCTTGGCAATAAGGGAGGCACAATGGCTGCAGGTAGGTAATGCTTGGTTATGGTACGATCAGAGGTTTTATAAGAGGAAAACAGTCAATCAGTCCCTGTGTGGGAGGTGTGGCACCTGGACATATGGTTGGCCATTATGGTGGATAGCTTCAGTGTGGGTAGCAGGGGGTGTACGGAAGAAGGAGAAAGGATTGGGATATGTTGGACTTTTAGCATGGGGAGATGTTCATGGGAAGCATGTCGTACTTGTTCGAGATGAGCAGACATACACCCAGTGGTGCAGTGTGACTAGCAAGAATGTAATATGGTCAGCAAAGCTCCATTTCCCCCTGATCCGAGTGCGTTTTCAGCTGCCTTTCAGAGATCCCCAAATATGCGAGGTAGAGGGAATTTTCATGGGCAGAGAGGTGGGGGTGCCTTTTCAGATGCAAGAGGAACATTTGGGGACACATTCTCCCATTAAGGTGCAGGTGTTGTGGGTCATACTCCAGCAATATTCAGATGTAGCAGTGGTGGAGGGATTAATTGAGGGATTTTCTAGGGGATTTTCTATTAAATCAAAAGTGGGAAGGAATTGAACAGTTTGTAACTGAGATCAGTGTGGGAAGAGGGAAGATATTTTGGAAGCTTTGGTGGAGAAGGAGTGCCAGGTAGGTAGGATACTGGGTCCTTTTGACAGTCACCCTTTGACAGTCTTAAAGTTTTGCCATTGGGCTTTGTGCTTAAGAAGAAGGCAGCTGAATTTTGGATGATTCACCACTTGTCTTACCCAGAGGGGAACTCTGTAAGTGATTTTATTTTGGTAGAAGAGGTTAAAGTGAGTTATGTGTCATTGGATGATGCGGTGTGGGTCACTGGCGGGGGGGGTTAAAAATCTGTGGTTGGTGAAGGTGGATATTTAATCTGCTTTCCAACTTCTGACGGTATGGGAGGAGGAATGGCTACTCTTGGGCATGGTGGTTGGAAGCGAGTTTTATTTTGACAAGACTATACCAATGGGATGTTCTGTAGCCTATGTTACTTTTGAGAAGTTTAGCATGGCTTTACACTGGATTTTGCATCAGCAGGTTGACACTCAAAGGGTGGTTCATTACTTGGATGACTTCCTCTTAGTAGGTGAAAGGTGTGAGAGAGCTCTGGTAGGTATGCAGGTGTTTGTGGGGATGTGTGAAGAACTGGGGGTCTCATTAGCTGGACAGAAATTGGAAGGTCCAGTGAAGTCATTAGATTTTCTGCCATTGTTCGTGGATGTGGAATGTGGATTGTTTCTCTACTGAAGGAGAAGATAACCTGTTTGAAAGAAAATATAATCTGGGTGAAGGCTAGGGATAAAGTGTGGGTTAAATATGTCATAGAGCTTTTAGGGCTTCTGAATTTTGCATGTTGGGCTATTCACCTGAGTCATACTTTCTGTAGGTCTGTGGCCTTTCTGTTGAAAGGGGAGAAGCAAACATCATTGGGTAAGACTTGGTAAGTTGACATGGGATGATTTAACTCTCTGGTTGTCATTTTTAGAGCAGTTTAATGGAGTTTCCTTTTGACAGTTGGAATGGATTGGGCAATAGGATTTACAGTTATTTACAGATGCAGCAGGGAGTACTGGTATGGGGGAGTTTTTTGGGGGTGAATGGTTTGCAGTTCCATGGCAGGCTGAGTGGCAGGATGATTGGAAGAAGGATGTTGCTTTCTTAGAGTTAATGCCAATTTGGGCTGCACTGTGGTTTGGCAGGAGCGATTGAGGGGAAGGAGGGTTATATTTAATTTAGACAATAGTGCAGTGGTTTGGGTTTTACATGTGAAGACAGCTGCATCTGAACAGTTGCTGCTAGTTTTACATAAGGTAGTTTTGCAGAGTTTGCTGATTAACTTTTCTTTTACAGGTGTAAATGTGGCAGGTGCTAGGAATGGGATTGTTGACAGTTTGTCTTGCTTTCAGTTTTCCAGGTTTCATCAGTTAGCTCCAATGGCAGTGGAAGAACCGGAGACAGTGCCAGACGAGGTGTGGAGGACTGGGTTGCAGTGACCAGGATATTGGTGGAATAGTCATGGGCAGCGTCTACCAAGAGGGCATACAGTAGGGTATTGTGTGATTCTGACAGATTTATTTTACAGCTGCCCAAGGATGAGGGTGTCCGGTTGGAAAAATTGTTATTGTGATATTTGGCTCGGGCTCATGTACAGGGTAGGGCAGTGCAGTTGGTTAAGGTGGACTTAACCACAATCAATATATTTGCTTGCATTGCAGGGCTGCATGATTTCACTAAATCCGGGACAGTTGGGCATATGTTGAAAGGATAGGGTAGAGTGGATGGCTTGAATAGGAATAAGCTTTGGCCGGTGACAAGGCAAGTTTTGAATGTTTTTTATTACGGGCCCTAGCTTTGGTGAGTGGGGAATCAGTTAATTATCAAATACAAAGACCTGAAATCACTAGGTAAATGTCTCACCAAACACAGCAAACACTGATAAAATCCAAGAATAACAAGTAAGATGAGACGAAGCCTGGCTGTTATCATCAGATAAAAAAACTTTTATTCCAAAACAACATAAGCACTTTCACAACAATTGCTGCTTCTTCAGATGTATGAATAAAACAAGTCCTGATACCTCAATTTATATCCACTCAAGAAATCACATGACCTAAAAGAGTTAATTAAAATTTAAAAAAACAGCAATACATATTTGTCATCTTTACTACATTTTATGTTATAAACACTACATAAATCGAACAACTCACGTACTATGTAAAATATCATAAAACATCTACAAAATATATAAAACATATATATAAGTTTATGAATATTTAAATATAAAACAGCTAATTACTTAAATAAAAGACATGCTTTAAGTAATTATTAGCTTATGTTGTTTTGGAATAAAAGGAATACAACATTTGATTGTAGAAATCTAGGACGGATCAGGCTGTGAGGGGCACGCAAATAGTTTTGGGAAAAGATAGATGCAAACAGATATGTCCAGTGGTTTGGACTAGGAAATTCATAGTGTCCCATTGAGGACTTCACACAATTTGGTCTCTTGATCAAAGGGGGTAAGGTGATAATGGGTACTCAGTTGATATATGTCATAAAAAGGGTGCTCCACTGTTTGGGTTTTGTAGGTGAGAGGTTTTCCACCCATTCCTTTAGGATGTGCAGTGCTTCGAATTTAGCAAAGAAGGTAGTCTGATTGAAGTCATTAAGAAGGTGAGGCGCTGGTCTTTGAATGCCTTTTTGTCTTATATTGAATAGTGAATATTGAGATTGCTCATTATTTTGTTTTAGCTAATGAGATTGTCAACCCAGGACACTGGTATGTTTATTGGGCAGGGAAGCGGATGGCAGTAGGATTAATGGTTCAGATTTGGGTTTGCATCAGTTTGGATGGAGAATGAGATGGCACAGCATTAGATGCCTCAGGTAGAATTGGCTTATGCAGGAGTTTGTGTGTATACAATCACAGATGGGGATTTCTCAAGTCTTGGTGGTAATTTGGCAGGTAATGATATGGGTTTAATTCCAAAGTGGCAATTGGTGTACCAGATAAGGGAGGATTTTATTGCTTTAAAGAAGTTGCATCTGAGTATGCGTATTGTGTGGTCCGAGATAATACCCTGTCTGTTTTGGAGGTATATTAATAGTTTTATTACAGTAAAGTAGGCAGAGCGATTTGTTAACTTTAGGTGGATGAGGCAGCTGGGGGCAGCGGGCATACAGATGATAGCACACAAGGAGTTTACTGACAGGGATCCAATGTGGTTCAGAGAGGATGGGGAGTACCTTAATTAGTTTGGATTAGATCTGTTTAATTTTAATTTAGGTTTATTTTTGGAGGAATTGGTGAAAAGCTGATATTAGGTGAGGGGGGACAGACTGGGTCAGGCTGGTAGGTGGAGAAGAGGGGCAGGCTTGTCCTTCTTCTGTTTCCCCTATAGTGTTTGGGTTGGTGTAAAGACGTTTCTGGGTGAAAGTGAGTGATTGGACACTGCTTCCCCCTGTGGTGTTTGGATGGATGTAAGGATTTTGGGTTGAAATTGAGTAGTTGGACACTGCTTGATGTTTAAGAATAAGTGAGAGGAGGTGATGATGCTGCATATTAGCGCAGGGTGAGTGGAGATATGCTGCCTGATGAATGGTTAAAGGATGTTTTCTTGTGATTAACAAATTAATTGAAACAATGCAATAAAGACTAAAGTTATGATGTAATGAGTTATGTTTTATATGATTTCAATAAAGGGTTGTCAAAGGTCCGTTTGGTGTGTTGTCTTTTTTATTGAAGTGGAGCATGACAAGCATGTGAAAGCAGAGTTCTGAACCTGTTTCTGTTAGTGTAAAGGAGAGAATGAAACTGAAAGTGGAATATAAGCAGCAGGAATTACTGAACCAAGAACAGAGCAAAACTAAAAATACCTTTTGTTTTGACATACCCTTAGTGGTTAGTGACCAACACAGGGAAGGGTAAGAATCTGCCTTCTACTAAGAGGAATAGCAACATATAAGAGAATAAAAAGAGTACTCAAGAGGTCCTTACTAACGGAAAAAAGGTAAAGCAAAAGTGACTTTACTTATAACATTTTTGCAAGGGAAGCTACATAAGTGACTACAGCACCAGTGATTTTTTGTGGGAGATACTACACCTTCCACCTCAAGGCAAGTTGCTAAAGAAAGTAACCATGCGTTAGTGGACTTATTAATAAGTCACATAAACATTAAAAATGCACGGCGGGAAGATGGTATTTTAAATAAGACAAGAGCAAATATTTAAACAAGGTTGTACAGGACGATGTTAACAGGATGTTCTAATAATTCTCTATCTCTACTTTGAGTTAAAAGAACACCTCTTACTTAGAGAAAGTAAAGAAAGTGAAGCGAGTGAAGAAAGTATGCATCGGTACCCAGTGCCAAAACAACAACAAATATAAGTAGTTACAGTTTTACAGTTATATGCAGATGCAACTATATCTTATGCTTCATAAACCTGATTTGTAAAAAAACTGCACTCACTCTAAAGAAAACACGTGCTTTTTATTCAGAGTCCCTTGCAGCAAAATTTAATTACAAGTCCTATGAATTAGAAGTTGTAAATAGAAGCTCAGTCTTTGTACTCATTACATTTTTTTCTAGTAATAAAATTGCTTTAAGACCTATTAAAACATAAGCACAGATTCAGAACAGAGCACAACCTGTTGTCGCTAAAGCTTTCAAAAGCAAGAAAAAAGAAACCTCTAGCATCATAAACTAGATTTTTATCTTGTCCTGAAACAACTTCTTAAGGGTGAAATGATTTTAACATCTCTTGTAAATGTAAACACATCACAATACTAAGAGATCTATCAATGAAGACTGGTTCTTGACTGGGGTCACTCTTACCACATATCAAATTCTGGAAAATCCTGGGAGATTCTATGCTTGGGAACTTCAACATCATTTTAAAGAATTATATACATCTACCTCTTCATAAGCTCATGCTAACCCAGTGACTAATCAAGTGATCAGCCATACTTTTAACATGTTGGCTGTTAAACAATGCTCAATTGTTTTACCTTTGCATTGGTTGTATGTCGCTCTCTCTCTTAATAAGTATATATATATATATATATATATATATATATATATATATATATATATACATATACACATTACAATAACTAGAATAGTTTGTGACAAACAAGCAGTCACTGGATTCAGTTTTGTGACTTAGAAAAACTTTCAATCATCAAATAAATAAACTGCAGAAAATAAATGCTGCTTTTTTATCAAATAAGTCAGTCAGTTCACTTTTCAGGATGGCTTTTTCACAGTACATACAATCTCTTACAGTTAGAAACAATATTCCTTTTTAAAACAGGATTCTACCAAAGTAAGTAACAAAACAAACAAAAAGCAAACAAACAAATAAATATGTGCATGCATCCATACATACAGTACATAAAACAGAGAGATCTCTAGATAGAAGACTAGATGTTTTCTCATTTCCAGCAACAGGGAACAACAAACAATTTCACCCTCTAATCAGGCAGTAATAAGTCTAACTGGTTTCTTCTTAAATGGTTAGGTGTCTTTCTTCATAGGGATACACAACTGATTGGTTTCCTTTTTTCTCCTGTTCTGCATAACTCCAGGTAGCACCCTCATAAGACATTCTTTAGGCCCAAAGGTCATAAGTCTGCTAAGCATCAGGACTTTGCATGAATTGCCCCATGTGTAACTGTTTCTCATTACCTCTAACATTCTTGCTTATTTCTGGGTTAATATCCTTAAAGGGAAAATCTGCTAATATGCTATTTGATTTTTCAAGGCTAGCACATTAAATGCGGTCACCGACTATTATGCTATCTAACCCTACTAGGCTAGCACATTTAAAGGAATCAGACAACTCAATGATAAAATATGTAAATATGAATAATTGGACATACAAATATGTGAACATATACATACTTTTGTCATTTAGTTCATTTCAGTTATCTGATTATTATTAATTTACAACATTATCTCCTCCTCTTAACTGTATAGAAAGAAATTATCATGATAACACTCGTAACTGAAGTGCATCACCTTACCATTGCAGGAATTAGAGCCTTGTCCTCCATATACTGTACTGCCTTTGAGAAACAGGAATATTTATTTGGAAGTATGTGTACAATATGTCTTACATATTAACTGAACAATATCCTGTCTCTGTTTTGTGTAAGCAAACGCTCCCTGCCAGAACAACCAGCAGCTATAGCCATGTATACTACATCCCCTATACTCCCAAACTAGCCTCCCTGTTGTAACACTCCCTCCTCCTTTTATCCACTTATTCTATTTTTCTTCTCTCTTCTCCTATTTCCCTCACTATTACTCATTCTACTTTGAATGAGCATTATTTGACAGTACCTAGAGTGACCACTTGAGGGCAGTAGTACCTTTTACCTTCCCATTACTTACCTGCATTCTAGCCTGGGTTATTAAACTAGATTCTGACTCTTTTTGCCTCAGTCACCTACATTACCTTTCCCTTTGCCACTACTTTTTTACCCTTTTTCAGCTCTCTACCCCCTTACTTCATAGTCCCTAACAGCCTAGATACCTTACTTGACCTCACCTCCCTACCTCTCTGATTGTTTTTCCTTTGCACTTGTCTTCTTGGCTCTACCCTGCTCCGTTCGCCCTGCGGTCTGTCTCCACTCCCCTACCCTACCCCCAAGTCCCACCCACCCCCAGTGGTCCTACACTTATACTTCACTAACCACTCCCCCCTTTTTCTCATCCTATCACAAACCTCCTCATCACCAGGCCACTCCCCTATCTCTTTCTTTCCTAATTAGTACTAATTAACTCTCTTTTGAACTACTTCCCTCACCTTTCCCAACCATCCACTGTACTAACTACTTCCAAATCTACATTCTATACAACCTCCACTAATTTCTTATTTGCATAATTTAAACCCTGCTCAATCTCTTGAAACACTCTCTCCTATTTTCTACTTCACCTACTCACACAAACTACTCTCAACTCAAATCTACTTATTACTATGGCCCCAACACACAAAACTATTTTCACAAACATACTACTCTTAACTACCACTATAGCCTCTCTTACCATGCCTTACTCACTCACCTCCTTTAAAAATCTTTCTCTTCTGGAACAAAACCATCACGTCCAACAAACTTTACCATCTTCTTTCATCTACTCCCTTAACCACAGTAACATAACCTGTACCTCTAACTATATACTACCAAAATATCACAGAGCAACCCATGTTACTTACTTCACTACCAAAAAGACTTTTAATAATGTCTACAAAAATCCTTAAAATTTTACAATATCCTCAGCAACACCCCCTCCTAGATGGTGATATTCATCCAAACCCTGGTCTCAATACTGACTATACAATGACCTTGACAATTTAACATTGCCTGTGATTTCTACATTAACTAAATCACCTAACTCCCTCCTGATAGCTCACCTTAACATTAGAAGTATTAACAATAAAATTTCCCACCTGCATGCACTCCTCGATGTGCACTCATTTGATATTCTATGCCTTACAGAGACTTGGCTAAAACCATCTACTCTAGACCAGGAAATTAGCCCTCCTGGCTATAATACCCTTAGATGTGACCGTAAAACCAAAAAAGGTGGAGGTATAGCCATTCTCTATAAATCTAATCTCCAAATTTCCCCCTTTAATGTGCTTCCATCATTAGACACCAAATCTGAAATCCTGACTACCAAACTCCAAATCAACAACTCCAAATCTATCTATCTAATTTGCATGTATCTCACCCCAGGTAACAATACCAATACTCTTGAAAACTTACTTAGTTACCTCTCTACCCATCTACCCCAGGAAACCATTGTACTGGGTGACTTTAACATCGACTGGTCCACCTGCAGTTCCCCTAACCCTACTAACCACATAAATCTCTTCGGATTCTCACAATTAATGACCACGCCTACTAGAATCCACAAACCTAGCAGTAAGGAAACTACTCTTGACTGGATCCTTATTAATAGCCAACCTGAAACTTATACTCCAGGAACCCTTCCCGACGATATCAGTGACCATATGCTTATCTACATTATTAGACAAAAAATCCATATCCCAACTACTCATAATCTCAAAACCTCCCGCTTAAAAAAATTCTTTAATCCAGACAGTTTCCTAAATGAACTGCAAGCATGTGATTGGTCACCACTGACCCATCTTGAACTTGATGAGGCTGTGAACTACTTTAACACTAACTTTCTTCAAATCTTAGATTACCATGCACCTTATTGCTCTACTAGAATAAGAACCCAAACTGCCCCATGGCTCACAAAACAAACTAGGCAAAAGATACTCCTCAGAAATAAAATCTGGGCTAAATGGAGAGCTAACAAATGTCCATCAGATCACCTCCACATTAAACAGTTAAGAAATGCCACCAAGGATATTCTTAGAGACAAAAAAAGACTTCTACCTTCACCTCCAACAAACCAGTCAACTAACTCCACAAAAATTTTGGTCAGGGATAAACAAACTTCTTCAGCCAGGTCACTCTACTACTCCTGCCCCAGCAGGTTTCAACTATAATAACTCTAACCAGATCCCTGATGCCTTTAATAACTACTTTACAGAAGCCATTCAAACCCTAGCCAATTCTTTACCTCCCTTTACTGCTTCCCCACTAAATACCTCCAAGACGTCATCTCCTACCTTTCAAATACAACCTGTACCTACATCTCTCATCTGTAAGCTACTTCAAAACATTGCACCCCTTCTGCTGACCATCTCCCATCTGAATACCTACAAATTGCCACAAAAGCCATAGACTATCCCATCTCTATCCTTATTAACAAAACTATCTCAGAAGGCAAAATCCCTACCATATGGAAAGTATCCCACATCATCCCTCTACATAAAGGTGGATCTTCTATTGAGCTTTCTAACTTTTGACCTATTGCCTTACTCTCCCCATTAGCTAAGATAATGGAAAAATGTATTCACAAACAAATACTTAACCACCTACTACAAAATAACCTACTAGCAAACTGCCAACATGGCTTCAGACCATTCCATAGCACAATGACTGCCCTCTTATCCTTCACTGACTCTATAAATAAAAATTGTAATTATAACTCTTTTTCCTTTGCACTATTTATTGACCTGTCAAAAGCCTTTGATATGGTTAACCATAACCTACTTCTAGACAAACTATAAGCCCATTCTCTCGATCCACAAGCATTACAATGGTTTAGGTCTTATCTGGAAAATAGACAGCAAGCAGTACTTTGGCATAACAATCTGTCTTCATTACTTCCAGTAAATATTGGAGTACCCCAAGGCTCTATCTTAGGTCCCCTTCTTTTTTCCTTATTTATTAACAATCTACACATGAACATACTTCAAGCCACCTGCATTTAATATGCAGATGACTCCATCTTCATCTGTACAGCCAAGAATATAGCCTCTCTCCAGTGCCTCACCCAAACTGTTTTTCATAATGTTGAAAACTGGTTTATGCAACATTGCCTCCTCCTAAATTCCAAAAAAACAAAACTACTGCTTTTTACTCCAACTCATAAATCACCTAATCCATTCTTCTCTGTAACCTCTAACAATGCTACCAACATAACCCCATATACTAAAACCCGCCTACTAGGTGTAACAATTGATAATCATCTCAGCTATGATGACTACATCAACTCCACCATAAAGTCTGTTAACAAAAAACTTGGTACCCTCTATAGAATTAAACCCTTCCTTACCCCTTCTGCCAGGAAAACTATTGCCCAGACCCACCTCATTTCTACCCTTTTCTATGCCTCTGCTGTATATACTAACCTATCTAAAAACAACCTCTCCAAACTTTCCACCTGTTATAATAGCATAGCTAGATTCATTACATGCTCCCCCTTTAAAACTCACCACTGCCTCAACCTCAAACAACTTGAATGGCTAGAACTGCAGAACCATATACTCTGTCAATTACTTATCACTCAAAAGATCCTATACCATCCCAACAACACCCCTATCCTCACTAATCTGATTACACCATATAAAAATCTAGCTACACTACACTCTAATAAGCTTCTAGTTTCCTCGATTAAATCAAACAACAAAGCTGGTGATTCACTTTTCTCGAACACAGCAGGTAAAAACTGGAATCATCTTCCTTCTGATTTATCAACCCTTGCTTCTACTTCTCTATTTAAAAAACATCTTAAAGAACATCTTAAAACTCATTGGCTTTGTCCATGTGCTAACCCAGACTGATATCTTTTTCACCTTCCTGCTCTTACCCCTATCCCTACTCCTCTAACCTCTGCTTCCATCTCTAGTTACTACTCTTTTCTTTATAGTAAGAGGATAAAATATAAGGGCTTTTCTCTCTTAACTGGTATTGCTCATACCTACTATTGTGTTTAGTATAATTTTTTAGTATAATTTTAATATCATTTTTATAGTTTATAATTTTATTATTATAATTTTTTCTTTTGACCAATGCTGCCTCTGTATTGTGATTTTACATGTCTTTTATATATTGCTAACTTTGTCACTGTTCATGCTTGGAGCTTTTCTCCCTGGGCCTCTACTGAAAATGGACATATATCCAGTTAGACTAGCCCGGTCAACAAATGTAAAATAAAAATAAATGAAATGATGTTCCATTCAATATATATTTGCCTTATGGCCCAGGTCATGGCTGAACTTTGGACCAGTGCACACATGCACATTAATTAATTAAATAATAAACAACAAACAATAAGCAGAGAATAAATATGCACACCTCTTCTGATGCATGACATGATGTCACACCATTCTTCCCTTGGCCTTACCTTTTCTTTTTTGCTGTTCACACACGCAGTTACTGCTCTGACAGATGAAACTCCTGCATTTGCATGTGTTGTTAACAAAGTATCTATGTGTCCATTGGATTACCAATGAAGACTTGGATTGGCATCAGATATTCTATCATGGGAGCAGTATAGTTTGAGAAGCTGTCACAAGTGTAAAAGAGTCAACCCTCTGCGCCATTGTTACTAGAGGGAAAAGGTTTTGGAATAACATGTGACTGAAAAACTGTCCACTTTTGAGAGCTCCTCAGATGAGACTAATAAGATGGATGGGTGACCTTGCAGCCACAACCAAAGGGAAGCTCATCACTAGTTGGTGGCACATTATGGGGAAGATAAAATCCTATACATTGTGCAGTTAAGGCTGGTATGGAACTGGCACCTGATTTCTGCCGATGTGGGGTACTGTTAAAAGAAAGGAGTAGTCAAACCTGTGCCAGTTCTCTAGCACAGTCAAAGAGGATGAGACTGTGAGGTGTGCTCCCAGCTCTCCCCTTGATGGGTATGTCCAAGGGTGCAGGTGTTGGACATCTCTCAGTGAGTCAGCTGGAGCCTTTGGTCACCCTAATTAATCCTAGGGAGATGCCACTTGAGTCATGATATCATGGATTGAAGTACCATAGGCTGAGGATTCTAAGGATATGCTACACTTTTGATTGCTGAGTGGATCTAGAGTCATGGGTGCAAACATGTATAATTAAGGAATACAGTACAACACCAGTACAGAACCCAGGACAGACATTTCAGTTCTAGTGGTTCCCTACCATTTAACACCTTGTGTTTGTCAGATGCATGTTTACCATTGTGAGTGGTCTTGTGTGAGCCTATGCCTTCTGGTAGCAAAGGACATAGAACTCTTTCCCATTCAAGTTCCTATGGGGAGTCAGGGACACAGATACCATGGTCTTTGAAATGGACAATGACAATGAGTCCATCTGTTTCCCTTCTGCATGACTCATTCTTTGGAGTGTCTCTTAGACCTATGAAGAGCAGCATAGACTGGTCTCATGTTCCTGTTCCATCTCCTTAGAAACACCCTCTGGTGTATCTAGAGAAGATGCTTGAAGACCCATTGGTTATCTACCCCCTGGAGCTAGTTAACAAGGATTCTATGCAAGAAACCTGAAATCCCCTGCCTTTTACCCTGCAGCACTCATAAGGTAGATGCCCCTTTCTACATCCCCACCTGAGTGGTTAGAACTCTTTATGAAGCATGATCCCTGTGTGATCTTTCCAGTCCAGCATAGGTCGCAGTATTCAAATCTTGTAATCACCACGGAGAATCTATATATGCAGTATAAGTAGCTGAACATGGTAGCAGCAAGCACACATGAGCTACATGGTACAGCAGTTTCAGAATTCGAGACAATGTTTTTTTGAGTAGTTGGGACTCAAGTACCTGTAGTGTTCCATTTTGATGAGATGAGATATTTTTGATGTTGGTTGAGAATTAGTTCTACAGTATGGGAATGTATACAGAGTACAGGCAGTCACTATTATGATTTTGAGATTTTTGAAAAAGCACTAATTGTTGGTTCAGTGAATGCAGCTCTCTGTGGGGTGAGTATAACTGGCTGGTGACAGAGCATCTTTTTGGGCTGTAGAGGATGTTGTGGGCAGTGTTAATGTGAGTGTGGGCTAATAAATTGCACAAGTTCAGGTAGGTAAGGAACTGAAGTGCTAGTTAGTGAAGTGTTTCATTAATATGATTACTATAAACTTTACAATTTAATTATAAGACTAGTCCAGCTTTACTAGGGAAGGGACAGTAAGTTACTCAGAACTGATGAGGCATATAGGAGACTAAGAGTAGATAGGTTTGAACTATGGTCTTACTCACATGCTCTGATGGAAAGGTTTGGGGTTATTTTTTGAAATGCATTTTGGATATGCTGATTGAACCTTAGTCTGTGGTGAATTATTATACCCAATAGTATATTGTTGTGTACTGGCGTAATTCTATTATTATTGGCTGATAATATTTTTAAGCTGGCTCAGTCAGTCACCTGTGGCGATAGTACAAGCCAACACCCTATCCCAAGTAGCACTTCAACTGAAAAATAAAAACACCTCCATGTAATAACCCGATAACTACATTTTAACTATTGGATTATTACAGCTCCATCTTCCATGGCCCCCATAGCTCTTCCACTGGAGATAATAAATAAATTTAATTAATTAATTAATTAATTAATTAATTAATTAATTAAAAACACTTCAATGAAATAACCCAATTGCCCCCTCAAGGTATCTTTGACTAATGAGCAAAAATCCCCAAAACAACAGGATGATGCACCTTCCCAACACTTTGCACCCAGAGTAATTGCTCCTCTTGCCCTGCCCTAGCCACACTTGTATTTTTAAGTCACAGTCATTTGACTGCTGGATTGGAGGTGTAAATGCCATTAGTTTGGTTTTCTTTAGAAGAGGTTTAAATTACTCTAGCCAGTTTTCAATTTTTGTAGAGGAATATTATTAGGCTGTTTGACTGAAGAAGCTGTACATAGTCTTGGGTCATCTGCATGCTGAATTATATTTGTTGGAAGAGAAACTGTATGAATTTTATTTATAAATATAATAAAGAATTTGTGTCTTTTGGCTTTTCCTGGTTAGGGGTTGCCACAGCGGAACTCCGGTCCGCTAATGATTGGCAGTAGATTTTTACATGCTGGCTTGCCGGGCCTAATGCACAGCCTTCAACGAAGGAACGCCCATTCACACATGTCGCCACACAGAAGACGCTCTAACTGAGAATCGAATGGGCAACGTCTAACTGTGAGCCGACAACGCTACCGCAGCACCACCACCGCAGTTAAAAAATCATTAAAAAAACAGGGCTACATATACAAAGCCATTCTATACAGATTTCTGAGCTTTTTCCATTCCTATGCTTATAATGGTTTCACTACATCACTATATCAGTAATTTTAGCTAAGTGCACTTCTTAACATGAAATTAAAATAAAAAGGGATACGGACATTGTTAGTACACATTGCATATTCATAGTTAGCTAGGAAGTTGTGGGGATTTGGCTGAGAATATCAGAAAATCTGATCAGTTCTTTTTTTTTTCATGCAATATACATTAATCAGTCCATGATATAGCATTTTGGTACTACAAATTCAACACCACATTAACCAGTACGATTCGGGTTCTTTCAGACTGGGGGTGAGGGTGGTGATAATCATGACAGAGACTTCTGCTTCATATTTCAATACTGTTGTTCGTCAGTTAAACTGTGAGACAATGGCAAGGCATTACAACACCCAAACACAAAACACTAGCAATAGATACCCAGTTTAGGAACAACAGTGTGTTTATTATGAGAGATCTGCCGTCTTAGACTGTCTATTACTCCAAATTATTCAAACATGGTGCTAATCAACATTCAGTCCATTTTTTACTGCTAAAGGAAACATCCTTGAAGAAGGACAGAACAGCTGTGAAAAGTACTTAATGTAACAGGTGACCTTCAAAAGAGAAAGAGAGACAGGGAGTGCCTTTTGTAGCAGAAGTATGGATATTATCCTAACCCCCCCCCCCATCATATTGCTCTTTTCTGCCTACCTAATATTTTGTAAATATTTACTGTTGTGTAAACAGGGTTCTCCTTGTTAATGTCTGAGACAGCATGAGATAACAATTGCTTTATATAGTAATGCATGGCAACCATTGCCTACGGTTTCCTGTTATGAGAAAGCAGTATCTTTATGGTGGGTGATATTTTCAGGAAAAAAACAGTCTAAAAACAACAGACACTGTGAGTAGAAGACTGTCAAAGATCTAATGTTATAGTAAGCCACATGACTGTATTGTAGAGAAACAGAATACTATGATACAAATATTGCTTAAAATGAATAAGTCTTGATACTATTAAGATTTGTTGTGTACATAGAAATGCATATCCTGTATATTTGAATTATGTGACCTCAATGTATATAGTAATAAAACATGTATATGTATAGACAAAGAGAAAGAGAGATGGATATAAATATATAAGTCTTACTATTTGGCAATGAACAACAGTGGGATTTTACGAAAGTGTAGGCCTTTATCATGGCAGTAAGTAAATTATATGAACAATCAATATTGTATCCTACCTTCATACTCCTTAAATTACTGACCTGAATTCTCAATTTGTTGTTGACACATTATTGGGAAATTATTTCTGATGACATGGTACAAATGGTAGATGGTTCATATCTCTGCTATTATTTGGAAGGCCTTACCTTTAACTAGTATGCATCTCACCAGCCAAGGAGGAAGTAATCCATCCTGTAAATGTCTTAGTAGGATGGACTGTAAATAGTATGTACTTCTCCCTGTCTGGATGAAAATTATAGAGTGGCTTTGGCACCTATTTGCTACTAGGCAACCAGTGAACCTTGTGGCTCTGTTTAGCCTTCAAGTGCTTTAAGTACAATTTGTACAAGTTCCACATAAGAAGCCTAAGTTAATTCATTATTCCTGTGCCTATGTAAAATCAATAAGCTTCTGAAATTAATTACGTGCTTATTATTTCATTAACTATGTCTGTATCTATTCCCTCAAAAATGTCTTTATACATAATATCTTTTAATGACATTTACCATAATGGCTTCCGAATCCCTTCATTAAGACTTTTTCGAAAATGTTGCATGATTATGGAATAAATAATGCTGGAGTTTGTTTATAGTGTTTCTAGTCATTAAGACATCTATATGATTTTACTGCACTTTTATTCAGAAATGGTGATGTCACATGACCAAAACACTGCACATTAGTTATATGAAAAATATACTTTCTTACATTCTTGTATTGCAGTGTTGAATGAACTTAATATATGTATCAACTGTGTCAGAGAGGGGGCTGCAGATTTATTATTAGAATCTGTTTATTTTTCATTTTATTTTACTTTTTGGGTTGTTTCATGTGTGTCAGTTTCAGCTAACATTGCAGTGAGTTTATAGTGTTAATCTATGCCAACAGTTATTTTTTAATACATGTGGTAACCTTTATTATGTTCCGCTTTCATGCTGTCTGAGACCAATGAAACAATTTTGGTCTGCTCTCAGTTTAGAGATCTATCTAAGCTTGAACATACACATTCTTTGTCTGGCATCTAAACTATATCTTTTGGTGAAATGTGTTAATTGCTTTTTTGTTAATAAGGTGGCACATCAGTTCTGCTGAATTTGAAGACAGCTCACTATTTTTTATATCTTTTATAAAGAACCTCTTTGACCTTCTGATGAAACGATACGCAATATGCATATGCATTGTTGAGTTTCTCAGCATGGTCAGGGACTGTGCACGTTTACAATCTCTTAATCTATAAACAGTACTGAAGATGCATGTGGGTATCCAAGGATTAGTATATATTATCATAAAATCTCTTTGTTTTCATATATTAATTAGTTATTTGTAAAAGTATATTGGTTGACCCACATTCAAGTTAGAAGTGATTAGAACAAGTTGATAATATTCAGCAGAACACTTGTAACCACAGGAAGTGAAAGAGAGATGCGAAAACGAGGAATGAAAGATGAGTAAATCGGGTCATTCAAAAGTTCGCGCACAATGTTCTGCATCGACAGTTATAGTATAAAAAAACATATTAACTGGATCTGACACTGTGCTTTGGTGTCTAGCCAAATACTGCCTTTTCACCGGATGTTGGTTTCCTGATCATATGGCTTTGATATACTTCAATAAGTGTTGATCCGTTGACACAGTGATTATTTTTTAACAAAAATGGTTTCCGCATCACACATTGTTACTCCCCAGAGTACAGTAATGGGATATTGGGGCAAAAAGAGTTGTTAAGATCCATTTTTTTTCTATAAGCATGCCATTTATTGTTTTCTTAAATAATGTTAATGTTTACTTATTGAATATTATGTTGTATTTCACATTAATACAAAATCTTTACTTAGCACTGTAACAGTAGCTGCTTTTTTCTCATTGGTGCACACTGCTCTTTTCACTTTGAACAGAACTTTGAAAATACTCTCTAGGAAACAGTCTCTAGAAATCTTTGACTGATACTTCACCACCACAATCTTTGACTGATGCTTCACCACCACACTATCCTATTTCTGCCTCCACTAACACTACCAACTCTCATCCAACTCCATTCTCCATCAAACCCATCCCCACATCTCTCATAAAACAACTCCTGTCTAAACTAAAACATTGCTCTAATGCCCCAGATGAATTCCCTTTCTACTTTCTAAAAACAGCTGCTGAGGCCACTGCCCTCCCTATCTAAATTTTAATAAACTGTTCACTCCAAAAAAGCTACGTACCCTAACTGTGGAAAAAAGGCCTTTATCATTCCCATTCATAAAGGGGACAACAACAACAATATTCCCAATTTCCATCCTATCACCATCCTATCCCCATCTCAAAAATACTAGAAAAATGCATTCACCTACAACTTTTACCCTACCTCACAGACAACCATCTGCTTACCCCCACACATCATGGGTTCAGACCTGGCCACAGTACTACCACTGCTCTCGTATCCTTCCTCAAATTTGTCAACAAAGCTCATGACTTCGGCCATCTAATGTCAACCCTCCTCCTGGACTTATCCAAGGCCTTTGATACTATCTCACACAAACTTCTTCTATCCAAACTCATGAACCTTAACCTATCTGTCTCCTCTATCAACTGGTTTACTAGTTACCTCTCCGACAGACAACAATCAGTCAAATGGAAAAAATCCACCTCCTCCTTCCTTAAGACTCCCAAAGGTGTGCTACTGGGTTCTATATCAGGTCCCTTACTGTTCAACATTTTTATCAATGGCTTCCACCAGTCCATCCCTAATGCTAAATTAGTTCAATACGCAGATGACTCTACAATCATCTGTTCTCCCACCTCCACTTCCTCACTCCAAAAATTAACTCAAGAGGCCTTCTCTTCCTACCAAGCAGTGGATGTTAGACAACCATCTAGCATTCAACACAACAAAAAGTAAAATTATGCTATTTACTCCCTCTAAAAACATTACCATAGACAAAAACTCCTTCTTTATTACCAGCCAAAATAATACCCCTCTCGAGATAGTACCCCATGCCAAACTTTTAGGAGTCCTCATTGATGAACAGTTTAAATTTGATATCCACATACAAAACAATATCGAGAAAACCCACCAGAAACTTGGCATGCTTTATCTCCACAATCACTACCTTACTCCCTCCACTAAGTTTGTTCTTTCTACTACCTACCTCATTCCTTCCCTCCTACATGGTGCCCCACTTCTTACTAACCTATAGACCTCCCAAAAGACAAAACTCTCTTCCTGCTACAATAAAATTTGCAGGTTTGCTACAGGCTACAAATCCTCCACCCACCACTGTAACGCCCTTCACAAACTAAATTGGCTAGAGCTCCCCAATTATCTTACCTATACTCAACTCACTCAAGCTCACAAAATTATCTTCCACCCATCTCTCTGTCCCTCTCTTGCCTCTTCTCTCAAAATGCACCTACCTGATAGAATTCTGAGATCAAATAACCAGAATCTGATTGAACTTCACAAACCTGCTCATCCACCAGGTAAACAACTTCTATCCTTCTCTCTAGCATGGCTTTGGAACTCCCTGCCACCTCACATTCACACCACCCATAACCACTCCACCTTTAAATCCCTACTCCATTCCCATCTCGTATCCCACTGCGAATGCTCCTGTTCTCACCCCACATAACTCCCTTCAGCACTATGCCCTGTTTTCCACTCTGCACCCCTCACTCTATTCCTACCTCTCACTAACCTACTTCACCTCATACCATCCTCTCTTCTCTCCTGTCTACATTCCTCACACTACTTCTTCCCACTATTCTCTCTCCTCTTCCTCAAAACATATTCCTGCTCTCCCCACAACTCTCATATTATACCTTTGCTTATCTCCTCACCCCTACTGATACATTCCCATCATACAAAACATATTTGCAAATATTTGTAAATATGTACTAATATTCTATCTCATATTTCTAATTTCCTTAATTTTCTTATTTCTGTGAAATGTATTACAACACTTATCTGTTAGTGATATTTCTAAATTGTATAAGGTCCTACATCTGTATAATGCCTTACATCTACACAATGTTCTGTATTCCACTACTGTATTACTCACTTTATATGCATTCTTATATTTGTATAATTTCTCATGGAGCATTTCTCCCTGGGACTCTATTGAAAACAGGCTCTTTTTGGTCCAATGGACTATTCCGGTAAACAAAACTGTAAAATAAATACATAAATAAAAATACTTTCTAATCACAAACTTTAGCTGTTATGTTTTTTTCCTCATTGGTGCACACTGCTCTTTTCACTTTGAATAAAACTTTCAAAATGATCTCTAGTAAATAGTCTCTACAAATCTGTGACTGATACTTTCTAATAACAGACTTTATGTTTTTGTCTTTGATATACATACTGTATATATTTTTATGTTTCTGAAAATCAATAAAAATTTATTCAGTAAAAAAACAAACTTTATTTTTCTTATTCTTGTTCAGCAAATACAGTTCTTATAATGATTAATAATAATTACGGGTTTAATTTTGTATACCAAATAAGGCTAGATATATTTGATCTTATAGCCCTTATATTTTTCCACAATGTCCCTCTTGCTCACACTGATGTAAATGTGCCAGTATTTTTTTTCCCAAAGATGGCTTCCTTGTTTAATGAGTGTGTATCGTTACTACATTTAAGCATTGTCTTTGCTGTCTATATTCTGCATATTTAGGGATTCTGAAACCAGATAAACATGAGTTACTATCCCCTGGACATTAAGAAAATACATGAAAAATGTATTAAGGGACATTTGCAGGGATTCATTAACATGTGCGGACACTTTACACTAAGCCTGTATGCTCTGTTTGTGTAAGAGCGATACGCAGTTATGCTCAGTAAATATGAAAGCCACTAAACAAGCCTACATGCTCAGCAGTGTCTGTTTGTGGCCATACCTGATAGCAGCCACAAACAGGTGCATCCAGACTCAAGCACACAGAATAAACAACTGGATGAATACACACGCAACCCTAGTTAGCAAGCATCTGTGGACAACACAATACAAGGCAAGGGTAAATTAAAATATATAATTAAGTGGTAGGTGAAGCTTAACAAGGAATCTGTAGGTGGATATAAGTATATTAGCACAGAAACACCAGTAATTAAATATATTTTTAACTATACAAGTAATCTGGTCCACTCAGGGACACATGTACATAACAAAACAAAAATGCTAACAAAGGATGTGAGGGGGGTCACAGCTATAGTGTAACAAATGGGAGTAAATGTAACACATGTAAAATTAATTTAAAGTGCAGCATTGAGATAACAGACATCAAGGAAAGTAGACATTATGGGATACTGCATGTACTGCAGGCATTGTACATCAGTTGTGTATCCAGAAAGTTACATGCTGTAGCCAGCAATTTGATGTTGTCAATTTTCAATCTATCCTCAGCTATAGCTATCAGGCATTTCCATGAGGAGATGTGCCCGGATGCACTTGTGTGATGTTGTGGAGCCATTTAAGTCCACTTTTGTCGATGCTCCTTTTGATAGAACTACACTGTTTGGCCCTAAAGTGAGGGAAACACTGTCCAGGTGTGAGAAGGATGGAAAGACCTTGTCTGCCGTGTGAGTATGTTTTTTGGCTCCCCAAAGATCCTATTCCAGAAATCAGTGCAGTAACCGAAAGATGTGGTTCAAAAAGTCTCAAGGTCCTTTCCAAGACACAAGTGGAGGAGGTTCCCCCAGAGGCAGAGGAGGAAGCTCTAATGGACGATGATGCCCATGTAGCAGAAGAAGCCTGCAAAACTAGGGTTTGTGAGAATGAATCTTTCTTTGACAAACACTACCAGCACTCCTGAACAGAGGCCCAACTGTCCACCTCTGGAGACAGCCAGGAGGCATTTATCCCTGCACCAGGGTGCCAGGCTAGACTTAACGAAAGATACTTGGGTGCAGAGGATTATTTCCAGAGGCTACATAATACTCTTTTCCCTTCCACTTCCAATTCAGAGAAATATCCCTGATGTTCCAACCAGTCAAATAGATCAAGAAGCAATTCAAATTCAAAAGCTGCTAGAAAAAAAAAAAGAGTCATCTAAGAAGTCCCACCAGAAAAAATAGGCTCTGGAACTTACTCAAGGTTCTTTTTAGTGCCAAAGAAAACAGGGAACTGCAGATCAGTTTTGGATCTCACCAATTTAAACAAATCAGTTCAGCGAACCAAGTTCCAGATGGTCACGGTTCAGTGTTTTTAACTATACAAGTAATCCTGTCCACTTAGGAACACATGTATATAACAAAAAGACAATGCTAACAAAGAATGTGAGGAGGTCACAGTTATAGTGTAAGAAATGGGAATAAATATATTCCATGTAAAATGTATTTAAAGTACAGGGTTGGGATAACAGAGAGCAAGCAAAGTAGGTACATTATGGGATACTGCATATACTGCAGGCATTGCACATCAATTGTGTATCCAGAAAGTTACATGCTGTAACAAACTTTATGTTGTAGTCCCCACCTGTCATGTAAAACAGTTTAAATGATGTCTAAACTGTAGTCCTATGCACTTCAAAACAAAACTTTGCATTGTCATTTGTTGTCACTTATAACTATAGAAAGGCTATTGTAAAGTAAAAATTGTGTTAGCAAAGCATGTGTTGTGCACTGATGTAAATTACAGAATAGTTTTACAGTTATAAATTTAACTGTACATTTCCTTAGGCATGCTCAGAAAAAATGTTTAAAAGTCTAAAATGTCTAAAAGCTCTGAGTTTGACATAGCTTTGCGTGTTAGGCAGAGATCACCTCTGAGTAGGCAATATGAGATAGAGTAAAGCTGCAGTTTTTTGAGACAGTCTGCGTAGGGCATCTGTTTGAGGCCAGTAATCCTATTTGTGAGGTATTTCTGCGGCCTTTCCAGTTGTTGTAGATGTCTTGTGAGATACATACCAAAAGGGGCATTGTACTCTATAATGGGTCTAATGAGTGACGAGTAGAGGGGAACAATTACCTCTTTTTTTCCTGGATGAGAAACCTTTTGTGATGAAGTGTGCCACGTAGAAGGATTTACTGACTACTGTGGCGATGTGGTTATCAAAGGAGAGTCTACTATCCACCTGTGTCCCAAGGTCTCCTATCACACTTTCAGTGTTAAGTAGACTACCGCCTATGTGGTAGTTCATGGGTACATAGTTTTTACCAAAAGGGATGACAATGCATTTTTTGGCATTGAGCTTGAAGCCATGGCTTTGACACCAGGCATCTGTCTCAGCGAGGCCCTTTTGTAGGATGTCCACATCTTTTGGAGTTTTGATTATGGCTCCTAGTTTGCAGTCATCTGCAAACTTTATTAGCCAAAGACCTTCTGTGTTAGCTTGTACTTCACAGAAGTAGATATCAAACAGGAGAGGACCCAGGACTGAACCCTGTGGTACTCCACTTGTCACTGGTCTGAAGTTGGATTTGGAGTCTGCTACTTTCACAGTGCGGGTTCTGTCAGTGAGCCAGTTGGCAACCCATCTTGTGACATAGGGATTTATATCTAGTTTAGTGAGTTTATCTATAATTCCAGAGTTGGGGATGGTGTCAAAAGCCTTGGCAAGATCTAGATAGGCTGTGTGAACCACCTTACCCTCATCTATGGCTTTGGTGACTGCTTCAAAGAAGTCTATCAAGTTTAGGAGACATGATCTGCCTTTTACAAACCCGAACAGGGTGGGGTCCTGAGTTTGGAGATTAACAATGTCATTGTTAATAAGCTCCATGATGATATGTTCCATAGCCTTGCAGACCAGGCACATTAGGCTAATGGGGTGGTAGTTTCCAGGGTCCGTGATGGCTCCCCCTTTGTGGAGTGGGATAACTATCGCTGTGCTCCATTCAGTGGGCACATACCCTGAGGTGAGGCTATGACTGAACATGGTACTTAGGTGGGGTGCCAGTTCATTCTGTATTTCATGCAGAACACAGCCTGGGGTGTTGTCAGGTCCCATGGATGCTGTGTTCTTGGCTTTGGGTAGTGTGTTTTTTACCTGCGCAGCTGTGATTACAGGAACTTTGCATTCTTCTGGTATAGAGATGGGCCATTTAGGGGATGACAGGGGGGTAAAGTTAGCACTGAACGTATCTGCCAGGATGTTGGCAATATCAGTTGGTTCTGTATATTTAGTGCTATTGTGCTTTAACTCAGAGCAGATCTGAGTGTTGCCATTGAGATTCTTGACATAGCTATAGAATGCTTTGTGGTTGTCTTTAGAGTGAGTGGCAATTTTGTTTACGTAACTAGCTTTTGAGGATTTTATGAGGGATCTCAGCTTCTTACTGAGGCTGACCAGGGAGTTTCTCCAATCATGGGATTTTACTCTTTTTTGCAACAGTTTCTTTCTTCTGTTGTAGAGTTTGTTTATGGCAGGGGACCACCAGATTGGCTTCTTTTTTTTGGAGGATAGCATCTTGGTTCTGTTAGGGATTGCACAATCCATGCACTCATGTAAGTGCTTATAAAATGCATTTGTGTAGGATTCAGCAGTCATATCTCTATTGTCCGTCAGCATGGGTGTCATGAAGTTTGCTACTTCTATCTTAAGAAGCATGAAGTTGGCTTTGGAGAATTTCTTTACTGTGGTTTTCCTAATGGGAGGTGGGGGAGGGATGTGGATGTCTAGGGTGATTAGCTTGTGGTCTGATCTGACCAACAAGGAATTGATCTCTGGTGTGGAGCACCGGTTGCCCATGTTGGTAATAACCAGGTCTAGGATATTGCTGCCCCTGGTGGGGGTTGTGGATAAGTTGATCCAAGGCATTGGAATTTATGAATTCCAGCAAACGTTGAGCACAAGAGTTGGTACATGAGTAGTTTTCCCAGTTAATGGTGGGGTAGTTGAAATCACCCATTATTAGGGTGTTAGGTTGTACCCTAATATTTTCCAGTGTATCAAGAAATGAGGAGTGGGAATCCTGGGGCATGGTGAGGGATCTTTAGCAATCTACAGTTTGGATTACGGTCTTGCCCAGAGTTAGTTGCACTTGGATAATCTCGGATGCATTATGCTGAGCAACTAGCCTGGAGGTGTGGATATCCTTAATGAATATGGGCATGCCTCCGCCTTTAGTGTTTCAGTCCAGGTTAGGTGGCTGAAAGGTGTGGTATGAATTATAGTCTGGTAATGCAGGGGTACTCTCTGGAGCTTTGAACCAGGTCACTGTCACTGCACAGATGTTGATGTTCTCCATTTTAAGGAGTGCCTCGAGTGAGTGCATTTTGAGGTTTAGACTTCTAGCATTGAGTAGCAATACCCTCAGATTCTTCTTGCTTGTACCTGTTACAGTGGTGAATTTGTCATTTGAACCTTGCCTAAAAAAAGACAATATAAGGGTGGCTAGAGCCTTAGCCAGTATCCAGAATCCCAGGGGTGACAGGTGCAGGCCATCTCTGGCAAAGCATCGTGGTTTGTCGATCATGTCATCCCAGGCAGACAGATACTGGATCCCCTTAGAATGACACAAGAAGCTTAGCCAATTGTTGAAGTCAATCATTTTGTCTTTGTACTGTGGTATCATTCTGGGTGACGGCAGGATGCTACTCAGGGCTAGGGTCATACCTGCCTGGGCTACAAGATTGGACAGCTCCTCCATGTCTCTTTTCATGTAGTCCAGGGAGGTACGTCTCAGGTCATTCACACCAACATGGACAATGACAGAGTCATATTTGTACTTGTTGTGGAGTGACCTGAATGCATGCATTATGTGGTGGATCCTGGCACCCGACAGGCAGCTGACAGTAACTTTCTCCTAGTTTAGCCTGGTGAGTGGAACATCAGTGTGCCTGACTATAGAGTCACCTATGACTAGAGTGTTGGATACGTTGTAATGCCTTATGGGCTGTGGTTGAGTGGCACACTGAGTTTGTGGGCTATGTGTCATTTAGGTTGTGTTGGGAGGTGGAGGTTGCTTGTGTTTCTGCTTTGAAGGTCCCTGTTGCTTGGGCAGGTTTTTACTGAGAACCTCCACGAATGTAGGTGTGTGTTTTGTGTTTCTATGTGTGTGTTTTGGTGGTGTAGGTTTTGAGGGACTATGTGCTGAGTGTGGTGTGGTGCAAGTGTTTACCTTCTTCTCTTGACTGTCTAGTTCAGTCTTAGGTGAAGAGAGCTTTGCTTCCAGTTTGGCTATATTAGTGCATCTCTCACAGGTTGTACTGTTGGGTTGTAGGAGGAGAGGGTTGTCTGTGTACATGAGGCAATTGCTGCATTGCCCCAAAATGCCCAGATTCATTAGGTAGACAGGAGAAAACACCGGGAGCTGACCCTTAGACATGCCTGGATAGGTATTTATTTGTTAAGTACTAGAAACTGTTTTCCTCTAGACAGTGAGGAAAGTTGAGTGCTGTAGTAATTTGTAGCTTATTTAGTGCTTACAATAAGTTCTGAACAAGTGCTGAGCTCAAGTAAACAGACTTGAATACTGAAACTAAAAAACTGGCCAGTTCTAAGAAACAGAATTAAGCTAGAAGGCTTCCCTACAACCAGGAGCGGCCTTAGGCGAAAGGGCTCCATGGCACCCCCCCCACACACCACCTGGTGCCCCCATCCTGGTCTACCTACGCTTAATAAATACTGGAAAAGCTCCCCTACTAGAGTAGTGCCCAGGCAACCGCCTAGTTTGCCTATGCCTAAGGCCAGCTCTGCCTCCAACACAGAAAGGCCTGGAGGCTTAGAAGCATACAAATAGTCCTGGACACAGCAAATCTGTATCCTGGCTACATTACCAACAGGAAAGGCAGGAAACAGGCTTAGAATTTTTTTTTTAAGTGGAAAGAGAGAAAGGAGGAGCAGAAACTAAGCTGATTGGCCTTCTCAAATGTTCTCCCTGCATTAGGTAGAATGAGGTAATGACACTAGACTGGGAGGAGGGTCCCAGATCAAATTTACCGTAGTGGTGGGCAACTGCAAAGCCACCAACTATAAGAACAGCATACCAATAGGGAGGGAGGGTGGAAAACAAACTGCAGAAATGTTTTTCACAGCAGAAAAGAAGCAGTGAGCCTTTAAATGAAAGTTTTAAACAGCTAAAAGAGCCTCTAGAGAAAGCTTTTAATTGCAAACAAGTTATCAGAATCAAACAAACCAACAGATGCTTAATAAAAGTGGACAATTTCCAGTTAATACCACACACAGTGAAACCAGCTAGAAAAATATACAGTACACAAAGTGCTATAAATAACTTGAAAAAATAAGAAAAAAAACAGGATACTTAATGTTATATATTATAGATCCGAGTCTGCACATACTAACAGCTATTTAGCTACAGCAGATGTGAGATATGAATATGCAAAATGAGGGCTATGCTCATGTAACATATGCAAATAGGCACATAAATCAAGGTATAAATCGTGTAGTCGGTCCCCTGATAAATAGGTTGTGTGTATGAATGTCAATATGTATATCACTATGCAGAGGCTGAACAAAATTACATGCCAGCGTAATGGTGTTATTACATCAGTTACATGGGAAATATACCAAATGTCAGGCTACTATTATTTGAGTATGAAGCATTTGCAGTATTGTGATCACTGATATAATGTGTGCCTTCCTGTCGCAAGTGCCACACCATACATGTAGAAATAAAAAAGTTTACCAAAATACACATGTGAATGCAGTATGCTATCATGTCGTACCTGATATTTAGCCCTGTAGTGAGCCTAGTTAAACATATTAGTAATACCTATATGACAGTACAGTAACATAAATCATATCCAAGTGAAATATTAATGTGGACTATTAAGTGACCTGTTGACAATTTACATTTGACATATACCAATTGTACACTGGACTGTGACAAATGTTGTTATCCTCCGAGTGTAAGTTAGTAAGACCATTGTGTGGACACTGGCAAAGCCAACCTTCCAGAGGCTAACTCTATTACTTTTTTGAGAAGGAAGAGCAAATGGAAAGAACTATCTGAGGACACTGATTACTTAATGTGCTTGGTGCTAAATGTCACACGTAATGCATCATTATACTGGACATATGGCAGCACAGCAAAGAGTACAATAACAGCAATTACTCAAATTAAAACCAGAAGGAATTATCATAAAACTCACACTTTGTAATGATTTTGCAGCATGGTGCAAATTAAGAAATGATGAATAAGGCCTCATCTCCTGTAAAGTCCTACAGTGTGAACATAATAATAAAATGTATTCATTTGTATGAAGTCGGAGTATAGATCATCACTTTTGTGGAAATAAATAATCACAATCAGCATTCACTGACAAACTCAGCAGTTACATCTTACCAGATATGAACACATGCCAAGGTGAGGTCTCAGTGAGAGGTGTATCAACCACTGATGTCACAGAGACATATCTGATGTGCTGTGAAGAACACACTTGAAGTGATTACATCAGTATCCTATTGTAATGGGTAAGGCTCCTCTAACACGGAGTGTGAGACCTAAAAAGGGAGCCCTCTTTCTGTGCCATATCTACAGTCTTTGCCACTCCTGTCTGTCCCAATTGCCTGACAGACATTACCAGATTTAAACCCCTGCCAATCATGCTTCAAACACTCTACAAACCTGTATAGCAACTCTGTCTGCCACAGAAGAGAGGAATAGAAGGTGTCACAATGAACATACTTCAAGTTGTGAAGTAAGAAAGGCTTCTGATGCTCATTTATCCAATACAAATTATTCTGAGGGATTAAAAGGGTGTAGCAATATTACCCTTCACACGTGTGATTTTCCAGTTATCATTGTTGGTTGGCTAAGCAACTCTTACCAGTTCATATTGTTTTGCACATACACAGTCCCAGATTTGAAACTCTGCTCATCTGGGTATACATGTGAGTATTAAATGCATGTGCCACAGGAGAACTTTCACCACAAACATCACAGAACACATATTTGACTGGCATAAACTCCCAATGTGTTGAAAGAGCTTTGCTGGAAATAAAACTGGATAGAATAAACATTGATGAAATGTTGTATGCATCATGCCAGTACACTCATATTATATTGTCCTTTGCTGCAACTGAATAGATGCCTATGTTCATAGGTTCATAGGTTGGTACTAGGCTACCGGCCCTAGGGCCTATACAAAACTAGCCATAACAATTCCCTGGCTATTTCTTCCCACAATATTTACTTCCCTGGACCCCTGTCTAGCAGGGCGACTGATGTGATCCCTGGGGTGAATTTCCTATCTCCCATCCGATCATCACAGTCTACAGAAATGGGTTTTAACTGCACACCCCCACAGGCAAAGTCATGCACATCTTTGAGACAGAACATATTTGAAGGCATGCTCTCATCATTATGGTGCAAAGCAGTTGCCTGAGCTAAAAGTAATGGTGGAACCCTCTCCTATAGTAATAGTACACATTAAAGCTGTGGTAGATGTAATGCATGCATAGCAGTATACTGACACACACTCAACTCAGTCACTGCTGGTTTCAAACACCTACCTATCTATCTAACTATACTTAGTGCAGAATATCATCTTGACTGTATACACCACAGGAGAAATCTTACTATAAATGTAAAACAGGGTGTATTTGAAAACATTGCATCATTTTATTGCTGCAAGGCTTATGTTTGTCTTAAAATGATTAAAAGTGCGGTGTGATCTGTCTGTCACCAAAAACTGCATAAAAACAGGTGTACTGAACCACATGTGTTGCATAATGCAGTCACCCTTGTGATTGTAGAAACAACATGCGTAGATAATCCTGGATTCAAACTCATGACTTGCTAAGTCAACGTTTTACAGAACATTGGATCATTTCCTCATGCCACAGAAGAAGGCTTAGTATTTGGCTGGGATAAGTCACATTTCAACAAATGGCATCATCCGTGTTCAACAAAGCAGTTGTCTCTGCTAAAATGGACAGAAAGTTGTGAAAGAGCCATCTCCGGCTATATATGCACACACCAGATATGTGGGTGATACCATTTTTACCTACATATACATTCACAAGCACACACTGACACAACTGAGGTCTGAATGTGGGTCCAAATGGAGAGATGATTAGTCAGTAAGCAACGGTTTGAATGGAGAGATGATATGTAAGCAAGCAGGAGTCTGAATGGAAAGATGATAAGTCAGCAAGCAAAGGAGAGTAGTATTACTGAAATTGGAGTCATCCTCACGTCTTGGTGAGTACCTTCACAAGGTGGACCCTGTTTTTTCACAAAATCTCACCAAGACGACACTGATATATAGACTGTATTTACAGAGCATATATCATGGACAGAAGTAGGTCAAAAATTAAAAAAATGATAGCTGGGTGCACATGACCCAGGATAAAAAAGTGTCCAGTCCTGTTAGGTGCACTGGTACCAGGACTGGAAAAAATTACAGTACAAAATCCTCAAAATATGGAAACATTCCTACAATGGGGCTAGGCCAGGCCCAGGAGGAGGATGGCCTCCCTATTGTAGAAGGAAGTAGCAGTCTACAAAAATCACAAAAACTGATAGGCCAAAGAAGAGCCATAAAGACAATAGTGTAGACTATAGAGAATAAGAAAGAAATTATAGATGGTTACTATTATGCAAAAAGCCCAGAATTTCCAGACACAAGATATACAAAAAGATTAAGAGAGAAATTAGAGGAAAGAAAAATACTTCCACAAGAAAAGCTGTTAGAAGCTTCAAATAAATCTTTGTGTTCATTAATACAACAGATTTGTGAAAACAGTATATAGACCAAGAAACTTTGATCTGTTTGGAAAAAGAAGCATCTGAGGATGTGCAAAAATATAAACAACAAAACCTAGAGACTTTTGAAAAATATAAAATAGAAATATGGACATGAAAAAGAAAAAGAGATTTAATATAGTGTAATATCTATGCAAAGGAGAAAGTAAATTAACCAATACAAAAAGAGCAGCACCAAAGATATTTGAAGCGAAATACAGGCAAAGGAATCCATATGCGGAAAACTTTACAATACAGAAAATAAGAAGACAAAGAGGAAAAGGAGATTAGTAATGGAGAAATTAAAAAGAAATAGAAACTGAGGTTATGGAGTACCTGCGAAGTGAAGGATTCAGCATAAAAAATCTAATTCAGAAAGCATCATAACATTATAGAACAATGGACATCCAAATTAAGGGGAAACCAGTGGGATGGGAAGCAATTGATCAGGTGCCATATGAAAATATTTTGGAGTCTTCCACAGGAACGCAGTACAAACATTCACTTGAAGCTGGACAGCAAGGGAAGGAACAGGAAACTGTGGAAACTCCGAAGCAGCCAATGTCGAGGAGTGATAAGACAGTGAGTTCCCATATGACACAGCAATGGATAGCACAGGATGAAACTGAAGACAATGTGCCACAGGAAGATGCTATAGAACTTTCTATATAATGCCCATAGGAAATGGAAAACAAAAAATGTGCCCTCAGTTTAGAAGAAAATGAGCTAAGAGAGAGTTGCGTGATTTAATAGAGATAGACGTATTAAGATCAATGAAAGAAATAGACTGCAGAAGGTCAATAAAACCCAAAAGAGTCAGACGTTTGATAAAACAAATGAATACAGTAATTAGGACTGGGATCCATGCAATATAACAGAAGTAAACAGGATATATTATTGTGCAGCCAAATTAATAACTGATAAAGTTCTACCACAAGAAGACACAGAAGTAAGGGACAGGAAGGGGATAAATTGAATACCATCATGGAAGTATCGAAACATGAGCTACAAAGCATCATAGGAAATTATGGAGTCTACATCACATGGGATCACCCATTATCAGCAGTTCAAAAGATAGATGCTAGAAAACCTGATATAGTAGTCCATGAAAAGAAGATAAATGTAGCATTGATCATTGAAATCTCCACACCCAGTGACTACAGTGTTTTGCATACAGAGAGACACAGAGTCATAAAATATCAAGATTTGCAGGCAGAAATGAGAGCAATGTGGAAGAAAGATACCCAGACAATTCCAATAGTAGTAGAAGCAATTGGTCTTATAAAAAAAGAATCTACAATAGTATTTACATATGTTACCAATGCATGTAACTCTGTAAGAATTGCAGAAGGAGTCATTACTGGGCACATTGTGGGTGCTGAGAAGAGCATTTCTGGCTGACATCAAAGAGTGAAACGATACTAATTTCATGAACTTTAATCATACTTTGACTTAGAAATGGGGTCCATTCCCATCATGGCATTAGAAACCCAAAAGATTTGGAGAAATTAAAAAAAAACTGAGTCTATGGAGTAATGCTTGGATTTGAACCCACTACCCAACTAAGATCTCTAGTTAGAGAACATTGCATGAATAACAAACACCACATAAGGCATTTGTTTGCAACAGTGACAGTGCACATTTGAAAGGATGACATCACCATTGCTTTTATAGGGTGATGTGTGTGCTATAAAGGACTGAACGTGGTGGAAGAGCACACTACAACTGTAAAGGTATACATCATATTTGTAGGTAAAGCTGTTCCTACCTTGTATGAGAGCGACACACATACTCTCTGTAGTCAGTCACTGCTGGATTCAAACCACAAGCCTGTCTAGTTACACAACCAAGATAACACAGTATCAACTGCAAGTGACACAGGAGAAGTCTGACTAAAGCAATGCACATTTGAAAGAATGACCTCATTAGTGTATTGCAGAGAATTGATGGGGGAGCCCTCTCCCTGTTTAATTTTTTTCCTCATGAGTGGAAGTGTAAACATCAGTTGTTTGGGTGAATCCAGTCCTACCTATCATTACAGGCACCCACTCACTCATGATAGTCAGTCACTGCTATATTTGAATACCTACCTCTCTAATTACACAATCTAGAGTACATTATATCATCCACAAGTGCTACGGGGGAAGTCTGACTTAAAATGAGGATATTGCAGATTAGTAAGGATTACCAATTCAGTGTGTTGCAGAAAAGCTAAAGTGCATCACAGGTTTTTGTGGAAAGGCATGTGTCTTGACAAATAACAGCAATGTCTTGATCACAAGTAAGTACATACTCATATACATGCTTATATAAGTTGTATTTCCTGTCATTCATGTACATTGTAGTACTGTGAGTGACATGAATCTGTTTCACAGTACGGTGTATTGATGGCAATCACACTTGTGATACAATGTATTGACAACTAAGCATTCATGAGTGCTCAGCTGAGGATGACTGTATGCAAATAATATTCATTTGTTGTGCCACTTTCAATATTTCTTCATTCTTGTAGAATGTGCAGTATAACAGCTGAAAAATATGACAGTGCACAGCTTAATATCATTAAGGAAGCATGTGTGAAAAGGTTCCACACTAATGTACATCATTTGCAAGCCTAAATGTGTTGGAGTACAGGCATAACTTTACATGATGTCAGTATCACATACTAACTAAACGGATCTTGAGTGCAGTAGTCCATTGCATCATACAGAAGTAATACAAGCCACTGATATTACTTTCCTTTTGTCAGAATCACTCCCTGAAATGCACTGACAAGCTAATCTGTGCAATCAATAGCAATGCATTAGCACATGAATAATTGTCTTTTGAGGTTTTAAACTTGAAAAGGAATTGACAGTAGATTGTGGTGATCCATGTCAACCTTAATGCAAATAAGGACTACAGACACAGAGACATTTCTAATTCTGATCAAATTCAGAATAGATGTATGTTAGGTTAATGGTTTGTGTGTCATGATTTCATTAATGATTGATGATTAATGAATAATTATATAGATGGCAGAGGTGCATACTTAGCCTCGTAGATGGTGATGTCTATGTATTTGAGGCATTTTGCAGTGCTTCTTATGCAATTGTATGTGTTGGTATGACATCACTGAGAAATAAAATCATGACATGATAATGCAGGACCTTTGCTACTCTGCTGATTCAGGCACTGAGGCCCCTGTCCATGATGTCCTCCACCAGCCCTATCAATTGTTGATTTGTGATAAAATTGCTGCCTCCAGTATTGCACTTGGCAGGTATCACAGCCCCTGCAGCTTGGGAAGAACTACCTGATGCAGTTGGAGCAGGTAGTGCAGGCATTGTGGAGGTAGAGCTGACAGGTTGTGACCAAGCTATGCCAGGTGTCTGTACTGCCTGTGGTGGTGTCATCGCAGCCCTCTGTGGAGGTATGGCAGCCGAACTACAGTAGTCAGTCTAGCTCCCTGTACTGATGGTCATTTGTGTTGCAGAAGCAATGCTACTACACAGAAAAAAAGAGAGAGATAGGATTGTGGGAGAACCCCCCCCCCCCAGAAAATAACATCAATGTTGCATCAGATCAATATAACATATGCTCTTTTTCCAAACTCTCTGCACTTACACCTTAAACCACAGAGATGGGTAGTTGCCAGGTGTATTTTCATCAGTCAGTACTCTCTGTAGTGCTGATGGAAGTGCATCAGTGCCAGTTTCATTTGCCCTGCTGATGGTATTCCAAATTAAATTTTGTGTTTTTCGATTGGGAAGTGAACCAACACTCATTGCTAGTGACCGCTGACAGTCACTGATGTGCAATTCCAAGTTTTGCTCATAGGATGAGGTCAAAAAAGAGAAAAGGAAAAATGTGTCTGTGAGATCATTTCTCAACTAGATGGTCTTATACCATAAAATGTGGACATTAAGAATCCCTAGTTCCAGACAGATATCACCCTCTCTAGTTCTGAACTTTGAAACCACGGCATTAACATGAAAGAATGGCAACAGTATGTGCCATATACAGAGAGGAATTTATGAGACAGAGAACGTGGAACACAAATAATCAAGCTTTGACATTCTAACACTTTACATTTATGGTGCAAAATACCTATTTTATCTAAGTTGTCCTTTGTCATTTTACAGTTGTTGTCTGGACGATTATGATATTTGCAATAGATAACCTAAGAAATTGTTACAGTAAGAACAAATGTGTGCGATACAAGAGTGTGTTCCTGCCTTTCTTTTCTAAGCAGTATCATCTTTTGATAGATTTTTAAATTGATGGCATTATGCTTTTCATTCATTTACAAATATCTGCTTTGTACATTTCTTTTTCATGTACTTCACATTACATACACCTTGTAATCACAGGCAGGTTTACCTCTTAAGCATACATTCCTATACTATCAAATATCAAAAATACATTATCAGAAATACTAGAAAAGTTTATACACACTCAACTACTAAAACACCTCACTGACAATAATCTACTTGCCCCTACTCAACATAGCTTTCGTTCTGTGCATAGTACCACTGCAGCCTTACTTTCTTTTACAGACACTGTGAACAAAGCTCAGGATGCCAGTAATCTTTCTAGATATATCCAGAGCTTTTGATAGTGTCACATACTAAACTAATTCAACAACTGGCTACTTTAGGATGCTCCAAACATATCCTTACCTGGTTCACTGATTACCTGGACAATGGACAACAATCTGTGAGGTGGCAAAACCATCAAGCTGGTAACCTGATCAATAAGACTGGAGTCCCCCAAGGGTCAATTATTAGACCTTTGCTTCTTAATGTCTTTATAAATAATGTCCACACAGTCTCCCTTCAAAGTTAACTAATCCAATATGCAGATGATTCTACCATCATATCCTCTTCTAGCAATTTCCAAGATCTGCTAAACATAACACAAAATACATTCTCAGTAAAAGAAACATGTCTTAACAAGGCAAAATTACTGCTAAATCCCCAAAAATCTAAATTACTAGTATTCTCATCCAAACCACCTCCACAAGATTTTAAAATGTACTCCCAAAACAAGACTGAAATAGAAGTGGTGCATACTGCAAAATTATTAGGCATTACTATAGATGACAAACTATCCTTTGAACAACATATACTTAATCTTCTTCTTTTGTCTTTTCCCGGTTAGGGGTCACCACAGCGAATCACCTCTCTGCTCATGATCGGCAGTGGAATTTTACAGTGTCGAGTTGCCAGCCTGGCACCCAACCTTCCACAGAAGGCACACACATGCACGCACTCATGCCTAGGGCCAATTTAGAGTGTCCAATCCACCTACAACATGTCTTTGGGATGTGGGAGGAAACTGGAGCATCCGGAGGAAACCCACACGATCACAAGGAGGACATGCAGACTCCGCACAGAATGCACCCCAGCCATGAATCGAACCGGAGAACCTCTTGCTGTGAGGCAGCAATGCTAACTGCTGCACCACCGTGCATATACTTAATACAGTTACATATTACATTATCAAAGTTTCAGTACTTTGAATACCATATGGTTGACACCATATGACTGAAGTACTAAAACTTTGAAAATGTAATAAAAAAAAAAAAAAACAAAAGAAACAAAAGTAACTGCTGTGAGCAGGGGGGGGGTGCAAGCCCCCCTGCACTCCTCACGTGGTGGGCTGTGCCCCCCACCCCCCCACTTAAATATACTAACTTCAAGATTGCACTTTAATGGAGATAAGTGCAGGAAAGGGAAGGTTTCCCTTTCCTACACTGTAGTGCGATCTCGGAGTTGGTATATTTAAGTAGCAGGGGGTGGGGGGGGGTACAGGGGGCTTGCTCCTACCTACACCCTTTACTTTACCTTTTTTTTAATACATTTTTGGAGCATTCATAAATGTAAATGTTCGATCATTAAAGGTCGACCTTTAGTTATTCAAACAACTACATTTTTGATGTTCCAAAAGGAACCCACTTAATACAATAAAAAAAACTTTTAAATTAGGTAAACTTTACAAACCTAAATTTTGCATAGATAAACCTACAAGAACAAAGCTAGCAAATACCCTCCTACTCCCTTCCCTCCTCTATGGTTCCCCCCATTTTACAACCTTTCACACATATCTCAGTAATAAATTACAATCATGCCATTATCCAGACTCAACAAAAGAGCTGGATAATGCTTGTATTCCCACTCCATAGCAGAATTATGGAACAACCCCTCCATTACACTACTTGATTCCATAAAAACTTTCAAAATTGCCCCAAAAAGCTACTTTCTTGACAACCACATCTGCCTTTGTGGTCAAACCTATAGACCACCATAGAACTAATCCTAGGACCCTGCCAAATAATCTGATTCTTATATTCCTAACTGACAACTACCAAATTTTCTATGTTATTTTACTTCTTGACATAACTAATCTGTATTTCTTTCACTGTCTTATATCTTACAATCACTAGTTTAAATTACTAACCTCTCTTCTGTCAAAGTGCTTAAATGAATAGATTGCTAGCATTTGTTATTCTTCCTGCATACAATATTGTCATAAAGTACTGAATATGTAATACCATTAAAATGCTATATATGTAATACCAACACCTTACCTGACTGTATAAAATATTCTACCTAGTTTATTTCTAATTACTAAAAATTGCATAAAAAATGTATCAATGATCTGTTATTGTAATAGCATGCCTTTGTAATAATTTTTGTACCGTATCTCACTGTAACGTTTGTACTGTTATATTGACCTGCATGGGTTCACCCAGCTTATTACATCCCCCACTCGAACTGACAAATCTACCAAGCATCAATCTAGCCTTGCCTGGTTAAGAATCCCTCCCTATCATCTCAGGCAGGATGTCTTCCTAATGATCTGAGTGATCACATACCAGCTTTCCTTGTATGTGCCTGTACATACCTAACTAACCAAACTACATATGCACTATTCGAAACAAAAAAGACTTTAACCCACATAGATTCATCACTGCCCTAAAATGTAACTGGGACTCACTCAAACAACTACCCCTAGAAGATGCTGTTAATTCCTTTAACACTACTTCTCTAGACATTTTAGACTGCCATGCTTCCCCCAGAACCATCAGAGTTAAAGCCAACTATGTCCCCTGGCTGAGTAAGGAATGTAGATCCCTTCTCAAATCTAGAAACAAGGCCTGGGAACAACATGACAAATATAAAACTCAAATTACAAAACAAACATTCTTAGAACTATGAAACAAAGCTAAGAAACTGGCAAAGCTAGACAAAATCAACTACTACCATAACATTCAGAAAATATGTCACAACAACCCTCAAAAGTTTTGGGCTACAGTCAATAATATACTATCACCAGGTAAAGCAGTTACCCCCACTCCAATCTTAAACAGCAACTCTGATAATATAGCAACCCAATTTAATAAATACGTTGCAGAAACTATCATAGCACTTGCCAATTCATATAACATCTCCAGCAACCTTGCCCCTGTAGCTCACCAACTCAGCAACCCCCCCTTAAATAGCCCAACCAATTTACATTACAACCACTGTCTGTCGATACCATAAATAAATCTACTGTGCAAATTTAAACCTACTATCCTAGCCCCAGATAACCTCCCTGCTGAATATTTGCAGATTGACACTGAAGGAATAGCATACACAATAGCAATACTCATTAACAGATATATATTGAGAGCACAGTACCTGTAATCTGGAATATCTCCCACATTATTCCTTTACATAAAGGAGGCAATTCCACTGAACTTACAAGTAACTATCGCTCAATTGTGATTCTATCTCCCTTATCTAAAATCCTAGAAAAAGTCATTCATACTCAACTCATGGAATACCTTCACACCCACAAACTACTATCTAACACACAGTATGGTTTTTGTCCCTATTACAGGACCACCACAGCTCTACTCTCCTTTAATAATAGAGTTAATTACTTTAGAAATCAAGGACAATTTGTATCTGCCATATTTTAGACTTGTCCAAAGCCTTTGATATGGTAAATCATAGCAAACTGATTGAGGTCCTTTTCTCCCTAAATCTTGCTAGTTCCTCTATCACCTGGTTTCAAAACTATCTATATGGACATCAGCAGGCTGTAATTTGGCAACAAAATCTCTCCAGTCTCCTACCAGTTGCCTTAAGGGTCCCACAAGGCTCCATCCTTTGACCTCTACTCTTCTTCCTCTTCACCAATCAACATCACACCTCCACATCTCATGCCTCTGTGATACAATATGCAATGCAGGTCTACCCTTATATGTGCAGACTCCTCCCTACAAGACTTCCACATCATAACCCAAGATTCATTTCTATCTGTAGAAACATGGCTTACCAACTCCCAACTCATTCTAAACCCCAATAAAACAAAACTACTTTTTTACCCCTCAAGAACTCCCTCTTCTGACTTAACTTTCAACTTAGAGTGCAAAAATAAAACCATTATTGCCCCAGTAACACATACTAAACTGCTAGGCATTGGAACTGACAATAATCTGAAATTTGACATTCATATTGCACAAACTCTTAAAAAGGTTCACAAGAAAATAGGTCTTCTTTACAGAAGCAGGCAATTCCTAACTAGCTCCACAAAAGCTACTATCTCGGGTACACACCTCCTCTCAACTCTCTTATATGCCTCCCTAATTCTAACCAACATCCATAAAACTGACCTTACCAAACTTGAATCTTGCTACAATAAAATTGCCAAATTTGCCACTGATGCCTCACATAGGTCACATCACTGCACTGCTCCTAAACAACTTAACTGGTTAGAACTTCCTCAATTGCTGTACTATAAACATCTTATATTTGCCCACAAAATCCTACACTAGCCAGATAAAATCCCTGCTCTCAAAAACATTATACAACCATATATCACTACTAGACCCCTGCGCTCCAGTAAAAAAGTTTCTATTAGAAACTACCAAAGCAAACAACTTAGGTGAGGAATCTCTCTTCTCTAATGTTATTTCTAAAATATGGAACAAACTGCCATCCTCTATTTCATCTAACTGCTCCTTAACACAATTTAAAAAGTTCCTAATTCTTACTTTATAGAAAACTGGCTTTGTTCTTGTTATCATCCTGGATAACTCTGAGCTCTGTATAGTTATTCACATCTGTCATAGTTGTGGCTATCATACTTCATAACTCATCCTTATCTCTCATCCTATTGTAACTTGCCTTCTTCTTGTCCAAATGCAAGTATCATATGTTATGTTATTGTCTCCTCTAGATGCTGTATTGCCCATTTTTGTACTATTGATGATTTGGTATGCTACTAGAATTATTTTTTTTTTTGTATTATTAATCTTAACAACGTGTTTGCTACTGTTTTCTGGAGCTTATCTCCCCATGCCTCTGCTGAAAAATGACATGTGTCCAGTAGTACTTTTCCGGTAAACAAACATAAAATAAACAAAAATAAGTAAATAAATCTGACCCAGTGGACTTTCCTGGTCAACACAATATCAATAAATAAATAAAAAATAAAGTTAATATCTTAAGTCAATGTAATCTCAATCTAGGTCTATGCTCCCTGACATACCTTTGTAAGTGTACTCAGTTATTCATGCACTACTGCTAATGAGTCACATTTGCAAACCCTTAGCAATTCCTACTTCTCAGTACTCACCTTGTATTGCTAGAGCATGTGCATGGCAATGTGTAGGTCCTCACACCATGTTTGCCTGCCTAGCACTTTGAGCAGATTATGCAATTCATAAATGATAACGAATTGACACCTGATTTATATATTCAGAGTGTCCAGTGGGGTTAATATGCATTAAATAAGAGCAAACTGGTGCTAAGGCACTTGTATCATATTAGGGGAGACTGCATGGAACCATCAACTTTATATACTGCTTTTTAACTGCTGCAATTGCATAAATGTTTGGACTTTCATAGTAATCTTGTGAAGGCATGCACATTTTCTTTATCATTTAATATTCAAACTGTTGTGCTGGCTTATCTTTCAGATAGCATTGCCTGATGCCTGCAACTTGTCCATGTTTGTTGCTATAGAAAAGGTATAGCTGTTGTTATTTGAAGTATCTTTATCTAATGTTACATTGCTTTATAGCAACATTTCTCTGATGATGTGAACACATCAGTACAGTTTGCATGAGTAATAGCAATGCGAAGGTTGCATTTTAGACCCAAAACTATGTTAAGACTGTCGTGCATGCCTGTCAACAAAGCTTATCTCAAATGATTACATGTTTTCATTTCATACACTTGATTATTGCTAATGCTGCTGTCTATTCTGGAACTACACATTTTTCAGCATTACTATTGTTTATCATTGCTTTGTTTGCTTGTTGGGGGGGTTATAGTTATGCATTGCATGTTTATCATCACATGGATTATTAATTAAATTTCTGTTAATGATACCTGCAGAAATACATATTTGTTTTGTTGCCATTTACTTTGCTTCTTGTTCTAATAGATATGTATTTTGTTTTGTTTTATTAAATCACATACAGAGATATGACTCCCAAATATTCTGGATCATGTAATCCTGCATTCTCATATGCCAAGAATGAGGTAATAGTGCAGGCACTGTCAACATAAATCATGCCTCTTACTGAATGAAGTTCCTAGCTAACAAGCCCTTCCATGACTGTATCTGGCAGCAGGTGTTCAATGATGTCAGTGGATATCCATGGCTATGACTATCCTGCCATTAGACAATTAGACATCAGGCCCATGACATGATCACCATGGCCAAAAAAATACCAAGTGCTATGGAATGGAGGGCCACTAGTGGTGGTCCTGCTACCAAACCACCACTCACTGAGACGGAGGAATTCCTTTCCACTGCAAAGGATCTCAGCAGCCCATTGGGGGGGTTCCCAGAGCAGAGCTTGACATAAGTGCAGAAGTGGAGGATGACCAAAAAGTAACTACTGCTGAAGTTACACTGAAGCTCCAGGTAAGGGATCAAGTTGATTTTATATATATATATATATATATATATATATATTTAGGATTACTATCAAAACTGCGAGATTCACAACCACGAACGATGATGTCCTCGATGCATTTCATCAACCTCATGCATATTAATGAGGTCAAATGATTGACTAATAACATTGATAATCCCTTTTCAATGTTAATGTCAACAGTTGCAGTTTCCAGACATGCTTCATGTCCATGCCTTGTTGACGATCTTCTGAACTGACGGTAACTTGACCGTTGACATTCCGAATGTCACACATACCATGTTCAAATAGGAGGCTGACATTGAACTGACTTTCTGCCTTTTGATTGTAAAGTATATAAATATATATATATATATATATATATATATATATATATATTAGATATAACTATATATAGATATATATATATATATATATATTTATATATATATATATATATATATATATATATATATATATATATATATATATAGATATATAAATATGTATATGCAGATAGATATACATATGTAAATATGTGTATATATATATATATATATATATATATATATATATATATATATATATATATATATATATATGGGATCTGGACACATGCTCGACTAGCATATGTCCAAATCACAAAACATTGAACACACATACACAAAAGTGCTTAACATCGACAAGCGCTTCCGTGTATGTGTGCCTGTTTCGCAGATCGGACTACAGTGCGGGTAAGGGAAAATTCCCTTTTCCCCACTGTAGTGTAATCTCAGAGTGAGAATAATAAAGTAGGGGGGGTGCATGGGGGCAAAGCCGCCCTGCAGAAACGTAGATTTTTTTTTTTGAACTACACATACACGGCACTGCTTTTACTGCTCTGTCAATAATTAACGTGTTCACATCTAAATGTTAAAGAGCATTTGGCGATAGTCATGGAGTTAGTCATGATGAGAGGTCATCCAGCAGACATTGTTCACATTCAGGTAGCCAGACTTTTATAAGGGGCTATGGAACAAGAAGTGTCCCTTCTCCCAAAGGTATTTCTTGTGGTCTGGAGTGGTGATGGTGAAATAAATCCTCTACCATACATGGGTCCCACATGCCCAGGATATCAAGGTATAGTGCTAGCTCAAGTGCTTTGATTGTGTTCCTGCAGACCCACACACACATTAAAGCTTATCTTAGCCCTACCACCTCAAACACACACACATGTATATATTACTGTTGAATGATTTATATCTGTTACTACAGCCCTTGACAATGGATACTTGCTTTTAACCTGATTTCTTCCTCACTCACACTCACTTCTTTGCTGTTAGGCTTGCCCTCCTTTACCTTTCTCCTCATTCTGTGCAAGTGATGATGACTGTGCCCTGCCCTTTGCACATTTCTTTGTGAATTAGACTTTCTCATACCTGGAGCAGAGATTGGATACCTATTTTTTTTTTAGGCAGGTGCTTGGTTTAATAAAAGTATATATATATATATATATATATATATATATATATATATATATATATATATATATGTATTTATGTATATATGATTTGGTTATGTATTTCTTGATATTCATTGCATATTTATTGTATTCTTAGTAATGCAGTCCTAAGACTTAGTAATTATTGCTTGCTCAGAATTTTGTGCAAATTATGCTAAAGTTGCCTGGTCACTGGTTTGGTATATATGCTGGGGCAACTTTAATACATGATGTACAGTATTGGGCAGAGTAATATTTATGTTGCATATATCAGTCATGAGTTATTGTTGACATTCCTGTGCAGCTGAGGCATGTTTTATCTTAATGATGCGCAATACATGCATGTGAGGATAATCATTTCTATCTCTTCATTGCAGATTCTTCACTTAGCTTAATTAATCCTGCTGGTACAAGTAGTTGTGTCTTCTCTGGGGGAGGGGGTGATGCGGTCTGATGCTCATGGACTACTAATATTACATGGTAAGTAAAGATTGCTGATTGCTGATTTTGCATGCATCGATGTTACTGTTTGTATGTACTTAGATTCTTAGGATTTCACTTAGGTATTGAATGCATGTGCTGTCTTCTGCCTCTTAGCCAAAGACATAGCAAATTGAGCATGCTTACTTTTGCCTGGATCATCTGTGACTGCTTGCCCTGCTGGATCTGCCTGTGGTGCTGGGAACTGTGGTCATTGGGCTTGTTGTCCTTGTTGCAGCTGTTTCATGACAATTATATTGTGTAACATGGCACAGACTGTGAGTATTATAGCCAAGGTGGCTGGGCCATACTGTGGGGAACCATGAGAAGTGTATAGATATTAGAACTTTGATTTGACCCAGCCAGATGCATGCATAATATTCCTTTTCTGAATATGGGCATCATTCTATCCTTGCTCAGTGAGATTGTTTGTGTTTCTCATAGATGATCAAGGGACAAATGTATCAATGCATAACCTGCATCCCCCACTAGATGCCCTTGTGAAATGTCACCCTTATCAAACTTTACATACAGATCAAAGGTGTTCCATATGACTGAAACTAAAAGTTTTACCTGCATACACATTGTAGATGGTCCTTTGGGTATTACACACTACCTGACAGTTGATAGAGTGGTATCCTTTTCTGTTGATGTACCTCCTTCCCGGTTGCAAAAGGTGGACTTTTTATTTCAATTTTGTGCAGTCTAAGGCCCTAAGAACCTCAGGGAGGTATGCTATGGCATACACATTTTGCTTAGTTGTAGATCTCTCCTCTGGGGTACATAGAATCATAGGATCATAGGACGTTATTAGGCAATTGGCCCTATAAGCCTACCCAAGAGTTTAGTCCATGTTAAGACAAGTTAGCACCCATAGCCACTGTCCAGCAGGGACACAGGTGGAATCCCAGGGGTGTATTTTCTGTTTTCCATCCAGTTATCCAGGTTGTGCATAAAAAGGGATAATGAGGTACTCTGCTTGACATGGAGAGGGAGTATATTTCACAGATGGGGAGTCTCTGGGACTCATATCTGTCCTTCCAACAAGTACTTTTGATGTTACAGACCAGGTTGAGATCACGCATGGGGGTTACTCGAGTGGAGCTTGACTTGCAGATATGCAGCAGTCCCATCAATGCAGGGTCTGAGATTGCTTTGTATGCCACACAAAGGTCATCTCTGAGAAGTCTGTATGAAACTGAGAAGAGGGACAGTGCTTTTAGCCTATCTGAGTAGGGAAGATGTTTGAGGCCCTGGATTCTCCTGGTGTGGAACCTCTGTGGTCTCTTCAACTGCTGCATATCCTTTGCAAGGTACATGCCAAAGGGGGTGTTGTACTCAGCAATTGGCCTTATAAGGGAAGAATGCAGGGATGTTATGACCTCTTTGTCCCTGGATGAGATACCCTTACTTATGAGGTGGGCCATGTAGAAAGCTTTCTGTACAATGGAAGCAACATGGTGGTCAAAAGTCAGGTTGCTATCAATCTGGGTGCCCAAATCCCTCATGACTGATTGCCTGTTTAGGATGTTGTTATTAATGTGATAATATGTGGGGATGTCACTCTTCCCAAAGGGGATGATGATGCATTTTTTTGGCATTCAGCTTGAGGCTGTGTTTCTGGCACCATCATTAGTTTGGATGAGACCCTCCTGGTGGACGTCCACATCACTTGGGGAATTGATGACCATGCCCAGCTTGCAGTCATCTACAAACTTGGTCAGCCATAGCCCACTGGTTTTGGCCTGCACCTCAGAGAAGTATATCCTGAATAATAGAGGCCCCAAGATCAGTCTCTGGAGTATTCTGCTCGCTACAGGTCTACTGCTTGAGGTTGCTTTCTCTGTTTTGAATAGGTGGGTTCTAACAGTGAGCCAGTTTGCTACCCATCTGGTAACATATGGATTAAGCTTAGTTGAGAGAGTTTATCTATTATGCCCAAGTGAGAAATAGTGTTGAAGGCTTTGGCCAGGTCAAGGTAGGTGGTGTGCACCATCTTCCCCTTGTCCATGGCTTTGGTGACTGTCTCAAAGAAATCAACCAGATTTAACAAATATTACCTCCCCTTGACAAAGCCAAACTGTGTGGGGTCACATGTTTGGAGGTTGCCAATGTCCCTGTTAATGAGGTCCATGATAATCCGTTCCATGGTCATGCAGATCAGGCTAGTTAGGCTGATGGGTCTATAATTTCCCTTATCAGTGGACGTTCCACCTTTGTGTAAAGGGATGACAGTGGCTGCCCTCCACTCTGCTGGGACAAAGCCGATACTTGGTTGAAGAGGGTGCCTAGTAGTACTGCAAGTTCATGCCTGAGTTCATGTAGTATGCAGCCTGGGATGTTATCGGGTTCCATGGATGCTGTATTTTTTGCCTTTGAGAGGGGAGTGCTGAACTATTCCCTAGAGATAAGGGGAGGGGACAGGAACTGGGGATGTTCTGATTTACTGATGGGGAAGATAGAGAGGTGAAGTTTTTGCTGAATCTGTCAACCAGTAGGTTGGCTATATCTACAGCATTTGTGAGTGGTGTCCTTGACCACCAGTTCTGAACAGATCTGGATGCTTCCCTTGAGACTGCAGACAAATGTGAAGAAGGCCTTATGATTGTCTCTAGTAGATGTGGCCAATTTGGACTCGAAGTTGGTTTTAGAGGATTTCATTAGTGCTCTTATTTGCTTGTTCAGGCTAAGGAGAGATTGTTTCCAATTGGGCACATGCTCCTTCTTGGTCCTGGACAGCAATTTTTCCTTTTGTTATATAGTTTATTTATTGCAGATGTCCACCAGACAAGTTTCCTCTCCCTTGTGGAGATTTCGTCCTGTCAGGTATTCCTGATTCCATACATGTATATAAATGCTCATATAGTACATTGGTGCCAGTTCCTACAGAGAGGGAGGGGGCTGTGAAGCTGTTTATACCATCCATCAGGAGGTTGTAATCAGCTTTGGAAAAGTTTTTTTTGTTTGACCTTAGCTAGAAGGGGGGACGGGTGAGATGGTGACTTCGAAAGTGACCACTTTATGTTTGGATCTTACCAGTGAGGATGATAGTGTAGGGGTGCTACAGTGGTTACTCATGTTGGTTAATACCCAATCAAGGATATTATCACCTCTTGTGGGGGTATTGATTAGCTGTTCCAAGGTGTTTGAATTGATAAAATCGAGGGATCTCTGGGCATTTGTGTTCTGGCATGAGTAGTTTTTTCAGTCTACGGTTGGGTAGTAAAAGTAGCCTAGGATCAGGGTAAAGGGTTGAATCTTGATAGATTCAAAGAGGTCCATATAGGTGGAGTGGGCATCTTGAGTCAAATTTGGGGGCCTGTAGCTAGGTATGATTTGAATAGGGGTCTTGTCAATGGTTAACTGCACCTGGGGTGTCTCCTGTGAGTCATACTGTTTGACCAGCCTGGAGGTATGTGTGTCTTTAATATATATTGAAACTCCACCTCCTTTGGCTTTGCTGCCCACAGTTTGGGGTCTCAACAAAAAGTTGAGAACCCTCATCAAATCCTCTAAAGCTAGCTATGAAAACAGAATTACAGCAGATAGTAAAGACAACCACAAGGCCTTCTATAGTTATGTAAAGAACCTCCACGGCAATACCCAGATTTGCTCTGAGCTGCTGTACAATGGTACCTCCTATACCGAGCCAACAGATATTGCCAATATACTGGCTGACAGATTCAGTGCCAACTTTATCCCTCTCTCCCCCTCCAAAGGACCAGTTACAATACCAGTAGATTGCCAGGCACCCAGTATTACTGCTGCACAGGTTAAAATAGCACTGTCCAAGGCCAAGAATACAGCTTCTATGGGACCTGACAATATCCCTGGCTATGTTCTACATGAACTATAGAGTGAACTGGCACCTCACCTGTGTGCCCTGTTCAATTACAGCCTCACCTCAGGCTTTGTCCCTACCAAATGGCGCACTGCTATAGTCATCCCTCTCCACAAGGGAGGAGCTACTACAGACCCTGGGAACTATCGCACCATTAGCCTGACAAGTCTGATCTGCAAAGCTATGGAATGCATCATCATGGATCTAATAAACAAGGATATAGGGAATCTTCAAACTCTGGCTCCCACACAGTTTGGTTTTGTGAAGGGTAGGTCATGCCTGTTCAACTTGGTCAACTTTTTTGAGTCAGTCATCAGAGCTGTGGATGAAGGCAAGGTGGTTCATACAGCCTACCTTGATCTGTCCATGGCCTTTGATACCATTCTCCACTCAGGAATCATAGAAAAACTCACTAAGCTAGGCATCAACCCCTATATCACTAGGTGAGTTACAAACTGGCTCACAGATAGAACCCACAGTGTGAAAGTAGCTGACTCCAAGTCAGACTGCTGACCAGTCATGAGTGGAGTCCCACAGTGATCGGTCCTGGATCCTCTTCTGTTTGGTATCTACTTCTCAGAAGTCCAGTCCAACACAAAGGGACTCTGGCTGACAAAGTTCGTAGATGATTGCAAGTTGGGAGCCATTATTAACTCCCCAAGTGATGCTGACATGCTACAGAAAGGCCTCAGGGAAACCAACAACTGGTGTCAGAGCCATGGCCTTAAGCTCAATGCCAAAAAACGTGTTGTCATCCCCATTGGGAAAAACCCAGTTCCCATGAACTACTACATCGATGGTAGTCCACTGAACACAGAAGGCATTATAAGAGATCTGGGAACACAGGTTGACAGCAACCTCTCTTTTGATCACCACACTGCCACTGTGGTCAGAAAGTCCTTCTATGTGTCATCTCATCACTAAGGGTTTTGCATCCAGGAAGAAAGAGGTCATTGTCTCCCTCTATCCTTCCCTCGTTAGACCAATCAATGAGTACAATGCCCCATTTGGCGTGTACCTCACTAGACACCTGCAACAACTGGAGAGGCCACAAAAGTACTTCACAAAGATGATCCTAAGCCTTAAACACTTGTCCTATATGGACAGACTCAAAAACCTCCAACTATTCTCTGTCTCATATTGCCTACTTAGGGGTGATCTCTGCTTGACTTACAAAGCCATGTCTGACCAAGCTCTGTTAGAAATGCTACATATAAAGAAATCCCAATCCCTCCACACTACACACTCCAGAGACTTCAACCTCATTACCACAATCAACATAACATGCTGGAGGGACAGGTGCATAACCCAGAGACTGCCCATGCTATGGAATAGACTTCCCATACATGTCAAACTGAGCATCTCACTGGCCCTCTTGAGTGGATGGGAAATAGAAAATTCACCCCGAGGATCACTCCAGTGGCTCTACTCAACAGAGGCACTGGAAACTAAGGTTGGGTGGCACAATGCCAGGGTAATCCTATGGGTTAGGCTTGTAAAGGCTCCAGAGCCATTAGCCTAGTAGATACCTATGAACCTATGAATGTATGATAGGATGAGTAACCAAGTAAGTCTGGGGTGCTCAATGCAGCTGTGAACCAGGTCTCTGTGACTTCAAAATGTCAGCATCTTTCAGGGTTAAGAATGCTTGCAATGAGTGCAGTTTCATGTTTAGAATCCAAGCATTCAGCAGCATGACCTTTAATTTGCATTTTGATGAAATTTTTATGTTGGTAGTATTGACCTCATGATGACTTACGTGAAACCCAGATATCATCCCTTACATGTTATAGCATAGCATTTAGAAACTGATGTAATATTCAGGAGTCTAAGGCCTGTGACATCCCCTAAGATATCCCCTGTGTTTCTCTGAAAAGTGTCTGCAGCTAGTATACATAATGGCACACATACCTTGGTTTTCATTTGTATGGGTTCCCAATGATTTACTCAGGTCTTGCATGAGGCGGGCAGATGGTACATATTTCTTCTAAAGTACCCTGTCCTTGGTGTAGAGCTCTACAATTTCTGTATCATGAAGTCCATGATAAGTCCAGTGGGGTCTGAACATTCTTCTTCTAGGCCAAAGTCTGGCAACAGCAGTACATTTTATTAAAATCTGTTACACATACAGGTTGACAGTAGCAGCAGCAGAGACCCCTAACATTTTCTTCTAAGTGTGTCTGTGGCTGTATTACAAACAGTACTAGAACTGAGGCCAAAAGTGAGTGCAGCATGTACGCGCATGTTTTATACATTCCTGAATTGCTCTGCCATGTTGAATTGCTTAATTAGCATGTATTTCACCTACTTATGCCTTCATTTGCATATTGTGCCACTTGCCCTTGCTGTGAAGGCTCATGTAGAGTACAGAACTGTTTAACAAACACCAATTAGCTCACTCACCTCTGCGCGATGCACACACACACTCACAGAGTGAAGTGTAGGCATTAATGAATCCGGGCCATTATGTTAAATGTTTATGCCAGGCATCTTTTTACCTGTCTTTCTGTTTGCACTAGTGATTTCTAAGGTTTGCCTCTTATACAGTGCATTATTGCCCAAGATTTTATGGGATATGTCTTGCCTAATTTCTTTTAAATCCTTGAAGAAGAATGAATCATAAATGTAATTCCATTGTTGATTATTTATGTTTACAAGGTTCTTTTCTACCTCTTCTTCTACTTTAGTTGAACTGCAGCAATAATTTTGTGTTCCATTTGTATAGTAGGCTTTGAGCAAATTTTATTCACATTTTGAGACAATAGTCTCCTACCTGTAATATGTAATATAATAACCTTTATTGTACATCTGCTATTTAAACTTATATTTAGTGTAGTTTCATGTTATCAAGTGTGTGATATTAAAATCACAATATTGAGCATTTTGAATTTGTTTTTATGTAAGTAAAACTTGTTTATAAATATATTACTATGGTAAACAAAAGTTACTGCAGGGAATTGGCATCTTTCCTGAAGTGAAAAATACACTAAAGTGAATAAAATCACTGAACATTGATGTAGATGTTTGACTTTTTAAATTTTCGTGTTTTTTACTTAATACAATATGACTGAATGCTGTTTTTTATGTTTAAATTTTTAAAGTTTTCACATTTTCTTTTCTTTTTGTTTGTTGTATAGTGTTTGCCATGTATTTTGAATTGCTTTCATATCAATTTAAATAACTGATTTTATTTCTAGTCTACTAAAGTATGTGCATGTTAGACCCTTATTTAGTATTTATTTTATTCTAGATCTTTGTAACAGCTTAAAGCACACTTGTAATCTATTTGTCTATATAAATGACTATATAATGAATGGTTAACTGTTTCATGACTGACACAAAAAACATTGGCCAAAAGATGTCAACTTTTCATTATAGCAACAGTACAACAGAGCAACACACAGTACATTGTAAAAGGAAACTAATTTTCTTATTCAATGTACTGCTCATAACCACACCATATAATCAGCTCAAATTTGTCTGAATAGTGACAGGGTTCTGAGAAGGGTTTTTGGAAGATAAGCAGAATCTTAAGGGTGGGGATTAGGGTGAGGCTTAATATGCAATACTAAGGTGAGCAGGGGGGGCTTCAAACACTGAGAAAAAAAAACAAAAATATCCCTTAAATGGAAAAAAGCATGCAATAAAAATTACAAGAAAAAACAGAAACAAAACCAAACAAAACAAACAAACAAAAAAAACCAGCAAAAAAAACAAAACACCATTTCCAAAGAGTAATAAATTCATGAAATGTAAGGGTGTAAAAGGGAAGTAACAGAGCACTCAGAGATGGAACGGTTCTCCACTTGTACCATCAGGCTTCATAACAGCCTTGGTTAGTCTTTTATTTTTTTGTAATGCATACCCTGTTGGACATTCATCCGCATCATTATTATTAACTCCCCTTTTCCCATTTTCTACATGAGGTCCAGGAGCTGCAGAAAGCTGCATAGACCAAACACCTTGAGCATTAACTTTGGGGCACAATGTCCTTTAGATAAAAGATCACTGTTATTACAGACTGAGTGCTAAGTCAGGGCTAACAACTTAGCTGTGTAAAAATTGGTCGTAGGTGATTTGGTCACATTGACTAATATTGCTAAAAATGGGCATGGGTATTTGATTGTGATAAGTGGGTTGAAGACCCAGAACTCTGATCAATGCCAGGGACCCATGCTAATGGTGGGAGGGGCGTATTTGCTCACATTGATCAGTGTGGGTGTGTCCAACATGAAGCCCACTGCCTTGGGTTAATAAACTACTGGCTGGCTGGTGTCCAGTTGCTCAACTTGGGTTCCCTAGCTTTGTTGAGCAAAAAGCTGGACATAAACCAGTCAATCTTCCAAACATGAACTGAGGATTCCTACACTCAGTATAGGTTCACTTACAGGTCACAGCTTGGAAGTGGATGACTTGATGGAAAGCTGGAGGCTAGACATTCTCAGAATACAGAAGACAAGATGGAAGGACAGAGCAGCAGAGCCACATGGCTTGGGATCCATATTCTACTACACAGGAGGAGGACAGTACAGAAATGGTGTGAGAATTATGGAGAGGGTGGGGCTTCAGAAGACAATAAGGGATGTCACCAGTATTAGTGACAGGCTAACAACAATCTAACTCCACTGTAAAAATAAGACAGTATTCACAATCTCAGCCTATGCCCCTCAGCAAGCTTGTGATAGTGTGAGAGTGGCCATTACAAGATTCATCAAGAGAGACAGTCACAAGATCACTTACAAGAGTGGACAGGATATAACTTGGGTAGACTTCCTCTTAGTAAGAAAGGTCATTGGATTGGAATCAGCAATTGCAAAGTCATCCCCAGTGAAACAGCTGACCCACAGCATAAACCACTGGTTGTAACAATCAGCTGTCTCTATGATCAGTAGATACTAAGTTAAAGACCTGAAAGTTGACTGGAGAGCACGCACAAGAGTTCAAGGAAATACTCTGGGATCTAGCACCTTAGGTAGAAAGGAAAACTGGTAGAAATGAAGGTGAATGGCAGCAGCTGAAAGCAGCATGTGTGAAGATATAGAACAGATATGTGGCCAAGCCAGTTATGGAAATAAGGTACACAAGGAAAGCTGGTAGTAGAATGTAGAAGTCCAGCAAGTCTTCAAAAGAAAGAAGGAGTGCAAGAAAAAGTGGTAGATAAAAAAGATGGAGTAGGTTAAGAAAAAATATGGGTTGGTTACAAAGTGGCTAAGAGAGCAGTTGCAATAGCAAAGAACAAGGCAGCAGAGGCACTCTACTAGCTTCTGGAAAGGGACTCAACAGGCAGCACAAAGAAACTCTATTGAGTTGCAAGGCATAGACTAAAAGAAAAGAAGATAGTTATCAGACACCTGTCATTTGGGATGCCAGCAGCAACCTGCTCATCAGTCCAAAGAACATCAAAGGCGGTACCTGTAAGTGAAGAAAACTCCACTGGAGTTGTACTGCCCCAGACACAAGCTACAATGAAAGAAGAAGAGGAGGAGGAGGAGCCCAAGAAAGCAACAGATTCCGATGAGGTCATGGCAGATATGATCAAATTGTTGGGTGAGATAGAGAAAAAATGGCCCAGAGGGTACTCATAGTAGTATGGAGAGAGAGGTGTGTCCAGATGAGTGGAGTATGGGCATTCTGGAGCCAGGATACAAGAACAAAGGGACCATTCATAACTGTGGGCAGTACAGAAGTACCAAACTCGTGTCACAGTGCATGAACGTTTTGCAAGGGTTGATTGTTAAATGAATATGCAGAGTAGTAGAAAGTAAAATGGGAGATGAGCAGTTTGGATTCAGACTAGGATGCAGGACAGCTGACTCTATGTTTACAGTGAGACAGATAGTTGAGAAGAAGCTAGAGATGAGGAAACTGTCCATCTGGGCACTCCTAGACATGGTGAAAGCATATGACAAGGTCCCAAGAAAGTCGATTTGGGAGGTCTCACACAATGGTTTTAATCCCAGAATGACACAAGTAAGAACAGTGTTTGGACTCACATTGGGATTCTCAGTGTAGTGGATGTACATTTGGCTTCAGCTCTGAGCCCACTGCAGTTCATACTGGTGATAGATTATATTAGCAAATAGGTCAGAGAGGACCGACCAACAAAGCTGCTGTATGCAGACAATGTTACATTACAGGCAAACTCTGAGCAAGAACTTCAGCAAATGATAGGGGAATGGAATGCAAATCTGAAGGCACATGGGGTGAAACTGTGTACCGATAAGACAGTTGTAATGGCAGCAAATGAGGAAATCAGAAAGAGATGAGAAATAAAAAGAAGTGAAAATAGTGGAACAGGTTAACAGTTTCAAGTATCTGGGAAGGGAGGTTGAGGAGAAGGGTAGTCTGAAACAGAAGGTCAAAGTTAGACTCAGAGATGCTGAAGACAAGTGGCACAGAATGTCAGGAGTAGTGTGTGACAGAAGAATGTTAAGAAAAAGCTGAACAGTAAAGTTTACAAAACAGTGATGCAACCAGTACTACTATATGACAGAGAAAGCTGGGTAATGAAAGTAGAGCAAAAAGTTAAAAGAGAAGATGTGCCTGCGATGGGTGGTAGGATGCACTCTGGGGTGCAGATAAAAGAAATGAGGACATCAAAGCAGAATCCTAAGTAGCTCCAGTTGTAGGGAAGATCAAAGAGAAAACACTGTGGCAGTTCTGGCACATGTGCAGAAAAACAAAAGACAATCTGGTGAAGAAGATTTGGGAGAAACAGGAAGAAAGCAAGAGATGGCTAGACTGTGTGCAGTGGTGGCTAGTGACTTCAAATCTAATGGGGGCTGCAGGAGACAGCTGGATGGGTGGGACCAACTAGAAAGGGGCATGGCTATGTTACAGTGGGATCAGCGCTGACCATGCTTACCAATTTGCATAACATAAGTGCTCAGTCATTATTGCATATGCTGAACATTCTACCAACCAGTACTAGACTAAAGTGCATTTCAGAGTTAATGAGGTGTTTAGGTTCTGCTGTAACACCTGTAAATGGTGAAAAAGTGTTTGGTGTTGATAGCGTGAAACTATTATGACTACATATGATGTAGTGCACATACACTGTACTGTATTAAGTAATCTGCATGTTGTACGCTGCCGAATGAAAAATAAGGGGATTTGGAGATCTCACTGTAAATCTAGTCAGAGCTTACATTTTTGTCTTATTTCACCCAAATACACATTAGTCATGCAAAGTGAGAAGTATTACACCAAAGCTACAGTGTCAAACATTTCATCCACAAATAGCCATCATATCAATTGCTGACCTAAAGTATTTACTTTGACCAAGACAGGATTAAAACAAAAAATATCAATGATTGTATTAATTTAGTCTGTTGCACAGAAACAGTAGTCACAGGCTTGCATGACAGTTGACTTCACCCAAATACACATTAATCTTGCAAAGCCACAATTACGACAGTTAACAGCAAGCCCAGTCAACTCATTTAATTCACAAACACCCCCCCATTACCTAACTAAAGTAACTGCTTTTTATCTGTCAGGATTAAAGCGGAAATAATAACAGTTGTGTTGCCTGACTGCATTTCTTTCATTTTGCTGTCAGAAATATTAGTCACAGCTTGTGTGTGCCAGCCAAGTACATATTTCATTTTACTTTTGTTTACCTGAGTTTCTGCACTGGTTTTAGCTGAAAAAAAACTTTTCAGCATATGTCCAGGGAGAAAAACTCCAGCATATTATAAACAGTTTTAAACAAACATTCAGTGTACATGAACAGATATGAAATAACATGCATTAAGAATTACTCATAAACTTGCTAATTATTTTACATTCAACTTAAAGTACAGACAGAGAAGTATTATAGTTTTGCAAAGCTAGAAGTACAACAACTGTAAGCAGCAGGGCCATTTGCTCCATTCACACATAGCCCCAATCTCCACTGACAACCTCAACCAAACAACAACAAAAAACACGGCACTGTCATTAAGATAAGTATTCATCTGATGTTGTCAATCTTCATCTATTCTTGATTCTTAGGTAGTCGGTTCCAATTCTCAGAACTGGTCCAGCTATTATACAGCTCATGCCAGCCAAAAATCTCTTGAGGTAATACTTTATCCACAATGCCCCTCTCCAAATCACATCAGATCTCGTTTGCTGCTGTTATAGCAAGACATGTCAGCCGACTCTCCTCTTGCAGCTAAGTATTTTTTAAAATGTATTAGTTTTTCTACCTTTCTTTGCTATAGAACTTTAATATTTTTCTTTTCTCTACCCACCTTTTTCCCTCATGAGTGCATTTCTATACCCATTTGTATTCCTTTCCCTACCATCACTTGTAGTTTTTCCTCTCTCCTTTTCTCTCTACTATTCTGGTAGTTCTTTCTACCATTGTTGGTAGAACCTTCTCCCTTTCCTGTCTATCCTTCTGTGGGTGCATGACTGTTTATTTTTCTGCCACTTGTCAATATGGCAGATAAGTCCAAAGGCACAACTGGATTTAAGTAGTGCCAGGACTGCAGTCAAAAAATGCCTAACTCTGACGAGCATACAGCTTGTGTTTATTGTTTAAATGCTTCACATTTAGACATAGAGTGCTCCATCTGCCAGGTCTTCAGTACTAGGGCCTTGGTAGAATATTGTAACAATCTTATTCTTAAAGGGCTTCTTAAGACCCCCTTTGAAGAAGCTTTATCCAAGGCTGAAAAGTCTCCAAAGGCCTCTGGTTCCAAAACTAGTCCAACATCAAGAAAACAAAAGTCCCCTTCTGTTGGTTCCTCATCAGAACCGAGACCTAAGGTTTCAAAGTTCTCTGAATGAACTCATTCTTCAGCATCAGTCACTTCATCACTTTCAGCACTGGCACCAGTGTCAGCACCAGCTTCTTTAGTTTCTGCATTGGTGCCAACATCTCCTTTTCACTGCAACAGGTCATATCCCCCCTTTGGTGCCAAAAATTGATCCTCTTTAAACACCCAGGACAAAGTATTCCCCTTCCATTGACCCCTTCTTTGGTCAATATCCTTGTCCCTTTATAGAAAGGCTAGAATCTCCCTTTGGATTGTCTGTTTGCTCCTCCAGGAGTCTCAATGAAGTTGATGTGGTGAGATTGGTGGACCAGTTCCTCATAGCTAGGGGACTTTCTACTTCTTCCCAACCCCCTCTCCCTCCTGCAGCATGGATGTTTTCTCCCAGGACTCTTCCAGTTCTTCCTCCTCTGACCTCTTTGGAGGCTTTTGAGCTCCCTACTCCAACCACTCAAGTTCCTGTTACTCTGGCACTGACAGCTCCCTTGCCTTTGGTTCCAGACTTCCTCGGTTAGTTCAGAACCAATGGATTCCTCAGATTGTGGCTCCACTGTCAGGCCCAAGAGGTTTGAATTGACTCCTGTATTTTATTCGGAGTCATCCTTACCTCTTGCGACTCTGTCGGCTGGGGGTCCTTCCTTGACTCCGGCTGTGGAAGTGGGTCTCTCAGAGCAGGGTGTGAACCTGGTTCTGAATTCATCTTTCTTGTTTTTGGGCTCCTATCTCTTTTCTGGAGGGCCTGCTTTCCAGGCTATGGAGAGAGCATTGGCCACTGCAGGCTTTCATGTGGCTCCTGCTGTACTGGAGTTTCATCCACTGACCACTTCTTACCGGCAGCTTCCACTAACCTCCATGCCTGGACAGCAAGCACCAAGGTTGCAAGCTATCCTGGCTGAGAACCACCCTTCTTCCAAGACCTCTTCAGACATTCCCACTGAGAAGCATCCTTGGAAGAAAATGTGTAAGAGGAAACATCTGGACTCCCCTGAAGAGTCCATCACTGAGGGCACTGATTTCAATGATGGGGAGGGTTCCCCCCGGTCAAGACATCTCCTTCAGAAACATTCTTGAGATCCTTAAACAGAGGGTTAACTGGAAGCCCAAAGACCCTACCTCTGAGGAGTCTGTGTACTTGCAAGCCTTTGGTTCTCACCCATCTACTTCCTGGGTGACCCTTCCCACTGACGATCTCATTAAACTGATTACTCAGTGGGCTTGGAAATCTCCTGACTCCATAGAACCAATTCCCCGGAGATGGGATAAGATCCTTTCTGCACCTGAGGACCACCAACATTGGGCTAAAGGGTTAGCAGTAGATACCATAGTGGTAGCAGCAGCCACCAAAAAGGAACTGGCTGAAGAAAGTTCCTCTGTTCATCCCCCTAATCGAGAGTCTAGAGCAATGGACAGATTTGGAAAGTGGGTTTATGCATCATTGACCTTTGCCTTACAGTCCTTGAATTTTCTGGCACACTTCACTAGGCTTCAGTGGGATCTGATAAAGGAACTATCAGACACCCTAGCAGCAGCTGTATCTGATAAGGTCCAAGAAAAAGTGGCCTCCCAGTTAGATACCCAGGAGTCTATTTCTAACTCGTCCATGAGGTTAATTTCACATGCAGCTGAAGGGACAACCAGATCAGCTGGTTAAGGTGATGCTATCAGATGACACACCTGGATGCTCCTATGGGAGTTTGCAGAGCCATTCAAGTCTTCATTCATCAATGCTCCCTTTGACGGATCTTCTGTTTGGCCCCAAAGTTAAAGAAACTCTAGCCAGGTGTGAGAAGAATGGGAAGACCCTGTCTGCTGTGGGCATACATTTCTCCACTCCCCAAAGATCCTATTCTAGGAATCAGAGAAGGGGGGAGATGTGGTTCAAAAAGTCCCAAAGGCATTTCCAGGACACATGTGGGGGAGGCTCCCCTTGGGGCAGTGGGGATGCTCTAATGGAAGATGCCAACCCCGAGGCAGAGGTGGCCTGCAGAATCAGGGTTCCAGAAATGCTTTCTCTGGCCAGCCCTACCAGCGCTCCTAAAAGGGAGCCCAATTGCTTACCTTTGGAAGCGGTTGAGAGAAGATTTTCCCTGCATACAAAAGCCTGGCAACATCTAACAACAGATGTCTGGTTGCAGAGAATTATGACTAGAGGTTATTCTATCCCCTTTACCCTTTATCCCAGATTTCTAACAAGTCTCCCCAGTGTTCCACCCAATCAGAGAGACCAAGCAGCCTTAGAAATCCAAAAACTGCTAGAAAAAAGAGTCATCCATGAAGTCTCACCAGACCAGTCAGGATCCAGATTTTAGTCAAGGTTCTTTTTAGTGACAAAAAAGACAGGGTACTGGGGACCTATACTGGATCTCAGCCTTCTAAGCAAATTTGTTCAACAGTCTGAATTCTGGATGGCCACAGTTCAATCTATACTTCTATTTTGAGAGGAAAACGATTGGATGTGCTCTATAGACCTTCAAGACATTTACTACCACATAAAAATGGACAAATGCTCCAGATAGTTTCTCCACTTTTGGCTAGGAGCCAGTCAATTTCAGTTCAGAGTGCTGCCTTTTGGTCTCACCACAGCCCCCAAGGTCTTAACCAAATTTATGGCAGCAGTAACAGCTCACTTGAGACTGCATGGATTCTTGATGTTTCCATATCTAGACAACGAGCTCATCACTGCTTCCACCATGCATCTACTGCTTCAAGCAACAGAGTTCATTCTACATTTGTTCATGAACTAGGGCACCACAGCCAATCAAACAAAATCTCAGCTAAGCCCCTCTCAAGATTTAGAATTCATAGATGCTTGTCTGAACACCATCTCCCTTCCTCAGAACAGATTGCAGAAGATAAAATCCCAAGTACATACTATTTTATGCAAAAACAAATTTCAATGCTACTAGTCCTTCGACTGTTGGGTTCCATGGCAGCAACTATCACTCTAGCTCCATTAGCGAGGTTCCACATGTGGCTACTACAATGGCTTCTAGCATCACAATGGTCTATTGTAATCCATCCAATGAAGTACCCAATACTAGTCACTGCAAAAAAGACCTATCCTGGTGGACGGAATCTGAAGAAATCCTATTAGGCCGTCCATTTATCCCTCCTCAACCCAAGGCCATAGTGACCCTGGATGCTTCCCAGATGGAGTAGGGTGGGGTATTATCTGGGAAAAACAGTCCAAGGCACTTGGTCCTTGATAGAGGCCAATCTACATATCAATGTCCTGGAGTTGAGGGAAGTGCTATTAGCATTGCAAGCCTTTCTATCTGTCCTACCCCTAGGGACCATTGGAATCATCAGACAACATGTCTGTAGTCTGGTACATCAACAAACAAGGGGAAACCAAGTCCTAAACCCTGTGTTGAGAAGCCCTCAGAGTGTGGCAGTGGGCTATTTTCTCCAACCACTTTCTGATATCAATGCAGATCCTGGGGAGTTCAAACATGATAGCAGAAAAACTGAACAGTTGCATTCTACTGCTTCACGAGTGGTCTCTCAATCCCGAGATAGCGAGTAGGACTTTTTGTCACTGGGGCCAGCCTTGCTGCGACCTTTTTGCTTCATCTGAAAACAACAAGTACAGAAGCTACTTTGCCCTAATCCCCCCTCAGGCGAGTCACCTAGAGACGCTCTTCTCCTCGATTGGTCCCCGGGTCTTCTCTATGCCTCCCCCCTCCTTCCCTCTAATTCCACTTTTTCTCAAGAAAGAAGCTAGGTTGAGAAGAAAGGTGATCCTCATTGCACCCTATTGGCTTGGACAAATTTGGTTCCCCTTCCTATGACCTCATCTAGTTCACCGTCCATGGATTCTGGACACAGTTCCAGACCTGCTGTCTCACCCTCAGGGACTGGTGCATCCCCAACTTCAAAATCTCAAGCTGACAGCTTGCTTCCTCCAATTTCTGCTAGTTGCCAGGCATAATGATATACCAACCCCAGTGAGGACAATTCTGCTGGTTTCCGATAGACCATCCACCAAGAAGCTCTGCCTTAGCAACTGGAAGAGATTTTCAACCTGGGCTTATGATAATGATCTCGATCCTTTCTCTGCTCCTGTGGAAAAAGTTTTAGAATTTCTAGCCTTTCTTTTTGATCAATTAGCTGCCATTACTAACTTCCATAATGGTTTTGGGGACATTCCTCTAATTTCACATAGACTATGTAAGGTGTTCCTCAAAGGACCCTCATTTAAAGCCTCCATTTAAAGAACCTATACCTCCATGGGTTCTGACCATTGTTCATCAGTCTCTGGTGTTTACTCCCTTTGAGCTAGCAGTGACATGAGACTTAAAGTTTCTTTCATGGAAAACACTTTTCCTCATAGCTATAACTTCCACAAGATGAGTTTCTGAGATGCAAGCTTTATGCTCAAAATCCCCTTGCTTAATTTTCCACAAGGACAGAGTTTCTCTCAGAACCAATCCATCCTTTCTTTAGAAGTTAGTCTCAGAGTCCAACATCAATCAAAACATAGACTTGCCTGTTTTCTTCCCCAATTTTTCCAACAAAGGTAAATACTGACCACATTTCCTGGATGTTCACAGACAATTACATTTCTATCTTAACAGAACTAAAGAATTTAGAAAATCAGATCAGTTGTTTGTATCTTTTTCTGGCCCAACTTTAGGGAAATATGTTTCCAAAGTTACCTTGTCAAAATGGCTTAGAGATTGTATTACTAGCATATATATAATAAAAAGAGTCTCAAGTTTCCTGCACCTGTGAGAGTGCATTCCACCAGATCAATGGCCACTTCAGCTGTTTTCCATTCTAAGACTTCCAAAATGAAATATGCGCAGCAGCAACATGGGCTACTCTGCATATCTTTATCATTCATTGTAAATTGGATCTGGTCTCCAGGGGAAGAGTTTCCTTTGGTTCTATGGTTCTCAGGAATATCTTCTCATAGGGCCACCCAGGATCTAAAGAAGCTGAGGACTCTGTCTCAAGAGTCAAGAATAGATGAAGATTGACAACATCAGATAAAGAAGTTATGTTCTTACCATAATGTTCCATCTGTCTTGTCAATCTTTATCTATTCTTGACATCCCACCCTCCTTCCCCCTCCTGGGAATTCCTGGAGGAGTGAATATTTGTCCTGGGTGCCTTGTTAGGGTTCACCTTGGACATGGCTTCTTCATATTTGCATATGGTTCTTCTGGCTATCTATAATTCTGCAAACTCGATCTGAGGTGAATTGGAGAGGGGCTTTGTGGGTAGAGTATTAGCTTGAGAGATTTTTTGGCTGGAGCAAGCTGTATAACAGCCGGACCATTTCCAAAGATTGGAACCGACTACCCAAGAGTCAAGAATAAATAAAGATCGACAACACAGATGGAATAGGTTCATAGGTTCATAGGTAGGTACTAGGCTATTAGCCCAAGGGCCTACATAAGCCTAGCCAGCAAGGTTCCCTGGCTTACGCCACCCAAGAAAGTTATTTTCCTGTGCCACTGTCGAGCAGAGACACATAAGTGATCCCAGGGGTGTATTTCCTATTGCCCTTCCACTCATCAAGATTTTTCTTGAAGAGTGCTAATGAAGAACTTTGCTTGACATAGATGGGTAGTCTGTTTCAGAGTATGGGGAGTCTCTGGGACAGGAATCTATCCCTCCAGCATGTCCTGTTTATTGTGGTGACAAGGTTTAGGTCCCTACAGTGTGTAGCTCGGAGGAACTGGGAGTTCTTTAGGACCATGTAGCATGTCCAACAGCTCTGGGTTTGACATAGCTTTATATGTTAGGCAGAGATCACCTCAGAATAAGTGATATGCTACGGAGTAAAGCTGGAGATTTTTGAGACGGTTAGTGCAGGGCATTTGTTTGAGGCCAGTAATCCTCTTTGTGAGGTACTTCTGTGGCCTTTCCAGCTGCTGTAGATGTCTTGTGAGGTACATTCCCAAAGAGGCATTGTACTCTATAATGGGTCTAAGGAGTGTCTAGTAGAGGGGAACAATGACCTCTTTTTTTCTGGATGAGAACCCTTTTATGATGAGGTGTGCCACGTAGAAGGACTTCCTGACTACTGTGGCGATGTGACTATGAAAGGAGAGACTACTGTCCACCTGGGTCCTAAGGTTTCTTATCACACATTCGGTGTTAAGTAGATTGCTGCCTGTGTGGTAGTTCATGGGTACAGAGTTTTTACAAAAGGGGATGACACTGCACTTTTTGGCGCTGAGCTTGAGGCCATGGCTCTGACACCAGGCATCTGTCTCAGTGAGGCCCTTCTGTAGGATGTCCACATCATTTGGGGATGTGACTATGGCACCTAGTTTGCAGTCATCTGTGAACTTCATTAGCCAGAGGCCTTCTGTGTTAGCCTGTACTTCAGAGAAGTAGATACCAAACCGGAGAGGTCCCAGGACTGAACCCTGTGGTACTCCACTTGTCACTGGTTTGAGGTCAGATTTGGAGTGTGCAACTTTTACAGTGTGGGTTCTGTCAGTGATCCAGTTGGCAACCCATCTTGTGACGTAGGAATTTGTACCTAGTTTAGTAAGTTTAGCTATAATTCCAGAATGGGGGATGGTGTCGAAAACCTTGATGAGGTCACGATAGGTTGTGTGAACCACCTTACCCTCATCTACGACTTTGGTGACTGCCTTAAAGAAGTTGATCAGGTTCAAGAGACATGATCTGCCTTTCACAAACCTGAACTGGGTGGGATCCAGAGTTTGGAGGTTAACAATGTCTTTGTTTATGAGTTCCATGATGATATGTTCCTTGGCTTTGCAGACCAGGATCATCAGGCTAATAGGGCAATAGTTCCCGGGATCAGTGGTTGCTCATCCTTTGTGGAGTGGGATAACTGTTGCTGTGCACCATTCAGTGTGCACAAAGCCTGATGCGAGGTTATTATTGAACATGGTGCTTAGGTGGGGAGCCATTTTGTTCTGAAGTTCGTGTAAAATGCAGCCTGGGATGTTGTCCAGTCCCATGGATGCTGTGTTTTTGGTTTTAGAGAGTGCAGCTTTTACTTGCGTAGCTGTGATTACAGAGACTCTGCATTCTTCCTGTATAGATATGGGCCCTTTAGGGGGTGGGGGGGAGGGTAAAGTTAGCACTGAACCTATCTGCCAGGATGTTGGCAACATCAGTTGGTTCTGTAATTTTTGTGCCATTGTCCTGTAACTCAGAGCAGATCTGGGTGTTGCCATTGAGATTCTTGACATAGCTATAGAATGGTTTGTGGTTGCCCTTAGACTTAGTAGCGATTTTGCTTTCTTAGCTAGCTTTGGAAGATCTTATAAGGGAGCTCAGCTTCTTATTGAGGCTGACCAGGGAGCTCCTCCACTCGTGGGATTTTACTCTCTTTTGAAACAGTTTCTTCCTTCTGTTGTACAGTTTGTTTATGGCAGGGGACCACCAGATTGGCTTCCTTTTTTTGGAGGATAGTGTCTTGGTTCTGTTTGGGATAGCACGATCCATGCACTCGTGTAAGTGCTTATAGAGTGCATTTGTGTAGGATTCAGCAGTTGTAACTGTATTGTCCATCTGCATGGGTGTCATGAAGTTCACAACTTCTGTCTTAAGAAGCATGAAGTTGGCTTTGGAGAAATGTTTTACTGTGGTTTCCTTAATGGGGGGTGGAGGCGGGATGTGGATATCAAGGGTGATTAACTTATGGTTGGATCAGACCAAAGAGGAGTTGACTTCAGGTGTGGAACACTGGTCACTCATGTTGGTAATGACTAGGTCTAGAATATTGTTGCCCCTGGTGGGGGTGTGGATAAGTTGATCCAGGACATTCGAGTTTATGAATTCCAAAAAGCATTGAGCTAAGGAGTTGGTACACAAGTAGTTTTCCCAGTTAATGGTGGGGTAGTTGAAGTCGCACATTATTCAGGTGTTTGGTTGAACCCTAATATTTTCCAGTACATCAAGAAAATAGGAGTGGAAATCCTGGGGCATGGTGGGGGATCTGTAGCAAACTACAATTTGGATTGCAGTTTTGCCCAGAGTTAGTTGCACTTGGATAACCTCGGATGCATTATGCTGAGCAACTAGCCTGGAAGTGTGGATATCCTTAATGAATATGGACACACCTCCACCTTTGGTGTTTCGTTCCAGGTTACATGGCCAAAAAGTGTGGTATGAGTTATAGCCTGGTAGTGCAGGGGTGCTCTCTGGAGCCTTGAACCAGGTCTCAGTCACTGCACAGATATCGATGTTCTCCATTTTAAGGAGTGCCTCGAGTGAGTGCATTTTGAGATATAAACTTCTAGCATTGAGTAGCATTACTCTCAGTTTTTGCTTGCCTGTTCCTGTTACGGTGGTGAACTTGTCATTTGAACCTTGCCTAAAAAAGGCACTATAGGGGCGGCAAGAGCCTTAGCCAGTATCCGGAATCCCAGGGGTGACAGGTGCAGGCCATCTCTGAATCTAAGAATATAACTTCTTTTTTTTCACATAAACAATACTCAGAGTTCAGAGCTTGTGGTCAATCTTTATTTTTCCTTTGGCTTTTCCCTGATTAGGGGTCAGCACAGCAGAACAATAGTCCACAAAATGATTGGCAGTAGAGTTTTATGGTGTTGAGTTGGGTAAGAACATAACTTCTTTTTTTTTCACATAAACAATACCCAGAGTTCAGAGCTTGTGGTCAATCTTTCTTCTTCTGGCTTTTCCCTGGTTAGAGGTCATTACAGCAGAACAATGGTCCACAGGATGATTGGCAGTAGAGTTTTACAGTGTTGAGTTGTCAGCCCAGCACCCAACCTTCCACAGAAGGCACACACTCACACCTAGGGCCAATTTAGAGTGTCCAATCCACCTACAGCATGTCTTTGGGAGGAAACTGGAGCACCAGGAGGAAATCCACATGACCACAGGGAGGACATGCAGACTCTGCACAGAAGGCACCCCAGCTGAGAATCAAACCAGAGAATCTCTTGATGTGAGGTGGCAACACTAACTGCTGCACCACCAGGGCTGCCCAGCTTGTGATTGATCTTACTTCATTCAAATACACATTACTCTTGCAAAGCAATTCAGAACTGCAGTCATTCCATTCACGCACAGGCATTGCCCCATTCTATCTGCCTGCCCAGAGAATCTGCTTTGAGCCTGTAATTTTTAAAATAACAAAAATAAAACACCACAGTTACATTATTGTATTTCTTTCACATGACATAACCAGGAACTTGCACGTGATCATACTTCAGTTCACCTATTCACACTGTACTCATGCAAGAGTACAGTTTTGTTTCAACGACAAAACATTGACAAACAGTCCTATTTTATCTTGACTAACCTTACAAAAACATATTAGGTTAAAAAAAAGAACATGTGTCCACAAATGGCCCCCCAGAACACACTGCATACCTAGTATCTCTTTGACTCCTGCCAGGATATTATATTAAAAACAAAATAAAAAAAATAAAGAAATAAAGTCATCAACAGCCCCCAAAACACATAGACTATTAGTATCTTGTTGACAATGCCAGTGTATCATATTAAAAAAAAATAAACAGTCACCAAAACACATTGCCTCTCTAGTATCTGGATAACCCTGCCAGGATAGTATATTAAAAAAAATCATCAACACCTCCCAAAATAACATAGGCCACTAGTATCTGGTTGACCATGCCAGTGTATTATATTAAAAAAAAATCAACAGTCCACAAAACACACTGGAATCCTAGTAACTGGTCAACCCTGCCAGGATAGTATATTAAAAAAAGAAAGTCATCAACAACTTCCAAAACACATAGATCACTAGTATTTGGTTGACCATACCAGTGTAGTATATTAAAAAAAAAAAAAACAGTCCCCAAAACACATTACTTCTCTAGTATCTGGATAACCCTGCCAGGATAGTATATTAAAAAAAGTTATGAATCAACAACCCCAAAAACATATATACTACCTACTACCTTCTCGTTGACCCTGCCAGACTCCAGACCCAAGATGTTAAAAACAAAATTTATTCAAGTAGTTCTGCACCATTTAAACAGTATCTGGTCAATCCTGCCAGGAAACAATAATTAAATACATAAATTACCTGGTTGACCCTGCTAGGAAAAAGAAAAAATATCTGGTTGACTCTGTCAAAAAAAATGCATAGAGTATCTGGTTGGCCCTGCCAAAAAAAAAAAAAAAAAAAAACAGTCAGAACTTATGATTTTTTTCCACAGTAGATGAAAAAAAGTCTTCCTTGCCAAGGAATCCTTTACTTGCCAGTTATCCACTAAACTTGCCAGTTATCCACTAAACAGTCTAAGTGAGACATTTGTTTTTAATTGGTCGATTGGTGACACCTGTGCCAAAATATGGTCTTGCCCTATTTTCCCTATGATGTGCCATTTGTGTATACACCTGATCAATCTCCCCTTGATAATAACCCCTGCTCAAAAATCCACTTTGTAACACACCCATTTCTTCCATATAAATTCTATCATCGCAACAAAGGCGTGATGTTCTCATGGCTTGCCCCTTGATGATATTAGTAAAGCAAGCCGGATTATGCATACTCTTTCTATGCAAATATGATGGTTGATAACAGGCCTTCCTGAACAACTTGGTCTTAACAATAGCATTACACAATTAGAAGGCTGCCCCATTTGGCAGTTGGGTACCAAGAAATGTAATGAATGTCTACAGTGTCAATATATTAATGAATCTAGATTCTTTAGACATCCAGATACAGGCGTCCTTTGGAACATTAAATGCTCTGGGACCTGTACCTCTAGGAATCTAGTATATGTTGCACAGTGTCAAGTTTGTTTTTGTTATTATGTTGGCAAGACTAATCGATCTCTGAAAGAGAGAATCCGTGATCATTATTATTGTATACGTAGAAATGAAGTATATAATGCCATTGCCAAACATGTAATGAACACTAATTCCACACACATTTTTCTATTTCAAATCTTACACATAGTTCAAGAAAATCCTAGGTTGGGCGATGTTGTTAATTTGACTGAGACCGCAGAAGTTAGATGGATTTTGAGATTGGGGGCACATCGCGGAAGTGGTCTAAATGAAACTGTCCCACTCAAGCCCATTTTGCATGGTAGACCACTTAGGTAATATGTTATACATTTTATGTATTTTATCTAATATGAATAGTTTTAACTAGCCCATCTTGCAGGGTAGACTATTTAGTTAATATGTTTTGTGTACTTGATATATTTCATCTATAATGTTAACAGCTTCATTTTGAGTTTGATAGTGCTTATGCTGATATTTGTAGGTGTAAACCGTGTGGATGTGCAAAATATTTATTTTTAGAAGGTTATTTCTTATCATTGTTTTTAACCTTACACATAACAGTTTTGTGACACTATGTCTTTATTGTAATTGTTCACATGCAGTATTTAATTGTTAATTAATTAATTGGTTGTCCTGATGTCAGCGCTATAAATGGTTGTATTTTTTACAAGATTTTACGTCTGAGGAAGCGGACAGGCAGTCCGTGAAAGCGCTTACGTTTAGTTTGTTTTGTCTTATTTTATTAAATCTTTACGTGAAAGTTGGTCAATATACATCAGTTTTTTCACAGTGTTTCAAGTTGCTGACAAACTGCTGTTTGGATTTTCGTTATTTATCTTTGGGGTCCTGTGGTTTCGTTTTGTATATGGAGGGTACGGGAGCAGCAGTCAGCATGGATGTGGCACCCATTAATGCTACGGAGAATCAAGTTAATAGGCTGAGAGGATTCTTGGTTCCTTCTACGAACCCTTTGCTACATATAGACTTTGGGTTAGAATCGGATGTGGAACAACCGGCGAAAGTGGTTGATGATACCAGGATTAAAAACTTAAAACGTGATTTGGAAGACAACTTATTTAAATATAAGCGTTTTATGTGTCAACGGTTCCATCTGGAAGCTTGTATCCAGATGAAAGTAGTACCGCGTGGATTAAGAATTTTAACGATGCCGAGTTACGGCAATGCTTATCCTGGGCTACTTACCAGATGGCAACAACTTAATCTAGAAACTGGTAAAGCCTATATGCAGCTCATCTTGGACTTTTTCTTTCCCGTTGAAGTTGATCTACGCAACCTCATCATTAAACAACAGGAAGAACTATACAGTCTGTATGGTGATAACTTTACTGATGTCTACATACAAGATCTCATGGACAAAGTATCACGATATGAAATCAAGCTAATGGATGTTAAAAAGAAGAAGCTTGTGCGCGATGTCCACGATTTTAAAAAGCAAAATGTTTTCACTTGGCCGAAACATAATGCAGTAAGGAACTTTGGTGAATTTACGTATGCACAGACACTAGAGGGTGCTAGTGCCCGTTCAGGTACTATTTCCAACCAAAAGAAGGGAAACATAAATGAGTTGAATGTGAAACGTCAATACGTCGAAAGAATGGGAAGGTCTGAAGAGACGCCACCAGTGAAACATGTAGAAATGCGCCATGATACACTTCAGTGTGCGACGGTGTTACAGTCGTCACCCCATGTGGCTTCTAATTACTCCACTCCACTGGAAGCCCCGGTACTTTCTACCATTGAAACGAATACATCGGGGGATGCATTGAGGCCTAACATGGATGTTAGAAGGAAGCTGATTGCGGATAACCAACATAGTGGCGATTCTTTGGCTTTTCCATTGCCATACAAACCAGCGAGGAAAAAATCAATAGATATAGAGGTCTCCAGAGGAGTGAAACGGAAGGAAGCACCGCCCAACTATCAGGTACGGACTATAAAGAAAATGTGGGCGAACGACAGTTAGTGTGGAATATTTCTAAACACACTCTGTCACCAGCAGAAGTAAGTTTGCTAAATAAGGGTCTAAAGTTTATTCCCTCAACTAGTGTCGATCAAAGTGAAGTATTGATAGCTTTGAGGCTTTTTGCCCGAGAAGTTGCCCTTAAATTATCTATAGGCAACCACTTGGAGACACATAATATTACTTTTAAGAAACGAAGTAATTATACACCTTGCCTACCTCCTAATTTGGAAGTTTTTCTTAACGCTATGGACAATGACATCTACAATGACAGTTTTTTCTTTGATCCGGATCACGTTAATAATTTAACAACAGAAGAGCGTGTAGCCCTTGAAAGTATTAAGAACAATACTGACATTATAGTCAGACCGGCTGACAAAGGAGGACCTGTTGTTGTCCTCGACAGTACTTATTACAGTAGAGCAATGTTGACTATGCTAAGAAGTGACGCTTATGTAGCAATTGACTTAACCACTGTCAATAATATTATAACACAAATCCAGTCTGCATTACAAGATTGCTTTAATATTAACAGTATGAGTCAACAATTATTTGACTATTTCACAGTGCCACATCCTGTTGTACCCAGATTACATGGTTTGCCAAAAATCCACAAGAACCTCCGGCTACCACCCTTTCGACCCATCGTAGCAAGTGCTGGATGGGCTACAGAACCTATTTCAGTTTACTTAGATTTTGAACTTAAGCAGATTTTAAGACAGTATACATATGTTCTTAAAGACACAGAAGAATTCCTGCGAGCATTCTATGAGTTTTTGACTGAGTATGGTCATAATATGTCGACAGTGTTTTTGACAGCAGACGTGGAATCTCTATTCACGTGTATCCCTAACTCTGTTGGTATAGAGATGGTGTTTAATTTGATGACTAAAGATAATTTTTTGCATACAGATAAAGCTGAATTTTTATGCTTTCTTTTAGAGCTTGTGTTGGACAATAATGTTTTCTTGTTTGACACCCAGTATTACAAACAGGCCAGAGGCATAGCTATGGGCACTAGCTGTGCCAATAGCTATGCCAATCTGGTCATGGTTGCTTGGGAACAACAACACCTTGTTTCCTATCCATCTATGAAGTTCTTTAGACGATTCGTAGATGATTTGTTTATTGTGATAGATGATGCTAATTTTGTGTGTTCTGACTTTTTTGGTCATTTAAATTCCACTTGCCAGTTTTTAAAGTTTTCTGGCACATGTTCTAGATCCAGTATTGATTTTCTAGATGTCAATATATATGTGGAAGATGGTATTGTTAAGACCAAATTGTTCAGGAAAGCTTGCTATCAACCATCATATTTGCATAGACAGAGTATGCATAATCCGGCTTGCTTTACTAATATCATTAAGGGGCAAGCAATGAGAACATCACGCCTTTGTTGCGATGATAGAATTTATAGGGAAGAAATGGATGTGCTACAAAGCGGATTCCTGAGTAGGGGTTACTATCAAGGGGAGATTGATCAGGTGTATACACAAATGGTACATCATAGGGAAAATAGAGCAAGACCATATTTTGGCCCAGGGGTCATTAATCGACCTGTACATAGAGGCAAGATAGACAGAAATGTCTCTATTACCCTTCCATATTGTAGTAATATTGATAAGATTAGGAACATGGTGTCTAATAATTGGAATATCTTAACTTCTGACACCAGAACGAAACAATTAGTAGGTAATTGCCCGCATTTTGTGTATAAGAATTGTCAAACATTGCAACAGAAGATTTGTTATACCAACTCTACACATTTGGAAGGCTGCCCTATTTGGCAGTTGGGTACCAAGAAATGCAATGAATGTCCACAGTGTCAATATATTAATGAATCTAGATTCTTTAGACATCCAGATACAGGTGTCCTTTGGAACATTAAATGCTCTGGGACCTGTACTTCTAAGAACCTAGTATATGTTGCACAGTGTCAAGTTTGTTTTTGTTACTATGTTGGCAAGACTAATCGATCCCTGAAAGAGAGAATTCGTGATCATTATTATTGTATACGTAGAAATGAAGTATATAATGCTATTGCCAAACATGTAATGAACACTAATTCCACACATATTTTTCTATTTCAAATTCTACACATAGTTCAAGAAAATCCTAGGTTGGGTGATGTAGTTAATTTGACTGAGACAGCGGAAGTTAGATGGATTTTGAGACTGGGGGCACATCGCGGAAGTGGCCTAAATGAAACTGTCCCACTCAAGCCCATTTTGCACGGCAGACCACTTAGGTAATATGTTATACATTTTATGTATTTTATTCAATATGAGTAGCTTCAACTAGCCCATCTTGTATGGTAGATTACTTAGGTAATATGTTTTGGGTATTTGATGTATTTTATCTATAATGTGTATAGTTTCATTATGAGTTTGATAGTGTTTATGTCGATAGTTGTAGGTGCAAATTTTGTGGATGTGCTACATATGTATACATTTTTAGAAGGTTATTTCATATTATTGTTTTTAACCTTGCACATAACAGTTTTGTGACACTATGCCTTCATTGCAATTGTTAACAAGCAGTAATTAACTGTCAATTAATTAATTGGTTGCCTTGATGTTAGCGCTATATATGGATGTATTTTTTACAAGATTTTTACGTCTGAGGAAGCGGACAGGTAGTCCGTGAAAGCGCTTACGTTCAGTTTGTTTGTTTTATTTTATTAAAAATTTTTTACGTGAAAGTTGGTCAGTATACATCAGTTTTTTCATAGTGTTTCAAGTTGCTGACAAACTGCTGTTTGGATTTTCGTTATATATATATATATATATATATATATATATATATACAGTTATATCTATGTTGCTGTGAAGACCATATTGTGTGACATAAAACTGGAAATTAGGTTTAGCAATTGGAGCTGTCTCTACATAATGTTCAACTTTGGGAGTATTTGGAACATCCTCAGGAATGGAATTAGAGGTTGAAACACACTCTGGGATGAGAACAACGTTTGGTTCGCTCTGCGATCTAGAGTCTGTATCACAGGAACAATGCTGTGATGATGATTCTGGTACAGAAAAAAAAATGTTTGCAATTTCTCCTGTACTCCATACCCTCAGATTCTACAAAGTAGGATCTCGGCTCAGTCCCTATACTTGTAACTTGACCAATCCGGTCGAAACCTTTTGCTGTTTGTATCCTCACTGTCTCTCTTTCTGTCAACAGATGAAGAAATATGGTCGATTTATCATAAATGAAATTCTGGATAGAACGCTTCTTGAATAATTGAGCCTTGATGGTTTTGTTGTTCTTAGCTTTAGGCCGCAATAAACTAGAACTAATGGGTAGCGTTGTTCTAGTTTGCCTGGATAGAAGACTTTGAGCAGGTGAGCTAAGTATATCATCACGGGGTATGTTTCTGAGGTTAAGTAAATTCAAAAAGACATTGGTATTGTCACGCTTTGACCTTTCAAGTAATTGATTTGCACTCTGCACTGCACATTCAGCTAGCCCATTTGACTGTGGATATTCAGGACTGCTAGTAACATGTACAAAGTCCCATTCTCTTGCAAATTTCTGAAATAACTGACTAATAAATTGAGTACCATTGTCAGAAACAACTTTGAGTGGACTAACATGGACTGAGAAATGACGTTTCAACTTAGTAATAACAGTAGTGGATGTTAAATTAGGCAGTAAGTCAATCTTAAACCAATTCAAATAAGAGTCTACTAATACTAAGTAGTGTTGATTGTCTCACTTGAAGAAATCAGTGGCTACTGTTGACCAAGATAGTTCAGGAACTTGACTTAGCTAAAGTGGTTCTCATTGCAAATGTGATATAGTACTATTGCATACTGAACAAGAATAAAGTACTTTATCGATGTCTTCCAGTAATGAAGGTCAAAATACTAGTTCTCTCACTCTTCTCTTAGTGGATGCAGAACCTGGGTGACCACAATGCAAAATCTGGATATATTCTTGTTGAAAGGAAGCAGGAACAACAATTTTAGGACCTTCGAAAATAATGTCATCTTCCATCAGCATTTCATCTCTGTAAGGAAAATAGGTATGCACTTCAGGTGGTACACTAGATTACTTTGAGGGCCATTCAACATTAATGTAGTGATTGAGCATTTGCAAAATTGGATCAGTCTTTGTATGATCTCTCAGCTCATTAAGTCTAGTGGTAGAGAAATTACACACTGCCATCATGTTAAAGTCAAAATTCTCTGAGTCAAGCTGTTCCACTGTATTGCTGTGGGATCTGGATAAGGTATCAGCCAGATAAAGTAGTTTGCCTTTTGTATAGACCATTTTGAAGTTGTACTTTTGCAATTTGAGCATCATTCTTTGTAATCTCACTGGAGTCGAATGCATAGGCTTCTTTAGAATAGTAATTAGAAGTTGGTGGTCAGTTTCAATCTGAATAGTTTGACCATAGATACAATCATGAAACTTCGAACATGCAAATACTATTTCCGAAAGCTCTTTCTCAATTTAAACATATTGCATTTCAGTTTGGTTAAGTGTTCTAGATGCATAGGCTACCAATTTGCCCTCTTGAAGAATAACTGTGCCAAGACCAAATTTTGAAGTATTACAGGAAAGAGTGACTGGCTTATTTACAATCACAGAATCTTAATGTAGGTGGGGCAGCAATTTTCTGCTTAAGGTCTTCAAACGCCTTCTAGTGGTGTTCTAACCATCACCATGTAACATTTTTGCACATCAGCTCTCTTAAAGGTGCTGTGAACTCACTGAAGTCTGGTATAAACTTGCCTAAATAGTTGACCATGCCTAGAAAATGCTGTAGAGCTTGAATATTATCTGGTGCTGACATCTCAAGAATAGCTGCTTGCTTGGTCAGGTCTGGTTTCAAGCCAGTGCTGGTAAATAAATGACTTACATATGTAACTTCTGATAGTCTGAATTTGCACTTCAGAGGATTGAGCTTCAAATTTACTTCACATGCTCTGTCTAGAATTCTCTTTAGGTTTCTGTCATGCTCTGCTTCACCATTGCCTCCAACCAATAAATCATCTATTATTATGGCAAAAGGATAAACCGAAAAAATTTGCTCCATTGCATGCTGGAAGACTTAACTAGCAGAATTTATTCCAAATGGCATCCTTAGGAATCTGTATCTTCCAAAAAGAATACCAAAATTGGTTAGTATTGAGGATTTGTGATCAAACATCACTTGCCAAAATGAACTTTTTGCAGCCAAGACAGAAAAAACAGTGTCATTCGGTAATAGAGCTGCGACCTCTTCGAATGTACACTTGGATGATGCAGTCCCTCCAATGCTTTGTTCAGATCTCTTTGGTCAATACATATTCTGATTTCGTCTAATCCTTTTTTGTGAGCTGCTACTATAGATGACACCCATTCAGTTGGTTCTTTGACTGGACAAATCACACCTTGCTGTACCATTTTTTTATCCTGCATAGCTATTGAAGCTCTTCTTGCTGGCCTGACTACTGCAGTGACCTCTGGGTCTAACTTCAAGGGATACATAACTGGACGTTTGCCCTACATGTCATCGAAAATATCAGCATACTCTGAGAAAATGGCTTCAGAAAAATTGGAACTAGAATATGCATCTAAGTGATGAACTTCTTTGGTAAAAGAAAGCAGATTCATTCTCAAACTGTTTTGAGACCCAATAATGACTGTACTGGTCTTTTGACTACATAGAATAACAAGCTGTAACAGTTCTCAGCCAAATAACATGAAAGTATCACTGAGCCTTTGGTTTGAATTTCTTCACCTCCATAAGCAACGAGTTTTGCATTAATGGACACATTGAGTTGTTCATTAGTTCTCACTTTAGAAAATGTGTCTGCTGAAATAATATTACACTTTCAACCAGTATCTACTTTAAGCTCTGTAGATTTAACATTGATCCAGACTGTACAAAACACTTCACTCTTTGCCAATAAATTCACTGCATCAGCTTTTTCAACAGTCACTGAAACATCACCTACATCTAAAAAGTGAACTGCTGCAACTCTACTTGATCAATTTGCTTGTTTGTGTGACCCTTCCTTACAACTGTGTGGAGTTTGCTTGATTTGCAAAACTTTTGAAAATGGTTCCATTTTTTACACTTGTGACATTGCTGACCAAATGCTAAGCATTTCTCTCTTTTAGACTCATGACTGGCACCACAATTGCGACAGTTAACAATAAAGCTGGACTTGGGTTTTGCTAATTCATGTTTGTACTGCACTGAGCATGCTCCTTTAACTGAACTGGTCTTAGAACTTGCTGGAAAACTATGTGGTTTCCCTGGTGAACCAGCAGGGGTTGTGGCTGCCATGTGCTTAGGGCTACTTCTGTTTGTCATGTGTTGCATGCTATCTACATATGCTCTGGAGCCTACTGAAACCATGCTCTTGTCACTTGCAAGCATACTTGTGTGTATTTCTGTATCCTCATGGATTTGACAAATTTCAATGGTTTTACTCAATGTTAAATGCCTACCACAAAGTAAAATCTTTCTCACAGCAGAAGTATTAATACCACACATGAGCCTGTCTTTTATTAACTCATTTTTAAGTCACCAAATCGACACATTATAGCTTTGTTTCTCAGGTCAGATATATAAGCTGCAAAAATTTCCCCTGGTTTCTGATCTCTCATGTAAAACAAATGCTTCTCTAATGTAATATTTGTCTAGGGGTTACACATTTCTCTGAATTTGTACTTCAAACACACAGGGTCTTCCCTTGATTCAGCCTGTACAACAATATGATGATTTTCACCTTCTCCCTCATATACTGCTGGTGCATATACAAATGAACACTCTCTTTCAATTGTCTCTGACCCAGCTAGGTTTAGCAAAATGAATGTTCTGGTGCATGCTTCTTTGTGTCAATAAGCTGCTTGTATAAAAATATCGTACTCTTGCTCAAATATTCTCCAATTCTCTGCAATATTCTGATCAAATACAAGTGGTAAGGACTTTCGAAATCCATCTGCCATATTAACACATACCAGAGAATGGTTTTGCAAATAAGCATAAGCACATGCACATACACATGCACATACACATATGCCAGAAATTTATGCAAGTATTTGTAACTTTGTCCAGTAGCACAACAAGCCTCTGCATAACTGAACTTTGCAAAATAAGTCTCTCAGGCACTGTAATACACTTAAAAGTTACTGCACTGCAAGAAATATCCTCTTATTAGTTTAAGAAACATTTCAAATAACTGCACGATGCAAATGAACTGGGCAAGAGAAGCTCAGCATCAGTAACATTTCAAAGTAATCACACTTTGTGAATAAACTGTACACAGCACACTGAAATTTCCCCAAAATGGCAGTAACTTGCTAGGCAATTCTTTACAGTGCAAGAAACACTCTGTAATGGTGAAACTTTGCAAATAGACAGACCCAGCACAAGAAACTTTTTGAAATGGCTATACTTTGTCTGTACTTCACAAAATAATTGCACTTTGCACACAAATAAACTCTTCGGAATACATGTGCAACAATAAGCACACACTGTAAGCACTTTTACACACTTTGAGATACTTAGGATAACTCTAGTTATGCCCTTGATACAATACAAAGTCTAAGTTATACCAAAACACAGCACTTTGCCAAAAAACATGCAGTCACCTTGCTTTATTTATGCTTAATGTGCTCTTTTTGCAATTATTTTATTTGTTTTGATTGTTTAATCTCTTTTCATGCCCATTGTACTTTTCTTGTGCTAGTTTTACTCTAAACATGTCCATTTTGCTTCAAACACACTCGTTTTGCTTTAAACATACTTGCTTTGCTTTTCTAATAATCATTTCATCAAATATCTTAACTTTAAACATTTTGCTTAGTTAAAACTTTTGTGCCTCTCGCTTGTTTAATAGTGCAGTCTGTGCCCTTGTAATGCTCCATTTTATCTTTTATAAAATAAGCAGTTTGTGCGAATTCTCATTACCTTTAATTCCTTTCTGGCTCTTTTTCATGCTCGTTTCTCTTAGTTTATCTTCACTGTCATCTCTGCACCTCATGGCCCTGAATATCATACTCTGGAATCCCACTTCTGACACTATGTTGCTCTCCTACTTTGGACACAATAGAAGAGTCTTTGAGGGATCTGTTCTAGCAGCTTTATTATATGCAAACACATCATGATAGAAGTTTACTAACTTTAACTTGTAACTTATATACAAACTAACTACTGCAATCATACAAGCTCACTCTCTGGCTGCACTCTCAATATGGCACTGGGAATAGGACGTGCCCAGTATTTATATGTGTATGTTCAGTCCTTGATATGCTTCTTAAAGATACAGCACATACACCCTAATCTAAAACCTGATGTGGCTGCTGACTTAACAGTCCAGTCAGATTCTAATTTACTGTGGTAAAACCGCAATGACTTCTGGGCATCTTCGCTGATGCCTACAGTCTTCTTAATCTGGACTGTTTTTAAAACAGTCCATCGACAAGAAAAGTAGTTTTGTTTTCTTTTTTTTAATCGTTGAGCATGCATGTGTGCTGCTCCAAGATCTGTGAATCAACACATCTTCCACATTATACAGTAGTTTGCAGTTCGCATTGTTACTAGTGCATGTAAAAATATTTAAACTTTTTTTTTTCT
>NC_056725.1:342994810-343007310 GCF_019279795.1 Protopterus annectens
TCTGTTACTCTTTATGAATGTGAACACCTCAGTATTACTTGAAATGAGTAGCTGGGGTTCACTGTGGAGCTCTACTCCCTGAGCCACCGCTGAAAATGGACGAGCATCCAGTCGGATTGTCCCAGTCGACAAATGTAAACTAAATACATGAAGTAGCACGGGGGTATGCGGGAGCAAGTGGGTGCAAGCCTGTTTGGGAAGTGGTAAGCAATGTCCACACTGGTTAAGCAATGTAGAAGCTAACTCAGTGTAAGATGCCGCAACCAGAGGTCAGCAATGCTGAGCCTCACGCAAACCAGTGTATACCCGCCTACAATCACTCTACAGTGCCTTAGTCACTTTGTAGCCAACAGCTATCATCGTGGCCATTAACAAAATAATCTGCACTGCCTGGTTGGAACCCACCGACCCTGCACACTATAGTCTACGTGAGTTACCACTAAGCCATAGCAGATACACATTCAGCTGCTGTGATCACAAACATATCATCCAGCACAGTCATTCAACAGTATAGGAAATGTATGCAGGTATGTAGAGTAATACCACCAAACATGTGTACGTTGCTCAACCACAGTATTTCGAGCAGTTTATGTGCATCAAAGAACAGTGCCTGTCCAATCATACTGTGAGAACAGTAGTCTTACATAATACTGAAAAGAATAATGAAAAACGGTGCATGCAGTGGGGGCATGTGGGCATGCTTCATGCACAGAATATCACACCTGGGGCATTGGTTCTGCAGACCCGGGAGATAAGACTGGCCAGGTGTGTGAGCAAATCACTGCTTCTCAAACCCCTGGCAGGATGCCACCAGTGGGAGAAACAGTGAAGACCAGCTAAGTCTACTCTTGACACAACAACAGGTCCGTCCCTGGCGGGACGTACCAAAAGTTGTGGGTCACATCGATGTCTCCACCAGTATCAAAGGAGGATCAATGGAAGGCTCGTACGTATGTGGACTAAACGGATGAAGAGCCTGCAGATGCTTGGGTTGAGACAATATACTGGAGGAGTACCGAGACGTGCAGAGAGGGAAATGTGTGGAGGTGTGGTATGGCTGGGCTAGCAACTGGAGAATGGATGGATGCTGTGTACATGGAGCTCGGGGGCTGGGGGAAGGGACAGGGTATGAAATTATGGTAGAAATATGCAAATGAAGCAGAACAGCAATAGTGTAGTGGGCAGACCATCTACCTAATGAGCACGCATTCCCTGTTCGAGTCCCACTGCAGCACATTCTATTTTCCATGTGAAATCTGTATATGAACATCGTTTTGATGTATAACCTACTGAATAACATTTAAATGTGAACTGGAGGACTGCATTACATGCACATGTGAAGTGTCAGTGTCATAATGAAAAAGGCATTAGTAAGCAGCTTTAAGCACAAATAAGCAGTAGCAAGCATAGATAAGCAGTAGTAAGTGTGTTTAAGTGTGTTTGCATGGGGGTAAGCATTGCCTACACAGATTAAGCAAAGTAGAAGCTGAGTGTAAGAAACTGTACCCGGAGGTTAGCATTGCTTAGCTCCGTGCAAACCTGCGTACACCCACTTACAACTGCTCAAATGTCCCATAATCACGCTGTATCCAACGGCCGGTATTCTGCCCAGCAACAAAATATACAGCCTCTGCAAGGTCCGAACCCAGGACCCTGCACACCATACACAAGGTGATTTACCAGTAGGCCATGGCAGGTATACATAATCCTCTTGTTTTCACAAACATATCATCCAGCACAATCAGTCAACAGTACAGGAAATGTAGTAATATCGTACCACATAACCTCTTAATGCAAGAATTCTGGACAAAGTGTGCCAAAATGTGGGTATAAATAGGGATATCTGTCAAATACTGCTCTAATACACTTAAAATGTTGCTAGTTACACAGTTATATGTACTAAAACACATATTTTGAAGGAGATGAAAAGTCTGAAACACAAAAGTGTCGGCACGAGTGACTGACTTCAATCCTAAGATCATCTATGTCAATCGCCAAGAGAATGAGGTACAGACCAAAAATATAAGCCGAACATGCATGGACATATGGATAGATATATATCTGTAAATGTAGACAGATAGACAGCCATAGGTATAAATATATATATATATATATATATATATATATATATATATATATATATATATATATATACATGTATGACTCACAAATAATCATATAACATCAATTGTACATAGATAAATATGTTCAGTGTATATATCCATATATATATATATATATATATATATATATATATATATATATATATATATATATACATATCTATGTCTATATCAATGTCTCTCTCTCTCTCTCTCTCTCTCTCTCTCACATATATAATTATGTAGATATACGTATATATGTATATATATATATATATATATATATATATATATATATATATATATACCGATAGACATGTGTATAGCATTTCCACATGGGAACAAAATCCTGAACCAGTCATTACAACATAACAGACCATAAGCACAGTTAATGGGGGTGGGGGCACAAATGAGGGACACCTGGTAATTAGTGCTATGCTACCCCCCAGCCCTAATGGATATGCTATGCAATCCAATATCCAGCACATGCAGTACTTGACTTCAGGACCCTCCACAACAAAGCTACAATGCTTTAACAGTAATCCAATTCACCTGTACATGTCAGGGCAATATCTGTAACATATACAGAAATGTCATGCTACCGTAGGGTCTGTACAATGTGGAAGGGGTACACATTACAACGGTACAGATATGCACTCACATCTATACATTGACAAATATGTTCAGGTAAATATATATATATATATATATATATATATATATATATATATATATATATATATATAGATAGATATATAGATAAGATATATGAGATATATAGGTACATACACATATACACAGACAAAAGGTATTAGTAGCCATACATATGTAGAAGTAGTGTGGAAGTACTGGGTGCAAAGTATATCCATCAGCCACAAGCCCTGTAACTGGTACCTGTGACATGTGTAGCGTAGCAACCATTCCCACAAATTGGAATACTTACATTACACATATACCCACTCACAATTCAAAGGACATGACACGACACACAGGTATGCATACACAGACAACCTTTATTTGTGTACTATACAATAATGTATGCCATTACTTACAGCACATAGAATTTGAAATATTTAATCAGTGATGAATGCAAGGCCCACACAAAACAGTAGATACAGACAATGTGGATATATAACATAATATGTTGTCCAGGCCAAGCCCTTCAATTAGTACAACAGTAGATAAAGGATTTGCCTTCAAAATAAGTAACAATCAACAATTGCAGATGTAGTTCAGCAGCCTCCAATTACACCCTGTAGTCAAGCCCTAGGGAAAAATGTATTACTTGTGGTAATGTCAATGTATCTGTCACATGTATGGACCCTGACCAACAAATTTTGTGGGAATCCACGATATGACTGGGATGATAACAGGAATGCTAGCAGTAATTAATGATAGGCCATTACCTAACAACCCCTAACCGTATCACAGCAGGACAAAGCCTGCCATATATGTGGAGGACATAGGCAGGAACACAGAGCCATACTTGCAATAATGCTGTTACACACTCTGGAAATTGCTGGTGTTACAGGATTTGATGCAACATACCCTTATGCAGGAATAAGACAGCAGAAACACAAATCGATGTAGCCATGTACTGATAGCACACAACAGACAGATTGCCAGTGATATATCTAGGACAAGACCTGTGTGGTGCACAGGCAAGAGCATGCAGACAATCCACTGGTCATCATGTGGATAGGCCCACAGTTTAGAGATATGCAGATAGTCTGCATTCCATCCTAAACTACTTTGTACACACAAACACTGCAAGACCAGCAATATACAATGCACATAACAACACTACTCACTCTGTCTGCAGGTCTGGAACCTCATACAAATGTGTAGTTGGCCTGTGCCTGCAAGTCCTGCTGTAAGAAGTATTGCAACCTGCTGTCTGTAACACTGCTGCCCGCATACAGGAAGGATGTCCTCCATACTGGAAATGTTAAGGGACAACATCCACATGAGTCAGCAATTTATAGTACTGGGTTGCCATGACAGTGGTTTTCTGAATCACTACATAGCAGACTGCATGCAGTTAGCAACTGTTGCACACTGATTGGTGCAGAGCCCATCACCTGATCATGTGCATCACCTATAAAAGCCATGGTGTAATCCATTCAAACCAGCTCAATCACTGTAGTGAAGAGAGAGAGATTGAGACAGACAGACAGATACATACACAGACACACACAGACAAGCAGACAGAGACACACACAGAAAAAAAAGAAAGGTGTCACAGCCTTCAAAAAAAAATAAAGGTATGTAAAACATAAATGTATGTAATTGAATGTAGTATGTGGTATAGATTAATAGGATGAATGATGTGGAATGTTTATGTGCCATCTGTAGTTGTCCCTGTAATGATGTTCTGCTGAAAAACAGCTCTGGAAAATACTGTCTGTCACTGTAGGCAGTGGGACATACCTGCCAACTGTGCAGATCAGCAATGAATGACAAAGATTTAAGCCATAATATCTGTGTGTGTTATGTTAGTGTGGGTAATAGCTGGTGGTGGAAGTAATGCCATCATAATAGAGACATGGGTGTCAGAGCACACCATTTGCAGGACAGTCATGTTAATGTGTAATGTAGCATGCCCAAATGCCATAGGTGTATAATAGGCTTACCAGCAATCTCTCACCATATATACCACCCTAATGTTAGTCTGTGTTCACATGTGACACCTGTCTGTGCTGCAGCAAGGCAGAACAGTGCAGCTGTGAATGAAAGACAGTTACAGAATGTGGACCAGATGTCTGTATGCACCCCACATATAGATAAATATCTGTGTGATATAGAATGAGACGTGTATGTCTACACAGACACTCATATAGATATAGGTATATCAACAACCCACAAGATATATCTACACATATATGTACATATATATATATATATATATATATATATATATATATATATATATATATATATATATAGTGGCACTGACAATGTCATGCAGGTGAAAGAGTCTGTAACAGGCCAGTAAAGATAGTGTCCCCACAGGGAACATGGCTACAAACACATAGCACAAAGCGTGGCACAAACACATAGCACAAAACTTGGTACAATACAACATATGTCCCAATGGCAGGTAAGCAGCTGGCATACCAATTGCATTCTGTGAATGGTTTGTTGTAGCTGATATGGTTGGGGGAGACAAAGATGTGTATTAAGAACTATGGTAACCCTGCTGTATGATTTGCTCAGACCTGTTTCCATCTTTATGTCTTCCAAGGAACATGGTCCAGACACATTTGCCAGTGTACAGTGCTGCTGAAACAGAGGTGATAATTGAACATTTGGTACAACACTACAAACAGCTGTTTAGCCGGACAGCCCATGATCAGCAGGAGAGGACTGCCCTGTGGAATGATCTAGTCCACAGGGTCAATGATGTCGGACTGCATAATCGCAGCTATGAGCAGGTCGGGCATCATTGCACCAACCTGCTTCGCCATGTATGTCGGCATGCAGCTGCCGTATGGGGGGAACACCTCACAACAGGGGGGCAACCTGCCCATCCACCCCTCACCCATGTTGAGGAGCTTCTCACCAGCCTTGTGGCACCTGCCCGCCTGCAGCACCAACACCTGGCAGGGCGTATTGTGGAGGTGGATGCCACCGACATACCGGCTGAGGAGCATGCAGGTAAGATCCCAGGGCACATCAGTACACCACTCTTGTGTATGCATCAACATCTGTACAGGTACATCATTCAAATCTGAGATGTCATATACATAGTCTGTTGCTGTGAAGTAGTAATAAACAGTCGTGTATAAGCTTTATTATTCTGGAATTCTACTGTTGATGCAACGTAATGCTGCACTCACCCTTTACGAATGCCACAGCTGTGGCCACTGACATCAACTTTCTCGCACTCTTATGTAGGTCTCTCCAGGATACCACCACAGCAGCAGCCTGTAGCCGGTGAGTATGGTTCATGTTCATGCATGACAATACACTGGGCATGTAATAGCTATGGGATATTTCATGCACACATCTAACACACCTACCCATACTGCATGCTGTACATGTTCACATTTTGTTGCTGGGAAATGCACTGCATCACAGTAGAGACCATGCTGGGTTATCGGAAGGGTGCAACAGACACATGCACGATAACTAACATCCTGTCAATATGCAATGTGTCCACAGGGATGTGAAGTATGGCAGGACACATGGCCTACAGTAGGGACATGTGTGAAATAATGCCCTCATGGCTGTAGCTGCACACAATCAGGTTAAGTAACCATGGCAGACATAACCCTGACCCCACAGCAATAGTGACAGCAGTGTGTGCACACCATGGGATGTGCACATGAGTAGACCTTGCAACCATGCAGAGGTATGGGACATGTGTAGGGCACCCCCCACAGCCATGGTAAGGTCTGCTGGTTGCCAGTGTAATAGTCTTGTACTGGTCATACATGCACTGCTGATGTTGTGATCTGTAAAGCAGACATCAGGCATTCACAAATGATATCTGTTCACATATCATCCAAAGTATGAGCTGCTCTAACACATAGGGGCTGTGAGCATTGGAGCCGACATAACTGACAAAGTACTACATATGCTGCAATGGTTTCTACACCTGTGAGGTATGGTGCACAGTACAAGGCAGGGTGTGAAACAGGTCCACAGTAACTGTTAACAAGGGGAAGGGCCATCACCTACCAACACAGCCCATGCATCACACACATGTATACTGTCACTAGCATGAAGTCACTATAGTTGCACTGCATGCTGTTGAGCATCACATGTAATGCACGCTGACAGAAGAGTAATGGGAGGATTGTGTGTACAAACGGTGTGCAATCCCACATGTAGGTGTGTGTGGGGTGTATGTGTGTGTGTTGATTATGTCTGTAAGTGCAATCTGGTGGAGTGGAGTGTGGTCGATGCATGTCAGATGTGTGTGGACATGTGTGTTTGTGTGGATGTCCATGTATGCACAGGCTATAGTGGGAATGATCACATGGCAGTACTTCTCCTTGGGATTGTGCTGTACATGTACATGGAGTGACACATGAGACACCAGGACAACCTGTCTGATATGTGAACACAGGACAGCTGATAGCATAGCAAGGTCTGTAGCATGGAACATGCATTGGGAGGGAAAGTACATACCAGGTATACACATCATATTGCCAGCAGCAGATAAATAACCAACTACCACATATGCAGCACTACTAATGCAATGGGGCATTACCAGAGCATATCAGTGAGTGTACCCAGGTATTACTGTTGTTGGCATGATGGGTTGATCGTGCAGCAGATGTGGCATGGACTGAGCAAGACTGTAGTATGAGTCTCCGGTGTGTGACATATGTAGTGAATGTAGCAGCTCCAACCATATAGGGGCCATGTACACCATGACTGGACATACACAGGGTAATACTGGATGATAGCAGTGAGGCCATGTACAACCTACTCCACCCAAGTTAGGGAGGTGATGGAGTAACAGGTCATGTGTTGTGATCACACGTGTAGGCATGGAGAGGAATGATATGTTAATGGATAGTAGTAATGAGTGTATGTTAGCAAGTGCAGTGTAGGATGGGGAACATATGTAACTGAATGTGGGACTGTCTGTAAACCCAGGGAAAGGAAGGTAATAAGGTGGACTGTCAGTATATGTGTGTGAGTGTGTGTGTTTGTGTGCGTGTTTGTGAGTGTGTGTGTGAGTGTGTGTGTGAATGTGTGTGTGAGTGTGAGTGTGCATGTACTGTTATTTAATACTGTACAGGTCTTAAAGTGTGTGTTTGTTTCCCCCACAGGTGGCAAGGTGGGTCAGGTTCCCTCCTGCATGCAAACTGAGGTAGGTGTCCGTACAGACACCAATGATGATGATGGTACTGTTGAGGCACAGGTGGGATTGTCAGAGGCCAACACTGCCCCAACATGTGTCATCACCCTCCTAGCCACCTGAAGCCTGCATACAGTTACAGTGCCCCTACAAACCCCATCACACATGGCCATAGCAGAGGGACAGTTGGTGGTTGGTGGCATGTGGTGTCCATGACAACTGTGTTGGGTCACAGCCGGCATAGACAGATGTCCAGCAGGGCACCACATTGGCAGATGTACCATGGTGCTCGTGGGAGGGCTGCAGGTCATTATGCCCCTGGCAGAGCAGCCACAACTGGTACCACCAGGAGCATGTTTCAGGCCGTAATGGAGGTACAGGCACATATGGAAATGTATACCAGACAGGTCCTGAGGCTGCAGAGGTCTGCTTTCTCATGTGTAAGTTGCAACCTTCGTGAACTTGCTATTGCCCTCTGTGAACAGACCGTGGTCATGGATAGATGGATAGGGTGAGATGGTGGGCCTCCTCGACCGTGGTATGTCTGTGGTTGAATGTGTGGTGGGAGTGGTGCTATTGTCGGGTCGACGTAGGCCAGAAACACCAGCAGCTGGAGGTCATTGTGACATGCCAGGATGCCAAGCTGCTCCTGTAGTGGCAGTACCAGCCCCAGCACACCACTTGGGGTGCTGTTCACACCACACCACAGCAGGCCTCATGCACATGGCCCTGGCCAGTCCCTGGCTGGACATGGTTCCAGCGGACATCTGTCATCATCAGGGGAGAGTAGCACCTCAATGTCTGTACCTGCACATTCCATGGAACCCCTGGCAGGCACAGTCAGTGTGTCTGTGGCTGGAAGCAGTGAACTGCACACCCTGCCAGGTAAGGTCTGCAGCTGTCCAACAACACCTGTATAGGGCAGCCAGATGGCAGAACTGTGTGCTTGCATACCCACACACTATGCAGCCACAACTAGGCCGACCGCATACTGACACACACCACATCACCACACCCCAATCAATGAACCAAACCTCTCACCCACACACATGGTGACACATGTATGGACCACCCTCGGCCTCTGGCACACCAGCAACACACCCTGTGCATATGATGATACCTGTGCCACATCCCTGTCATCCATAACATCGATGCAGGGACAGGCTAATATGGTTCTGATGCACACGGTGACTGTAATAGAGTGCTGCAATGTACTGCAGTGTAAGATGTTGTCAAGGGTAATGTGTAATGCATACATGTCAGGTAGTGTAGCCATGCAGCTATGATGCATTTCAGCTGTTAGTAACACTATCTCCATAATGTTATCCATTTGTGTTTTAGGTATACATGTGTCAGCAGGAGGATGGTCTGCAGTCATATTCTACAAGGTATGTCACTGTGGTGACACCATGGCTGTGACATATCTGGTGTACAGTTACACACATGTCACAGGTTTGTATAACAGTTATTGCCCATGCAATATTGACTGGTGGCCTGCTGGTACATGTATAATCTGCACCCTTATGTCAACCCATCCACATACACACACATCCTTACTTGACAACACTGTGTCTAGACCCCTATCTAGGTATGCAGTGCTACTGAACTGTGTGGCTTTTATTGCACACATGACACCAGGTTTAGGGTGAGGTGTGTACCAGATCACATGTTACATTCAGAACATCCACAGACATGTACAATATGGTAATGGTGGATTTAAAGTTTGTATATGGAGAATACATAGTGTGTCATACCATCATATACACATTGACTGACACATAACAGGCAGACACACATCTTAGAGATCTGGGTGTATTGTTGCTAACTAACTAGTCTGTGTGTCCAGTGTGTTACAGGTAGGCTGCACACAGCACATGTGTAATGGGGCTGTATCCTGTTATCAGTTACCTGTATGGGTGATGGTGACAGTGGTCACCAGAGAGTGGTACGTGGGTCATATATCGGGTGTACCATGGTGTAATGACAGTGTACACAGCACCCACATCCCCCAATGGATATTGTACACACTGGAACCCATCTTGATACTCTGACATACCTACTATCACACATTGCCCACGATGCCAATACAACCCATTGCATATCACAACAGTGGTACAACAGGGATATGCATGTAATGGACATGCCACAGGCATAGTAGGGTGTTGCATTGTGATGCCACACCTATGGTTGACAACAACAATATATGTACTACTGTGTGGCAATGTGTATTGTAATAGGAGTATGTGGCCTTGGAATGGTGTACCCTACAGATATGCAGACCTGCACACATATGCACACATGGCAGACCTCAATGGGATTCCCATGCCTACCAACCCATTTCTACAACACTGTTGTGCTTGTACTGCAAGGCACAATTAGCTGTTAGGGAGAGGAGTGTAACAGGCTACATGTCATGTCCAATACAGCAGCGGCCACATCTGACTATGGCAATGGGAGTGGTGGTGGTTGTGAAGGCTGTCATGGAATTTCCAACTACAGGTGTACTAACACACAAACAATGCTATCCTCAGTGATGCACATGTACATGTGGCAATACTGTGGTGCATTGCTGCAGGTGGTCATAGCTGTGTACCTGGCTGTTGCCATGGAGGGACTGGATGTGTAAGGGGGTGTGTGTACATTGGTATCATGCCACCTGCCATGTGCCAGCAGGCAATTTATTAACAGAAACCATGCTAGTGACTGGCAGGGTGAGAGTGACATGCATCAGCCAATCCTCTGGGTTCCTTCTACACATGGCCACCAAGGTGATCCAGTTGACATGTATGCAACATGTCTTACAACACATGGTTAGTGTCTGTGATGGAGACCTGTACCCAAGCATGTTCAGTTGACTGTGGTAGGGTAGTGTAAGTACTCGTGGCATGTGGGCCATACAGGGTGATGTCTCCTATATGTGACAGATAGTACACAGCTGGCCATACATGTCGGTGTCAATCAAGCATAGGTTGTCTGTACGTATCCCAGCTGGAGACCTGCCATTTGCACATCTGTAGAGGGATTGACAGACACCAGTTTGGCAAGTAGCTATGCAGTTGGATGAATGTGTCAACAGATGGATGTTTGACAGCAATAAGTATGCCGTTACTACATGTTGTAAGCCCTCACTAACATGTGCTGTACCGACGGTACTCTACAGTTGCATTCCACATGTCTGAGTATTACCCAGTAGGGGATATATATGGTGACACAGTCCACACACCAGGGACATGACAGTGAGTCCTCGGAGTGCAGCTATGCCCGCAGGTGTGCTTGTAGTCAGTAGTAATGTTAGCACTGCACCCTTCCTTGGGACAGCACTGTCAACAGTAGTAATGCCATGTTACACTGCATGCCTGTGTGACAGCACATAGCCTGGATTGCTCCCCCTGCATGTCACACATTCACAAGGATAACAGTGCTGTGCAGGCCGCATATACTTGTGTGTCCCAGACATGACATTCAATACCCTTTGCTACTGTAATGAGAGTACATAGACACATGTACTGTACATGATGGTACATGCACATATTACAGATGTCATTTCCCAGGGTTTGACATTGCCTTGTATGTGACCCAGAGATAGCTTCTATGTAGACAATATGCCACAGAGTATAGCTAGAGGATGTCTAGACGGTCAGCATAGGCCATCTGTTTGATGCCTGTAATTCTTATAGTGAGGTATTTCCACTGCCTTCCCAGCTGTCGCAGCTGTCTTGCGAGGTACATACCAAATGGGGCATTATACTCTACACAGGGTATAATGAAGGATGAGTACAGTGGGACAATTACCCCCTTTTTTCAGGATGTAAAGCCCTCAGTGATGAAGTGTGCCACATTGAAGGATTTCCTTACTGTTGTGGATATGTGGTTAATGAAGGTGAGACCACTGTCCACCTGTGTCCCTATGTCTGTCAGCACACTTTTGGTGTTTAGTGTACTGCCACCTATGTGGTAATTTATGGGTACATGGTATGTCCAAAGAGGATAACTATACATTACTTGGCATTAAGCTTGAGCCCATGGCTCTGGCACCAAGCATCTGTTTCTGTAAAGCCATGTTGTAGAATATCCACATCATTTGGGGATCCAATAATGGCTCACAGTTTGCAGTCATCTGTGAACTTTGTTAGCCAGAGTTCCGTAGTGTTGGCCTGTACTTCAGGGAAGTAGATGCCAAACAAGAGCTGTGCCAGGACAGACCCTGATGTACGCCAATTGTCAATTGTCTGGAGCAGGGATTGGACATGACTACGTTTACAGTCTGGGTTCCATCTGTAAGTCAGTTGGCAACCCATTGAGTGACACAGGTGTTTATGGCCGCTTTGCATGTTTAACTATGTCTCTAGAGTGGGCAATGTTGTTGAAGGCCTTCGCTAAGTCCAGATAGGCAGTGTGCACCAACTTACCCTCCTCCACAGCTTCGGAGACTAAATCAAAGTAGTCAGGTTCAGGAGACAAGATCGGCCCTGCACAAGCCCAAACAGGGTGGGGTCCAGTGTTTACTGGTTGCCAATGTCTTTGTTAATAAGTTGCATGATAATGCATTCCATGCCCTTGCAGATCAGGCTCGTCAGAGTGAT